>NC_044313.2:47262918-47598795 GCF_007474595.2 Lynx canadensis | reverse complement strand
CTGCGCCACCCAGGCGCCCCTAGTTTTCTTTTTTTAAAAATATTTTTAAGTAATCTCTACACCCAACATGGGGCTCAAACTCACAACCTGGAGATGAAGAGTCACATGCTCCCCTGACTGAGCCATCCAGTGCCCCTATTTAGTTTTCTTTCTTTCTTTCTTTCTTTCTTTCTTTCTTTCTTTCTTTCTTTCTTTCAGTGAGAGAGACAGAGAGAGAGAGAGAGAGAGCATGATGAGGGAGGGACACAGAGAGAGGGAGGGAGAGAATCCCAAGTAGGCTCCATTCTGTCAGTGCAGATCCGATGTAGGGCTTGATCCTGTGACCCTGGGATCATGATCTGAGCCAGAAGCGAGAGTCAGACCCTTAACCCACTCAGCCACCCACGTGCTCCTAGTTTCCTTTTTTATAGTTACATCGTATTCTACTCCATAGATGTGCTAGAAGTTAATTATCAAAAACTACTGGTAGACATTAGAGTTGTTTGAAATCTTTGGTTATTACCAACAGTACCCTTCAAGAATAGCCTTGTAGACACTCATCTGACACACGGCGGCCACAGGTGGGAGGCCTATGAGCGGCCGGGAAAATGCCTTTTCTTTCTCTCAGACATCTCCTCCTGTCCTCTTTTCCATTCCCACCTGTGTGGCTTTTTTTCGAACCAAGTGACAGCAGTTCTCTTTGGGGAAAAGTAATAACAGTTGGTACGTTATAATCTGCAAGTGCCTTTAAGCACCTGGACTCATTTAATTGTCTCCACAGGCATGAGTGTGGGCATCGTGCTTATTCATCTCATAGCGGCCCCCCCTCCTCTCCCCTCCTCTCCCCTCCTCCTCCTTCTCCCCGCTCTTCTGGTCCCCTCCCCCTCCCTCCCTGACTTTCCACATCCCTGCTGTCTTCTCAGCAGGACTTGGGAGCGCCCACGGAGACCTGTCTCCAGGGAAGTCATAGTCCGCTGGTTTAAGGAGGAGCAGCTGCCTCGCCGAGCCGGCTTTGAGAGGAACACCAAATCCATCGCCCCCTGGTTCCATGGTAGGATGGCTTTCTGGGCCCCTGGGGTGGATAATTTCCATGTGTCCACCTCTCTCTGGGGTTGGCAGGAGGTCCTGAAGGACTGCGGTCATCAGGGCTAGTGGAGGACTTTGGACTCTGCTACTTTCACACTACCCCCACAAAGACTGGCCAGTCTCCCGGGGTTAAGGATTGGCTGTCCTGCGTCGCCTGGGTGAGAGTGGAGTGGAGAGAGGTCCCGTGGCTGTCCTCTGTTTGCTCATTGAATGTGCTGCGTTCAAGCCACAGGTTGTGATTTCCCCAGGGCCTGAGCTGAATTACTGAGTGGCCTTCATCAAGGCCCTCAGGGACCAAGGCAGACATGTACGAGCAGGGGTCCAGGACACGGAAGGCACCAGGGATTTCTAATGTGCGTTCCCCTCTCTCTGCTGGGGAGGGATGACCACGATCTTGCTCACTGCTTTCACTCACAGACTCCTTGACCATCGGGGCCTCCTCAGAGGTGTCTTCTCTATACACCCAAGCGTGAGCTCTCCGTGAGCTCTCACTGCACCGTGAGCTCCTGGTAGGCAGGGTCCACATCTCGTTGTCTAAGCCTGCATCCCAGATCCCGGCCATAGGCTGGCACACAGCAGGCTCTGAACAAGTACTTGTTGCTGGGATGACAGAATGGCTGAATGAAGAGGTCAGGGTCACCCAAGCATAGAACATGAGAGCTGGAAGCCTCCCTGGAAGTGTCTCATTCTTCATTTTACAGATAAGGAGACAGGTCCAGGTCAGGGAGGACATTTTCATAATGTCACCAACAGACTTGTAAGGTTCAAGAACACATCTCAAGCTCATGACCCCGTCCAGTGATCTGAACCTGTAGAGGCCTCAGACAGGGAAACAGGATTGTGATTTCAGCAGAGACTTGCTACAGTGAAATAAGAGTGGCTACTGGCCATCAGACTCTTCTGTATCAGTTAGCTGTTGCTACATAACAAATCACCCCAAAACTCAGTAGTTGAAAACAAATAAGCATTTATTATTTATTCATACTTTTTTTAAATGTTTGTTTATTTTTGAGAGAGAGAGCGCACAAGTAGTGGAGGGACAGAGAGAGAGAGGGAGACAGAATCTGAAACAGGCTTCAGCCTCTGAACTGTTAGCACAGAGCCCGATGCTGGGCTGGAACCCATAAGCCATGAGATCGTGACCTGAGCCGAAGTCGGATGCTTAACCGAATGAGCCACCCAGGCACCCCAATTTATTCATAAGTTTCTGAATCAACTAGGCAGTTCTTCTGGAATGGGCCAGGCTCAGATGATCTGAGCTGAGCTTGCTTGTGTGTCCCCAGACAGCAGGCTGGTCTCCTGGGTGCTGGCTTATCCGGGATAGACTAGACCGAGACATCTCTCTGCTCCATGTGGTCTCTTATTCTCCAGCAGCCTGGCCAGACTGTCAGGTTTCTCTGGATGAGTTGTCTCCTGGCCTTGCTCCCCGAGTCTTCCCTCCCTTGTCAGCACTGAGCCGAGGTTTGCCTGAGGGCGCCTCTGGTCAGAATTGATCTCACCTGCCACAGTTAGCATCCGTCAGACCCTTACCTGCCTTTGTTGCACTTCTGCCTGCATCCTGGGAGCTTGGCCAACCTCCCCTTGGCCTGTGTGCCCTCTTGCGGTGTGAATTGCCAACCTGCTTCCTGGCCAGCTTCCATGTGTTCTCAATTCCATCCGGATGTAGACATGACCCCAGTGTCATGATGGGCAATAGAGACCGTGGGATCTCAAGGGCTACTAGGGAGGCCCTCACAGGCAAGCTGTGGGCATGGCTCCAGCTCCAGGAAAGGCAGCTGGAGTGAAATCAAGCAGACATCACGCAGGGGCGAGCAAGGCCACGTACGCCTTCATCCCCATCTTCAAGAGCCTAAAGAGCTTGTGAACTCCTAAGTATAGGCAGTCACAACATTACAGATGGGGTGAACTGTAGCATTTTTCAGGGACTGTCCCAGGTCATAAAGGTCACAGAGGCACCATCCAGTTCATGCAAGAGTATCTTCAGTGGTCTGCCTGTTTCACTCTGACCCCTCTACAATTTATCATTCACACAGCGTCCTGAGAATATTTTAAATATAAGTCAGATCCTGTCACTCCCCTGCTTAATACCCACTGCTTACTTCCCTTTATGCTTGCAGTGAACTTCAAACTTCATGCTGGGGCCTGCAGGTCCCCAGATGATGGGTCTTGCTTCCTGATTCAGCCTTATACCACAATTCTCCCCTTGTCCACCTTGCTTCCACAGCTCTGGCATTTTTCTTCTTCAGACAAGCCATTTTCTACCCCAGGCCCTTTGCACTTGCTTTTAATCTATTTGGTATTGCTCGTTTCCTAGCTTTTTTTGCATGGATGATGCATTCTTATTTCTCATCTCAAATATCCCCTTTTCCCAAAAGGCCCTTTCCTGAATCCTTACCTAGAGCAGCCTTTGTCAATTTCTCTCACTTTACTACACTTATCTCTTTAAGAGTGCTCACTCGGGACTCCTGGGTGGCTCAGTCAGTTAAGCGTCTGACTCTTGATTTCAGCTTAGGTCATGATCTCACTATTTGTGAGTCTGAGCCCCATGTCGGGCTCTGCTTTGTTGGCACAGATTCTCGGTCTCCCTCTCCCCCTCTCTGTCTCTCTCAGAAAAATAAATAAACATTAAAAAAAAAGAGTGCTCACCCAATTGATATTTATCTTGTTGTTTGCTTTTGTGTATTCTCCTCCCTTAACAAAAGCCTGTGAAACTAAGGACCTTATTCATTTTCCCTGGATGCCTGCCATAGTAAGTGTCCATAGAAAGAATAGAAGAAGGTGGAAGTAAAGTGTCAGTTTAGATCCCAGTCTTTCTGGTCCCCATGAACAGCCATTGCTTCTGTGCACTGGGCCTGGTGGGTGTGTGGGTCCCCTCAGGGTCTGATGAGTGAGGTTAAGCTAGAGCCATCTGCTTGTAGATGCCTTCCTTCTCCAGGCCTCCACTTATCCAACAGAAGGATGGAGAGGCTCTTTATGGCCCAGAAAGAAGGGAGTCAACATTCACAGGTGACTGAGCGACACGTCCTCGAAGCCGGTCCTGGGGGATGCCCTGCCTGTCACTCCCAGTTTTGTGTCCCTGTAGCCCTAAGAGAGCTTGAATCATTGTTTTCCTTTTCATTTATCCATTGGGATCATGGAAACACAACGGTAGCGTCTCAGGCACCTGTGTAGTGCAGCTCAGGAGTTCTGTGGAGATGGGGCTTTGCAGGGGCCCTGCATGCTGGTGGCAGCCAGCAGAGAAGGCATGACACAGGGACTCCAATTGATCTCTAGCTTTATTTTCTCTCCTGATGGAAAAAACGTAATTTTTATATTGTCACAGGACAAACAGAGCCATGATTTAGGTCTCGTAATTTATGTAACTGATTTCATGTTCTTTTGACAGTTCTATCATAAAGTATGTGAGAAAGTTGCTAATACACAGACCGGAGCTATTTAGTGACAGAGTTTTTATTTGATCTGTGACAGAATGGAAGAAAAAGGCTCATGTATGGAGGGTGGCCGACCGCCTTTGCTTGGAGAGGGCTGAGTCATGTTCTAAGATGATAGCCTTTCCTCAGTTTCAGTGTTCAAATGTTCCATCATCTTTTATGAATTGGTGGTGACAGTAAACAGTAGTTATTTTTATATATTGCCTTTGCTCAGAAGAGTAAAAAATGTAGCAGCCCCATGCTGGTTTCCAAACTCTTGAGAGTACCTTTGCTCATACCTAAAATCCCAAAGCCTGGAACGACTGGTATGGTCCAACTTCTGCCCCAATGTAGGCATTTCCTGACAGCATCTCTGAGAGCCTCCCCCGTACCAAACCTTCCAGAGATGGAGCTACTGACCATAGTGTGCCCAGACAGCCTGCACCCATTTAATTGTTAGGGAGACTTTGCCCCAGGTTGGCTGGGGGCCCTGCCTTCAACTGGTCTTGGCAGACATCTTAGCGGGGGCGGCTCTGCTCCCTGTATCTCCCATGCTCCTCCTGGGGACCGGCAGGCTGGCCCACGCACGCTCTTCTCAGGGACCAGAGACCAAGTGGCATTCTTGGCTTGTGAATCTAGTCTTTGAAGCAGGACGCTATTGCCCTCATCTCACACCATTGGCCACGTTATGTCCCAGGGTTCAGGGGTGGAAAAATATATTCTACTTCTTTCCTGTGAGGAAGACAAGGAGGGGAGGAGAATTTGAGTCAATAATGTCATCTGTTACAATCCCAATATAAGTCTTTTCTTTTCTGGGTAGAACAGTCCTAGTTAATTTAGCTGGGTTTTAGATGCAGGTTAAAAATGACCACCGTGATTTCTAGTTCCTTCCCTTCCCCCAAACACATCCGGTTGTGTTGTGGGGTATACAGTCCAAAGAGCAATGTGGACAAGGAGTCTGAAGCTATGGGGCCCACTCTAGAACCTAGCAGCTCTGTGACCTTGGGTGTGTCCTTTATTTATTTATTTATTTATTTATTTATTTATGTATTTATTTATTTATTATTTTTTAAATGTTTTTTTTTGAGAAAGAAAGAGAGACAGAGCATGAAAGGAAGAGGGGCAGAGAGAGAGGGAGACACAGAATCTGAAGCAGGCTCCAGGCTCTGAGCTGTCAGCACGGAGCCTGACGCGGGGCTGGAACTCAAAAACCGTGAGATCACGACCTGAGCTGAAGTCGGACGCTTAACCGACTGAGCCACCCAACAGCCCCTGGGTATGTCCTTTAAATGCCCATCTATGAAATTGGGATTTTCACATCGATTTCACGGGACTTAGGAGGAGAAGCCAACAAATGTGCTTTGTCCGCCATAACGAGCCCGATCGGTGTGAGTGCTGATGTCTCTCCGAGTCTGAGGTGGGCCACCAGAGACCCCACCCCCTCTGGGAAACAGAGTGTATATGGAGGCAGGGGGTTGGGAGAGGACTCAGAACAAGAAGGGAGGGGAGGAGAACTGGCTTCCTGTTGGGACCAAGGGTTTCTCAATAGTCTCCTCTGTTAAAAAGAGAAAGTGGTAAAGTTATTCCTTGGTTCTCCTTCGTTCATTGTTATGTTCCAGGGTTGTAAGAGAGCCTTGTAGTTATACAAAAATACTCCTGAGAAAAGCTACTGCATATGAGCTTGGCTTGGAGGAAAAAAATCTATTTTTGGACTTCAACATGTATCTAAAATTATTAAGAACATCCTCTGTCTGAACATTGGCTCAGTCAGACCCCATTTCTCTTTCTGTGCTTTACTTGTAGGAAAACAGTCACAACGTGAGCCACGGTGTATTGTCTTGGCGGCCGCCCGCTGGCGTCTTGCAGGTTGACCTTAGGACTTGGTGGGGAATCGCAGTGGCTGATGTAGTTGGTTTGGCAAACTACTCCCACAAGACCCTTCTCGGGCCTGGGGGCGGACCTTGAACACAGCCTCACCTGCATGCGGGTGGGGTGTTACTGTCATGGCTTTTCTGACCTTCACCGGGGAGGAGGTATTCCCCAGGTGCAGTCTGCAGGGTGCCCAGCAGTTGGGGGTGGCTTTCCACGCAAAGCTTGAGCTACCCAGTGGAACGGGCACTGCTTCCTACCTTTCCACATTGTGACTCCCAGGGCTGCAGGGTTCTAGGATGGGCCCAAACCTTTAGACTCCTTGTTCACCTTGATCTTTTTTTTTTTTTTTTTTAATGTCTATTTTTTGAGAGAGAGAGAGAGAGCGCGCGCGAGCTAGCAGTGGGGGAGGGGCAGAGAGAGAGGAAGACACAGAATCCCAAGCAGGCTCCAGGCTCGGAGCTGTCAGCGCAGAGCCCAACTCGTGGCTTGAACTCATGAGCTGTGAGATCATGACCTGAGCTGAAGTCGGATGCTTAGCCAACGGAGCCATCCAGGCGCCCCTATCTTGCTCTTGATTACAACGCTTCCAAATGTATTTGAAGGAAGGGAAGGAAATAGAAGTCATTGTCACGTGTAGTGATTACCTGGGGGAATGTCGGTCTTGGGAAAGAGAACCTGTGGTGTGGGATGGATGGGGGAACAGAGCCGCCACTTCTTGATCTCAAGTTCTGTCTTGAGAGGAGGAGATTATTAAAGGGGATACGACCAGAGCTGGGGGCTAAGCGTTTGGAAGAGATACGTTCCACTTCGGTACAAGAAAGAACTTTTTGGTGGCTACAGCTTACCACCGGGCAGTCTGGATGGCTAGTGGACTCACCGAATGGGAGAATGGGGACCTTTACGCTTTCTGTCCTTTGTGTCTGGGATACAATGTGATTCTGAGCGCATGTTTTGCTGGCATCACGCGAGGACCATGGGCTCTGCTCCTGCTGAGGCTCCAGAGCTTTCTCTGGTGGTTGGGAGCATTGGAAACTATGGCCAGGGCACGGGGCTGGCCACTAGTGGGCGCTTAGGAGTCTGCGGGCTGAGGATGAAGGGTGTTCTTCCCAAGACTGTTGGCTTCTTCCCCTTCCTCATTTCTCTATTGCTGGTGGCGTTACTGGTCCAGGAGCCGAGGCACAGGCAGTGGTGACCCCTTCTGGATGGTTTTCAGGAGTCCTGCAGCCGAAAGGCAGACCCACCAGGTGTCCTGCAGGGAGGCAGCCCTCTGTGAGGTGGGAAGGATTGTGCCTGGAAGGCAGAGGCCGAGTGGGAATGGAGCGTAGACTCAGTTCCTCCAACTGCATGCGCTGGGAGGTCCCTTCTTCTCTGAGCTGTATGGAAGGACTTGGTTGGCTGACCAGCGCTGATCATCGGCGATCCCTCCAGCATGATGGTTGCATGTGGCTGTTTAGACATATGGGAGTGGGGGGGGGGTGGATGTGCACCGTCTCACAGGCGCTCTCAACTGCTCTTGACCCAGTCATGGTTCACTTTTTACAGGTGACCATACTGAGGCCCAGAGAGCTTGAGAAACCAACCCCTGTCACCCAGCAGGAATCACAGGAGCTGTAGGGCTTCTGGATCCTGGCCTTTCCTACTCCATTTTGGCGGTCCCTTAAATATACTGTTACCCAGGGAGGGAGATCGGGGCCTAGAAGTGTTCCCTCTGGATTCCCTATCCCTTACTGTATATTCATTTGAACCTCTTTTGGATGCTGCCCGGGTTCTTTATTTTTAAATCTCACGCCTGCTCGTTCTGTGACCTTGTGGAGTGGAGATGCCACTGGTCTCCTGGCCCAGCTGGAGGGAAATCTGGCAATGCCCTGTTTGGCCTTTGGGATCCCTCTCAGAAGCTAGCTTTTCTGGGGCCGAGATGGAGAGAGTGAACCAGCCCAGGCCCCATCCTTGCTGTCCAAGATCCGTGGGAGGACAGGGAACCGTGGTGAGGTTTGGAACCTGCAGCCAGAATGAGGGACTTGGGCAGCTGTGGACCCAGACACGAAATCCATGCTAAGCTTGGAATAGCCGAAGACACTGGCAGGTGCAGAAAGTAGTAATATCCACTTTGTAGTTGTGTTATGAGGATTAAGTTATAATATTTATAAAGTGTTTAGAACATTCCTGGCATACAAGAAATGCTTCCATTTGTCACCTGGAATAAATAAACACGGTAGCCTTTGGAGATGCATATCATGATTTGAATATGTAAATGGTGGCCTCACACCCTGAGGCGATGCTTCTGCTGTCAAGGAAGTGAAGAAAAAGATGACATCAAATGACTGTGCTTAAAAGGAAGACGATACCTGTTTAGCCTTCCCACCCCCAAAAAGCGAAAGTCTGGATTTTCTTACGTTATGGACATGATCCCCCTCTTGCAATGTTTTTTGAAAGCTGTGAGGGTAACACACGGGGTCATTTGGAAGGATGGTTGGCTTGTCACAGATCCATCATGTCAAAGTTAGATTGCTAGCTCCCCTCTGCCCAGCAGAATGTGGAATGGAAATTTTCCACCAACTCGGATCCCAAATGCAAACATTTCCAAAGAGGAAAAAAGTAGGTCAGTTGACCTACTTTCCTCTTAAGCTCTTGCTTAAGCTGTTCCAACTAAGAAATAAAGGGATCTTTTTCCTTCTTTCAAAAAAAGGTTGTGCGCTGGCTGTAAAGTCTCAAAAAAGGAAAAAAAAATTACAAAGAAGAGCAACGCTAATTTTCGCTTTGGGAAGGCGTAGATTGTAAATGGCATTTTCAAGGTCTTAACTCTTTCCTTTCGGCCGGCCGTCTGTCGTTCTGTGTTTTTGATTTCGGCCTTTTGTGTCTTGTCTACCTCACACGTTTATTTTGGCTCTTTTGCTGCCGTCTTTACTTTCTGATCCACAGGTGGGGGTGACTAAAATGTGTGGGCAGGGACAGGGCTAGGGGATCTAGTTGGATTTGAGAGGACTGAATTTTTGTTTTCTTTCGGGATTTAAAAAAAGCACAGAGTAACAATAAACCATGATTTCTGTTGATGTAATTGATTTAATATTCTTCTGACAGTCCCGTCGTATTTCTGGTGTTCCCAGAAGATCCCTCCTATCTTCCTAACTCTGGGAAGTGCCTATCATAGGTTAGACCCTTCTTCAACTCCAGCAAGCTATTTTGGGACTTTCTTTGCTCCAGGCTCTGTAGTCTATCTAGTTTCTCACCCGTTTCCAACCCCAAGTTCATCCCAGCCCTGGCACCCACGGCCACTGCTCAGCCCAGAGCATCAGCTGTGCATTTTCCTGAGGGCAGGCGTGCGGTTGAGAAGGAAAATTTAGAGCGAGGGGCACAGCTGCTGTCTTGAAACCACCAACGTCCCCTAACCTGTTGAAGGCCTCAAGGTCAGGATGTGAAGTACATGGTGAAAGGCGCAAGGTGCTGACTTTGATTCAGTCTGGCGAACTTTGCAGCACTTAGCTGTCCGGAGACGGAATAAGCTGTCTCTGGGAGTCGTGAGCACCCAGTGCTGGGGTGTGTAAACAGAGGCCAGACAGCCCTTCGGTCAAAACAGCGAGCCTGTGGATTGTCCAGTTTGATGGGGATTAGGTCTGATCACATGACATTTCCCCCCTAACGTGCCCACTGTTAGTTATTCTGTCTCTGCTTACCTGAGAAACAAATAACGGTTGCTTTGGCATTTGCTGGAGAATCAAGTCTAGTCTCAACTACAATAGTAGTTGAGAAGACTTTCTGGAAATGAAGATTCATTAATATTTATGCTTAATTATTAAAAGTTTATCGGACCCAAATTACCTTCTGTCTAGTAATTAAGTTCTTTATGGATTTACATGCCCGAGCATTTGCTTACAGGTTTCATTTCAAACCAGGATGCTGCTTTTGGGTGTTGTGATTCACACTCTGTCTCACCAGCCTCCAGGGGTGCACAGGGCAGGAGGGTAGCCCCTACCCCTGCGACAGCCTAGAAATGCTTCCTGGAGGAGAACAGCATGGCTTGCATACGCAATCAACGTATGGTTTCTCCTGTAATCGACACAAATGTGCCGCCCTTGCAGACAGTGGGGCATTGCCAACATTTGTGCAGTCGGGATGTAGGTGTCAGCGTCCAGAGAAAATGCAGTTCCCTTGCTTTTCTACATTTTCTCCCATATCCTGAACTTCTCATCACCTCCTTTTCCTTTCTGGGTAGTAGGGAAAAAATAAACTCTAGTCCATTTTTGGTTAACTTTGTCCTACTCAGTGGAGTAGTCTTTTTTAGTTAAACTGCCTTTTGGGGGAGATGAGGTCTTTGGGTTTTCTCTCCCCACCCCCTTGCTTCTCTGCAAGGGGGCATTTGGGGTGTTTGGGGCTTCTCTCCAGGGTGAGGAGGTGGTCAGGGGCAGGGCTGCAGGGCAGACGTTCAGACTTCGTCTTGCATGAGGGTATGTGGCTGAGGCGACCAGAGAGGCAGAAACCTGGGTTCTGCTTCCGAGCCCTGTATGCCGTATGGGGCTGTGTCCATCTGGAGCACACCAAAGTCCCGCTTGGATTGGTGGCACCCCCGGAAAGGAGGCACTTTTTTTTTTTAAGTTTATTTATTTTGAGAGAGAGCTGGGGGGAGAGAGAGAATCCCAAGCAGGCTCTGCACTGTTAGCACAGAGCCTGACACGGGGCTCGAACTCACGAACCGTGAGATCATAACCTGAGCCGAAACCAAGAGTCAGTGCTTAGCCGACTGAGCCCCCCAGGCGCCCCTGGAGAGGGGGCACTTCACCTTGTACTGGTCCTCAGGTGTGCAGTGCACTGGTTGCTATCCACAGGGGTGTGGTTGGTTAGCCTCCCCTGTGGCGTCACGCTGGCTTTGATGTTGTAACAGATCATTTATTAAGTTTTTGCTTTGTGCTGGGCTATGGCAAGGTAAGCATGGAACAGCCGGTGTTTCATTTAGTCCTCCCACAACTCTCTGGAAGAACTAGTAATACTGGCCGTGAGGCAGGTGCACAGTGTTTAAAGTGTGCTGGCTTCTCGCTCACATTCGTTAATTTATTTAAGCCTTATAACATCGCATGTGTGCTTCTGCTAGCATTAGCCTCGTTTCACAGACAAGGAAGCTAAGGCACAGAGAATGGAGGCCACGTGCATGAGGCCCACTGTTTGTAAGGGGGGGCAGTGGGGTTCAAACCCCAGTGGTCCATGCTCGGATCTGTGATGCAAAACAGCCTTGTTGCCATTTCACAGTTAAGTAACTGCCGTGGGGCATGCAGTACTCAGGGAGCTAGTTCCTGCCCAGTCCAGAATGTCTCCTTGAGCAGGGAGAGATGGCTCTTCTGTTAGGAGACACCAGCGTCTCTGGGTCGTGGGGTGAGCTGTTTCAGCTGCCATGCCTTATTCTTGGCTGAGGCAAGTGTCTGCTGTTTCCTAGGCCTCCCTCCCACAGAATTCCTGAAGGGTGCCCTCCAAGTCTCCTACAGTCTGCAAAGTCCTCACGCAATAAATAGAGCGAAACTGGGAATTGTCAGTGTTTGGAATTACCCAATTACCTGGGCAGGGGCACGAGGAGGCAGGCTCCCTGCGTAAGGCATTTGCATAATTAATTTATTGATTGTTAATATTACACTGCTGTTGTGTGCTAGGCACATGCTAAGTACAGAGCATATGGTGGTGAATGAAACTGACAACTTCCCTGCCCTCACAGAACATACATTCATTTGCAAGTAACAGAAAAAAATCAAACTGATAGAATCAAAGAGAGGATTTATTTGCTTATATGACTGAAAAATCCAAAGGTATGTCTAGCTTCAGGCTTTGCTTGATCCAGGGAGCTTAGGTTGGCCTGGCCTTTCTCCATCTCTCAGCTCTGTTGCTCTACATGTTGTTTTCATTCCCAAGCAATGCATCAGCCTGTGGTTGCATGCCCGCTTTTGCTGAGTTTGAAATCCAGGAGACACAGGGCATGGTTTTCTCTCAATACTCTGAATACTAGTCCCCATATCCCGCCTTGTTGGGTCTGCTTTGGTCACATGCTCACTCCTGACTCCAGTCCCTATGGTCAGAGGCATGAGACCTCTGATTGGCTAGGCTTGAGTCACATGACCATACCTGGCACGGGAGAGAGTCCATCCCACTGCAACTGCATAGACATGAATGAGAGGGTGTGGCTTTCTAAAAGAAGGTCCACGATCCCTTGCCAGAAGAAGGGCTACTGGTCCTGAGTGGGCAAGACTGATGGATGTCTATCATAGAGAGGAAAAAAAACCTGTCCTCTGTCCTAGTGAAACTGTCCGTCCGGTCAGCAAGACTGGCATGAATCAAATAATAGATTTATGCTTCCAGTTGAAGTTAGTGCTACACAGGATCCTTGGGTAGCCAGCTTGGGAGGTCATTTTGCTGGGTGGTTGCAAACCTCTGTCACCAACAGTGGCATTAGTGATTTGAACCTGGCATGTCAGCTTAGAGCAGGCAGTCATGGGTGTGGGATACTGCCTCTTGTGCATGGCTGTATCTGGAACCAATAAGCTCATCCGCTGAAACCCTTGTCTCAGCAGTTCGCTATGGTTAAATTTCATTTGGAGGTATAAAAAATGAAGGCATGCTAGCTCCTTTATCACAATCTCTGTGGCTTTAGGATGCTTTAAGAAACTGTTGAGAATGAAGAGCTTAACAATTCCAGCCTCTTTAATGATACCGTCCGGAAAGTATGGCAATAAGAAAGGAAAGTCACAAAAATGAGTGAGAAATAGCTAACCCGTCATGGAGGAGTTGCCGGCCGGTGAGGCGTAGCTATAGTGAAAGCTGTAAGAAATATGCACGTCAGATAAATTGAGACCCATAAAAAGTAAACCCGTCGTGTCTGGCCCTCCTGCATTTCTTTCTTTCCAGAGAGAAACCCTAACAGAGAAATAAAAGGAGCTCATTTGGTTACCCAGGTGCAATTCAGAGCTAATGATTTCAGGGAATGGGCATGGAGGTGGAGGAGGGGCTGGGAACTGAATCCCGGGCCGGCCTTAGAATTTGCTAACATGTGGATTTTTGGGTCCCTTATAGCTGAGCGTCTTTTGAAGCTGTGCCTTCCCTTTCCTGGGGCTGCCACAGTTAGCACCGGTGAGATAAATATTTTGATAGCAACTTGAAGTTGTTGGCAGGTTTGAGAGCATCTGCATGGGATGCAGGGAGATGATTAGGTGGCGTGGGGAAGAAGGCACGGGGATGCATGGGGATTCGTGCTCTGTGCAGTAAGAAGGGAGTCGGGAGCTGTTGGCTGCACCTCGCGGGGGGGTGCTGGGTGCAGACGCCTGCCTGCCTGCGATATTAATGGGTATTGGGACAGGGATAGCAAGCCTTGCCTTAAGCCTTGACTTCTTGGCTGGCCATCCTCCCCTCCTGCGTTCCTAGCTTCTCAACCTTCAGGGGGCAGCCGCCCTGGAAGGCTTAGGTTCCCTGACCTTGGCCCTGGCTTTTTCTGCCGAGGTCCAGCAGAGGGCGCTGTAGTTGCCTTTGACGCCCAAAGCCCAGAGGAGCCCTGGACTATTTTGCTCTAACTTTTGTTGTTATTGTCAATGAGAGATCTGTCGGGTCTATCTCCATGTCAGTGGTTCTCAACTTACCAGGGGTGATTGTGCCCCAGGGAAGAGCTGATAGTGTCTAAAGGCATATTTGGTTGTCACAACTGCAAGGTGCTGTTGGCATCTAGCAGGTAGAGGTCAGGGATGCTGTTATACATCCTACAATGCATTCTGCAGACCCTTATCTGGCTCAAAATGTCAACAGTGCCAGGTTGAGAAACCCTGGTCTACCTATAGATTTATGTTTACCTCTCCACCAAGCTTTTTAATTGTTGCTGGAAAGACCTACAAGTGTAACTTCTTGTTTACTTCTTTAAAAAAAAGTTTTTTTTAATGTTTATTTATTTTTGGGAGATAGAGAGGCAGAGTGCAAGCAGGGGAGGGGCAGAGAGAGGGAGAGACACAGAATCCAAAGCAGGCTCCAGGCTCTGAGCTGTCAGCAGAGAGCCGGATGCGGGGCTCAAACTCACCAACCTGCGAGATCATGACCTGAGCCGCTGTCTGACGCCCAACAGACTGAGCCACCCAGGTGCCCCTACTTCTTTTTAGAAATGATCTTACCTCGTCAGGACCTCCATTCTGCTAATGCCTGAAAAAAAACCCTTAAAATTTCCGGTTCCTCTGGTTTAAGAGTCTCTTTCAGTTTACCTCGGTTACTTTCTAGCAACTATTCAAGCTTAGTTTTAAACTCAAAGTTCTGCTTCTCCCTTCTCACGGGGTCTCTCCAACATCACTCCTTCCCCCCAAGTAGTGTCTGAGTGTAAGGGCAGCTTGTGGCTTGGGAGGAAGCCAAAGAAAGGCCGTGGTTGGTTGCTCATCTCTGGACTTCGTTCTCTGCTTTTAGGGGTCCCCTTCCCCGCGCTGATTATCCCCTAAACTTGACTTGGCTGTACCTTGACTCTTGCTGGGGCTTCTGAATTTTAACAACTGACATCAATTAGCTGTTAGTGAAGACCGTCCACCCCAAAGCCTAAGTTCGGGGGTCACCTTGCCTCTTTTCTGGGCTCTGCTCTTTTTTTTTTTTTTAAGTTGATTTATTTTGAGAGAGGGAGGGACGGAGAGAGAGAGAGAGAGCGAACGTGCGTGTGCAAATGGGGGAGGGGCAGAGAGAGAGGGAGAGAGAGGCAATCCCAAGCAGACTCTGCGCTGTCAGTGCACAGCCTGACTCTGGGCTGGAGCTCACCAACCCGGAGATCATGACCTGAGCTGAAGTCTGATGCTTTATGGACTGAGCCACCCAGGCGCCCCTGGGCTACACTCTTAATGACGATTATTTTTCAAAAAACCCTAAGTCCTAAAGGTTCATTTCACTGGCTCCCTCTTCCCTCTCTTGTCCTCACAGTTTATGATCATTATGGAAAGGAACAAGGCTGTCCCTTATTGTTTTATTTTCTTACTCTCCTTTATTTTTCACTCACATTCCCATTCCTCCTCAATAAGCAGCCTCTCTGATAATACTGTGTATCTGTTCAAACGGTTCGTGTATATATATTGTATATATATATCACCCGTGGGGGGTTACTCTGCTCTTTATTTTCTTTTTTTCTCATGGTAGCGTTGACCTTGGTGCTTTTCTGTGGCTAGTTTTTATGTGAAATTAGTTTGCCTGAACATTTCAAGTGAAACAAGAGCCTGGAGAGTTGTTTTGGACTCTCCAGAGCCTCCTGTTCTATTATTTTTGTGAAGTGCTCACAAACAGGGCAGCTTGCCTCTCCGGAGTAGCTCGGCTCTGTTCCCCTCCCCCCACATGGGTCTGGACTTTCTCCTTCTTTCTTTTCTTTTGCCCTACCCGGCTCAATTTTTATGCCACTCCCAGTGGTCGAAGGTGGCTCTGGAGGGTGTCACCATGGGCCTCTTGCACTTCCCCAGGATTGCAGAAGGCAAATCCTTCCCAAGTTTTGACTGCTGTTCTTAAGTTAGCCTCCTGCTTTCCAGTGAGTTCCTGTTGACTGCTCTCGGGTCCATTGGTCACTCTTGCTTCTCTCTTCTTCCTGTGGAAACACCTGGTATCGTGAAGGTCTTGTGTTGACTATTTGTTCCCACCACTGTTTGTATGTGGGGTTCATGGGACCACCTTGCTACCTAGTTCTGTTGTAACCATAGCCCATGGACTTTTGGTTTCGTCTTTACTTGTCCTGCTTCTTCTTATTTGGGGATTTGGACAGATTGGAAAATGATGTTGCTGCCATCACAGATTCTACCTTGTCCTACCCTGTGCTTAAGTACATTTACCTGAAAGCTGAGGTAAATCATTCTTGTTCCTCACTCTGTCTCACCGAGCATCTGTTACGAGAGCCATGCTGTTCCTGTCTCTGGCCTGTTATTTCTAATTGCTGCACAGTATTCCTCAGGGTGAATCTACCTGGTTTTGCTCATCCACTCTGAGTCATGGACACCCTGATTGCCCCCAACTTACCAGCACCACAGATCAGTCCAAGAACCAGTTACGTCTCTTGGCGCCAGATGCTTATGGACCTGTGTGACGATTTCTTTAGAATATATCTCAGTAATGGAATTGTTGGGCCAGAGGGTATACATGCAGTTAATTTGACTAGGGGTACCAGTGGCTCTCCAGAAGGCTGATCCGGCCCCTATTGCCAGCAGCCAAATGTGAGAGTTGCTCTAGCCCCATGTTCCAGATCCCACACCAGAACGCGGTAGAGGTCCTTGGTCCCCTCCACGATTCACAGGAACTTGGGGAGGCTGGCAGACATCATCATTAGGCTCTTCTGTCTCCAAATACATCATTCTGCCCTAATTGTGGCTCTATTATGTGGGCAAAATTGGGGTACGGGGGGATATTCTACTTTCTCAATATCTGTGGGGTGCAGGAACATGAGTGGGGCCCCTCCCTTTAGTCCTTCATCCCCTCTGTCCCACCCCAGCCCAGGAAAAGCTCTTTCCCATCTGGCAGAGACTTCTCATAGGACCTATCCCATGTCCTCTCTAGAGTAGGTCAGTTAAATTGTGTTCAGACCTCCAAGTATTACTTTAAATACAGAGGAAGTTTCTAGAATGTAAAAATCACTTTTTACCTTTTTGCCAATCCTGGCTTGCAAGACTGTTTACACTCTAGCTCGGCGAGTCTCAAACCTGGCTGCCAGTTGGAATTACCTGAGAAGATTGTAAACATGACTGATGCTTGTTGTTCCCAAAGTGACTGACACAAGACTCAGTCAGAGTGGGCCAGGGTTGAGAACCATGCTCTAGAGACTCAAAACAGCCAACACTGACATTTAAAGCTCATTAGCGATCCTTTTTTTCCTAGGTGATAACCTCCCCATCCCTCAAAGGACATTGACCGACTTTGAATGAATGTCATAGCATAGTGTGTGGGGAGGTACAGAGCAATGATATTTAAATACTTAAAATATTCAATGTTGAATATACGTGGTGTGTGCACGTACAGATGTGAAGGGCATGAAGGGAGCTTCAGCAGCGGGGACACGACCAATCCTGGAAGCACCTGTGTGCTCGTCCCCAGGGCAGCCCCTGCTCCTTCCACCAGATGTGATCTGTCGCCTGAATATTTTCTCCATCAGCTCTTTGCTTCATTTCTTATTTCTTTTTTTTCAACGTTTATTTTATTTTTGGGACAGAGAGAGACAGAGCATGAACGGGGGAGGGGCAGAGAGAGAGGGAGACACAGAATCGGAAACAGGCTCCAGGCTCTGAGCCATCAGCCCAGAGCCCGACGCGGGGCTCGAACTCATGGACCGCGAGATCGTGACCTGGCTGAAGTCGGACGCTTAACCGACTGCGCCACCCAGGCGCCCCTTCATTTCTTATTTCTATGTTAATCTCCAAACACTGTAGTGTTTAGCTTTGTGAGCTTTTCCATTTAATATAAACGGAACTATAGTGGCGTTATTTTTTAGTTATTAGCTTGTTTCACGCTTCATTGAAAAAAACTTTTCTCTCATTGCATTTTTCCATCTCCGTTGTTTGGAGGTTATACCGCTCTCAGTGCTCGTCTTTTGGTGGTTGGTTTAGAGGATTTAACATTCATGTTTCACGTATCCTAAAGTTGATGTATATCGTTACCCTCTTCCTAAACACACAGAATTTTTATTTATTTTTAATGTTTATTTATCTATTTTGAGAGAGAGTGGGCACATGAGAGAGGGCGTGAGTGGGGGAGGAGCGGAGAGAGAGGGAGAGACAGAGAATCCCAAGCCGGCTCCGTGCTGTCAGCGCAGAGTCCAACTCGGGGCTCGGTCATGAACCGTGCGCTCATGACCTGAGCCGAAATCAGGAGTTGGAAGCTTAACTGACTGAGCCACCCAGCTGCCCCTATTTTTGTTTTTTATTATTTTTTGAAGTTTTATTTATTTAGGTAATCTGTATACTCAACATGGAGTTTGAACTCACGACCCCAAGATCAGGAGTCGCGTGCTCTTCCGACTGAGCCAGACAGGTACCCCCTAAACACATAGATTTTTTGAAGTCCAGCATTTCTATTCTCAACTGATCAGATGTTGTCAACATTACAGTTCTATCTTTTTTTAAACCCTCCACTATCCATTATTAGTATTATTTCGTAAGTCAACAATATACTGTTAACTTACCTGTGATATCTGTCCTCATCATGCCTTCTAGCCTCTCAGATGGTCTATCCAGGATCCAATTTCTTCTACCTGAAGTACGTCCTTTAGAATATCCCTAATTGTCAATTTTCTCAACTTTTTTTTTTTTTTTTCCTGAAGATGCCTTTATTTCGTCCTCCTTGAAAGATAGTTTCATTAAACACTGTTATTTTTTTTCTCAGCGCACTGAAAATATTATCCCATTGTCCTCTGGCTTCTACTGTTGCAACTGAGGAGTTAACCAACAGTCTAATTGTTCATTCTTTGTAGACAATCAGCCTTTTTATCTCGTTGACAAAATGAGACGTTAAGTGGCTTTGTGCAGTTTCCCTGTGATGTGTCTGTGATGAATCACTCTTAAATATTGCCTCCTCTCCATTCTCCTCACCGGTCTTCTCTGGGATCCAGATCGTACACGTGCTAGATCTTTCCGTCCATCTGCTGTGTCTCTTCCTGTCCTGAGACTTAAATTAGGCTTCTCTTAGGTTGCATTTTTATAAATGTGCCATGGACTCGTTCTTCTTAGTCTTCGCTGTGACTCTTCACTCATTTTATCCCTCCTTCTCCCCTTTTACCTCACCACCTCGGCTTACGGCCACGGAATCTACCCAGCCCCCAAGGCCTGCTTCTCATCCCCCTTCGTTGCCTCTTTGAGGCCTGCCCTGACTTTTCTACAGGCCACATTAGTCTCCTCCTTCTTGCGCCTTTCATAGCCCTTACTGTCCTCTGCATGAGATAACATGGTGTAGAGCAAAGAGTACTAGACTTGGAGTCTGAGGACCTGAGTTCAAATTCTGATTCTGCCATTTAATAGCTCTGTGGCTTTGGGGAAGTCCCTTTTCTTGCTGACCCTCAGTGTCCTCAGTTATGAAGTGATGATAATTGGGATGGTAGGAATACTGAAGGAGATGAGGCCCACTGAGGCCCCAGATGGTGTCCCATGCTGGCTGTGACATGAGGCTTTTCATGTAACCCCCGATGTGTCCTTTTGCCCCCTGCTTCAATATAGAAGCCATTTCTGGCAGACTAGTGGTCTGGGAGCTGGATTCCAGTGCTGTAGCTATGGAAATGTAGCTATGAAGCAATGCTTAGATGAAGGAGCCCTCATTGCATTGAGATCGCTAGCTTGTGTGCCTATAATTCATACCCCGAGGCCATTTTTTTATCCTTGATCATTCTCATATTCTTCTTCTGCTTAGGGAACACCAGTCGTTTCTCATTGCCCTCAGAATTAGGCCCAGAATCCTTCTAATGGTCTGGGGAGCGCATGGGAGCTTGGCTCCTGCCGACCTCTGTGTATGTTGTCACCACCCATCTCCTACGTTGGCCTCCCCTCCTGCCACTTTGGCCTCCCCTCCTGCCATGAAGACTCATGTGCTAATCCCTTTTGCAAAACAGATACTTGCCTCACCCCTCTGTTTTAACCCTTCTGGTCTTAGTCTAGCTGTCACTTCTGCCCCTGGCACCAGAGCTGGGTGGGGTGCTTCCCCTGGGTGCTCCCATTAGCACCTGTGGCCTTGATCACCACTGGTTATGGTGAGCCTTTTCTTAAAAAAAAAAAAATAAAATAAATAAAAAAATAAAAAATAAAAAATAAAATAAAATAAAATAAAAATTCTGCCAATCTCTACTTCTGTCCAGAGTTAAAACTTCTGGGAGGCAGGAACTGTTTCTCATTCAGTGCTGACTCCCAGGTGCTGAGCATGGGGCTTGGCTCCTAGAGAGTGCTTAATACATACTTATTAAAGGGAGGAAGGAGAGAAATTACAGGAAACGCTACATTTCCCATCGTTGGTGGGTGAGAATTGGCTCAGAAGGGATCTACAGTTGCAGTCTCCAGTGACCATTCCAGAACAGGTGCTGTGGGGCCTCGGCCATGCCCCTCAGCCAGCCCTGGTCACTGGCTGAGGCAGAAAGTTCCCGTGATCCCTGGGGAGCACTGTGCTCGCTCCCCAGTCAGAAGGGGTGAGGTGAAGCTCTCCCTTCTTCCTCAGCCAAGAGGTTGTGGAGTGTTTAGAAGGGGCAAAGGTGGGATGGGTTGGGGTATGGTTAGTGCTTAGGCTCAGTACACTTGGCTTAGAGGCCATCCAGGGAGAGAGAGAGGGAGATAGGGAGGGCAGGGTGAACGGGGCAGGAAAATGTGACAGCTTCTCCTTGTAAGTGTCCCTCGGGGCTCCCAGCCACTAATTCTCTTGGGGGTCAGGTTTGCTGTGAAATGGCCGGTGCCATCCTAAACGATGAAGCTGTACTCCTTTTGGTCTTGGGCCCAGTTACAATTTTGATTTCTAGGTTAAGTATCCAAGAGTGGGGCAGATCTCACAGATGTTTACTATTCCAGACACCCGGAAGAGTCTGCGGGGAGAGGGGGGGAGGTGGTGATGGCAGTGCAGGCTGGGGCCCAGGGACCCGAGCAGTCGCCACCAGAAGAAGTCCTCCTCAGCAGCCTCTGTCTGGGGGGATTGGGTGCTTGGGCAGCACAGCCTGGCAGCACGATGACCAAGGCTGCTACCAGCACAAGGTGACATCCAGTCTTGGCACACGAGCAGCACCCTTGGTGTGGCCAGGACAAACTAGTTACGTGTATTAGACGGCCATTGCGGAGGTGCCCGGTGGCTCAGGCGGTTAAGTGGTTGAATGTCTGACTCTTCATTTCGGCTCAGCCCGTTCGGTGTGAGATCGAGCCCCGCGTGGTGCTCTACAAGGAGCATGGAGCCTGCTTGGGATTTTCTCTGCCTCTCCCTCTGCCCCTCCCCTGCTTACATGCATTCTTTTTTTATAAAAAAAAAAAAATTAGATGGCCATTGTGTTCTCAGGCACTGTGGTAAGCACGTTCACACATTAATTTAATGTAGGCTCGAGCAACCTTAAGACGTAGATAGTATTAGTGCGACTGCTTAATAGATGAGGACGCCACCCTGGGTTTCAGAAGCTTAAGTAACCTGCCCAAAGCCACCTGTTGAACAAGTCCCTGAGCTGTGGTTTTAGTCCACGCTCTGGATTACTGCTTCGGACAAGCCCCGCAGCATTCCAGGTCCTTGGGGCACAGACATCAGCTTCTGTGTCCGTGTGGGGCTTCTGGGAAGCAGAAGCGCAAGGGATTTACTGGAAGAAATGCCCATGAAGGATAAAGGGGAGAGGGAGCAGGAGAAGGTGGGGAGTCTTCAGACAGTGGTGCAGGGAGGGAGGGAGGGAGCGAGGGAAGGAGGGGCGGTTGGGGGAGGAGCCTGCTACTGGAGCGCAGCTCAGGGCAAGTCTTGCTCGGGCTGATGGGAAACCCCAGAGCAAGGACTGCTCACTCAGAAGTCCTGCACTGGGTGGCACGGTGGCTCCAGTACCCTTGTGCTCAGTCATAGAAACCTCTGTCTGTGCTCTGAGGCAAGGGCACCCAGTCTTTTTTTTTCTTTTGATGTTTATTTTACTTTTGATAGAGAGAGAGAGAGAGAGAGAGAGCAGGGGAGGGGCAGAGAGAGAGAGGGACAGAGGACCTGAAGTGGGCTCTGCGCTGACAGCAGAGAGCCTTGTGCAGGGCTCGAACTCTCGAACTGTGGGATCATGACCTGGGCTGAAACTAGGAGTTGGATGCTTAACTGACTGAGCCACCCAGATGCCCCAAGGGCACTCGGTCTTGTACCCTCTGTGCCAGAAGCAGCCTGGGGAGAATATGCTTCAGCAGTGCGTCCTGAGCAGCAGCTGGAGGCTGTCAGTCCAGACACCGTTTGCAGCGGAGTCCGTCCTGAGGGTCCCACGGTTGCCACAGGCTCTATCCTTGAGCCGTTCACAGCCTGTTTCCTAGTGGACTGTAGCCTCTGGGCAGGGCGTTATGAAAGCTCGAAGGTGGGTATCCCGTGCAGCCTCCTGGTGTAGAAGTGATTTCCTGACAGGGTTGAGCAGATTGCGCACCGAGTAAAGCGAACTTGCCAAGAGGGCTAGTTGTGGGCAGGAGGGACTGAAATGCAGAAACGAGAGCTTGGCCATTTGGGTCCAGACGGGCACCCTTTTCAAATTCTACCACTCAGAGGGACATCTTTTCCTAACTTGCACAAAGGCGGAGTGTAAGTGATTAGCAGCCTGTGCTTCCCAGGAGAGAAGAGACATCCTTCATTGAGGATTTGGGGTCAGCTGGGACAAAGGGGGCTGCGCTGGGGCTGAGGCTTCTGCACAAGGGGGGCTGGAGGTCAGCAGCCAGTAATGGCTCATGAGGGAGGGAGTGAATGAGCCTAGAGAGGTGGGTGAGATGGGGTCCCGGAGCCCAGTGCCTGTCATTGCTGAGCCTGGACTCTGCTGGATTTCAGAGGGGCTATTCAAAGGTTTTAGATGGCAGAGAGACATGACATTGTCCTTTTGGTCTTACTGGTCACTTTCGGGCGGTAAAAAGTCGAGTCCTATTCAAGTTTGATTGTTCAGTCTCCTACCCCATGTAACACTTCTCTCCTCTCCCAGTTTCCAGTCTGGGCTGGGCTTTAGCTTGAGGTGTGGGGAATGGGGTTGGGGGTGACATTTGCTGGTCCCTCTTCCTCCTGAGCCGGCTCTACACTGTCTCACTTTCTTCCCCACCCCAGCTATCTTTAGGGTCTAGGTCCTCTGATATTGGGGCAGGGAGGTGGGTGAGGGACTGTGCTGAGTCTTGTGACAGATTCCAGGTGGGCCATTTTGGCCCTCTTTTGGCTGTCACTGCTTCCCTGGCCGAAGGCACTAATGCCCTCCCTGGGGTTAGGGGACAGCCCCAGGGTGCACCCTCCTGCCTACGAAGGGTTTGTGTGCGATTCTTCAGGTGTCCTGTGGCAGAAGGGCTCCCTACTTCCTTCCCTTCCTCTCTCTCTTCCTAATTTCCTACTTCTATAGCCTAGTTGGGGAGAGGGTGGCTCACTTGATTGCCTCTTGATAAGTCCTGGGCAAGGAGGAAAGACGTGGCCCCCATTTGTGTTGGCTGTCTTTAAAAGGGGGACAGGTGACAGTGTGATTGCCTCTATGTCCTCTGCTTTGGGTGCAAGGAAAGTCTGGCCAGATGACCTATAAGTAGGAGAGTGATGGTGGTGTGTGTGTGGGGGGGAGGGGAACACTACAGGAAAGTGCAATATTGAAAGAGGTACCAGGGTGCAGCGTGGGACAAGTCACAAGTCCCTGGGTCACAGGGATGAACAGCCCAGCTGCCTTCTACCCCGTGGCTATGTCACTGCCGTAAATGATCCCACTGAATGTATGCAGCAGGTGAACAGGTGGGCGTGTGAACAAGACAGTGTGCTCTTCCTCTCCCCCGAAATAACAGAGGACAACAGCAGCCAACATGTCCCCAGTTGTTCTCAATTTATGAAAGGCTTTCACGAACTTTATCTGACTTGAAAGTTGTGAGGTGCCCTTGAAGTAGATGGATTAAGATGATCACTTAAACGTCGAAGGACACCGCAGAAGTTGAGGGGTTGGCTGAACATCCCGTAGCCCGGATGAAGGCAGGGGTCCGTAGGTAATCTAGGTTTTCTGGCTCCTGCCCTCTTCCCACTGCCCTGCCCTCAGAGGCGGACCCACTGCACGCATGGCTTCCTGTGCTCTATCCAGATGAGCGCAGCTCCCTAAAAGCCCTGCTGGAGATAGCCACTGGCGAATACTCGACTCCAGGGCCAGACCGCCTTTCATACTGTGGTGAAAGCACATTGTGAAGGACTGTAGAAAATTTTGTCCTTTGAGCTGTTTGCCTGGTGTCCGCAGGTGGATGGAGGAAGCCCTCTTTCTTCTTAAGAGGACGTGCTGTGTTCATGCGTTCATTCACGGGTACAGGAAAGGTAACTGGGGTAGTAATCGTAAGTCCCTCCAGTGTTGTGATCAAAGCAGGACTCTTATTTGTAATTGTTTCTTTTTTTTTTTTTTTTTTTAATTTTTTTTTTTCAATGTTTATTTATTTTTGGGACAGAGAGAGACAGAGCATGAGCGGGGGAGGGGCAGAGAGAGAGGGAGACACAGAACTGGAAACAGGCTCCAGGCTCCGAGCCATCAGCCCAGAGCCTGACGCGGGGCTCGAACTCCCGGACCGCGAGATCGTGACCTGGCTGAAGTCGGACGCTGGCTGAAGTCGGACGCTTAACCGACTGCGCCACCCAGGCGCCCCGTCTTATTTGTAATTGATAGATGCTATAATCCTGGCTCATTGCTAATTCTTTGCTTACCCAGTTAATCCAAGTTAGTGTGGCATAATTTGGAGGAAAGAATGCTAAACTCAGGTCCGAGTAGGAATTCTGCCCAGACACCTTGTTCTGGGCCAAGATGAGCCCACTGTGGAATGAGGCAAGTACCTGAGCCCCCCGCAGCCTCCCTTCCTGACACCCTTGAAGGAGGATGAGGGGCAGGGATGAGTGGAGGAGAGTGGCAGGGGAAGGTTTGCTGAACCTATGGCCTTTTTTTCCCCCCTCTTTTAAACCAGGAATTATTAGCCGAGAAGATGCAGAAGATCTCCTTGAGAACATGACAGAGGGAGCATTTTTGGTCCGGGTCAGTGAGAAAATCTGGGGTTATACCCTCTCCTATCGCCTGCAGAAAGGGTTCAAGCACTTTCTTGTGGATGCCTCTGGAGATTTTTACAGCTTCCTGGGAGTGGACCCCAATCGCCATGCGACGCTCACTGATCTCATTGATTTCCACAAGGTATCCCTCGTAGGGGTGCTGGTTGAGAGATGGGACTGGTAGAAACTTGAGGTGAAGGAGAGCCAGATTGTAGGTGTTCTAAGAGAGGAGGTGGAGAGGGAGCACGTAGCCCCCGAAGGTCTGTAGGATCACAGGAACATGGAACATTGGGGTGGAAGAGAGTACAGTTGTCTAGACAGGCTCTGGGACCTTCTGTTTTTCTCTCCGGCTTACCCCCTGACTGATACAGGCACCTGGTCCCTAGTGTCTTCTCACCTCGAGTAGCTGAGGGCTTCCTACTGTCAACACTTAGGAGCTGGTTGACTCACCTTCAGTCCAAGCCTGCATCTCACCTACAACTCATCCCTAGGATGTCCTGCTTGGGAACATTCTAGGCAGGTCTCTGGCAGCTCTGTAGGGTTAGCTGAAGCCTAGCTGTCAGCCCCGTGGTTTGAGAAGCTTTTCTTTTCTTTTTTTTTTTTTTAATTTTTTTTTCCCAACGTTTATTTTTGAGACAGAGAGAGACAGAGCATGAACAGGGGAGGGGTAGAGACAGAGGGAGACACAGAATCTGAAACAGGCTGCAGGCTCTGAGCGGTCAGCACAGAGCCCGACGCGGGGCTCGAACTCACGGGCCGTGAGATCATGACCTGAGCCGAAGTCGGACGCTTAACCGACCAAGCCACCCAGGTGCCCCGAGAAGCTTTTCTGGTAGAGTTACCATGTCTCTTGTTCCAACTACAGCTTTACCACTTGGTATGTGTATGACCTTGGGTAGGTTCCTTAGCCCTCCCTGAACCTGAGTTTCCTAACCAGGCAAATGGATGTAAATAGTACTTAGTTCAGATCCCGTGACCATTAGATGAGGCAGTGTACATAACAGTGCTCTGTAACTGGGAAGCGGTATGGAAGTTCTTGTTTTCCAGAACCCTGTCTTGTTATTTGTCCCCTGCTGTAGACCTCTCATTGGGAAAGATGTTGCCTTCCGAACAATATATTTAGACAGGAGCAACTTTTGTGTTGATGTGGCTGTTGGCACGGTGGTAACTGGTAGCTGGGAGAAAGCCTAAGATGGAACTCGATGGCCCAGAAGGGTGGGGGAGGGATTCCGAGAGACAGAGTGGTGGGAGCTCACCATCTCCCTGAGCTTTGCACCTGTGGAAAGGTTCTCAGGGTTACTTGACCATCTCACTGGGTTTTTGCTGTAATAGGGACTCTTGGATTTGTATTGTTTTCTCTTCATGGATGTTCCCAGGGCTCTGAGGACAGCTTCTGACTTGACCTTATAAGTCAAGCATATAGACAATCACCCGTTTACAAATACCTAGACATTGGCTGGAGAGTACGGCTGGAAAACTGGACTCACCAGGTTGAAGGCAGATTTCTACCTGTGTCGGGAACAGTCTTCTAACAATTCTAGGAAAGAGAGAGTGAGGGCATGTGTGGATGTTGGCGCCTTCTCTGTATCTGGCATTGTGCCTGTTGCTGTACATCATGGTCTCACGTAATCTTCATGGCAGCTCTGTGAGGGAGGCATATTTCACAGATCAGGAAACCAAAGCCAGGGAGCTTGGGTAGCTTCCCTAAGTTTTCGTGGCTGGTACCACTAGGTCCAGCAGTTAATCCTCAGGCTGTCTGCCTCTAAAGCTTGTGCCTTGTCCCTCTGTACCACACTGCTTGGTTTCCCCTATCAAATATAATGTGCCTTGAGCAGCGATGAACTTCTTGCCCCTGGAAGTGTTTAGGCAAAGGGAAAAGGTCTGTCTCTCGGAGATGCTGTGCTATGGTTCCTGCACAGGAAGGCTTGAACAGTATCTTTGAAGGTCTTTATTCTCTTCCGAATCTGGGGTTGGAGACTGCCAATCCAATTTTGTTTCTTTCACAAAAGGGAGAGCTCATCTATGCCCATGTGGCAATCTGATGGCCAGCGTGTGTAAATTAAAATTTTAATTACACAACTAATTTATGATTACATTCTAAGAAAAATCAGGTACAGTACGAGGTGAAAGCCTTGTTCTTTAAAGATTTTTTTAAGTTTATTTATTTATTTTGAGAGAGAGTGCAAGCAGGGGAGGGGCAGAGAGAGAGAGGGAGAGAGCGAGAATCCGAAGCAGGCCCCGCGCCGTCAGCACAGAGCTTGATGCGGGGCTCAAACTGACAAACCATGAGATATGACCTAAGGTGAAGTCCACCACTTAACTGACTGAGCCACCCAGGCGCCCTGTGCCTTGTTCATTTAATATCCCCATTTCCCCTGGGTGGCTCAGTCGGTTAAGCGGCTGACTTTGGCTCAGGTCATGATCTCATGGTTCGTGGGTTTAAACCCCACGTGGGGGGGCACCTGGGTGGCTCGGTCGGTTAAGCGTCCAACTTCGGCTCAGGTCGTGATCTCGCGGTCCGTGGGTTCGAGCCCCGCATTGGGCTCTGTGCTGACCGCTCAGAGCCTGGAGCCTGTTTCAGATTCTGTGTCTCCCTCTCTCTCTGCCCCTCCCCTGTTCATGCTGTGTCTCTCTCTGTCTCAAAAATAAATAAACGTTAAAAAAAATTAAAAAAAAAAAACTGACAAAAAAAACCCCCATGTGGGGCTCTGTGGTGACAGTTCAGAGCTTGGAGCCTGCTTCGGATTCTGCTTCTCTCTCTCTGCCCCTCTCCCACTCACACTTTGTCTCTGTCCCTCAAAAATAAATATTAAAATCCCCACTTCCATCCTCCACCTTGAATTATTAGTTTGCCATGTATCTATCCGAGTATTTCCTGGGTATTAACATAGAAATTTATATACATAAGGAAATACATAGTTTTGTTAATTTTCACATAAACTGGACAATTCTTTACTTACTAGCTCAGCAATATGATTGTTTTGTTTAACACAACATATCATACGGTATATTTTTTGAAAGCATGGTCCCTGGAAGCAGGCTGCTAAGTTTTAAATCCCAACTTCATTACTGTGTATGATTGCAGGCAACTACTGATGATTTGATGCTTTAGTTTCCTCCTCAGTAAAATGGGTTTCAAAATAGCACTCGCCTCCTTAGGGTCACTGGCAGGTTTCACTGAGAGAGCACTGTGTAAATTGCCAAAACAGTATACCTGACATCTGTAAGTGATCAGGACGTTGGCTGTTACTGAAACGTTTCTGTTCAGTCCACGCACCACATCCTTGTACGTGCCCCATGGTGTTCCGCAATGGCCACTTAGTCAGCTTCCAGGCTCCCACAGTCACAAACGGGGCTGCAGAGATTTGCTTGTCTGTGTCTATGTCACTTAGGGCGCATGTGCAAGGATTTCTCTGGATGGATCCCTCGTACTGGGATTGCTGGATAGAAGATTATGCACATTTTAATTTGAAAAGATCTGCCAGATTGCCCTCCAAAAACATAGCGCCAATTCATGCTTCTGCCAAAGCGAGATGAGGCTGTTTCCCCACACTGCTGCCAGCCCTGGGGATTATCAGTCATTTTAATTTTTTCCCATTAGATGGGCAGATGCTGTATCTCCTTGTTGATTAGCTTGCATTTCTCTGATTCCTACTGGCACAGAGGATATTTTCATATGTTTACTGGCCACTTGGATTTCTGCTGGGGATTGTCTGTTCCTGTCTTCTGTCCATTTTCTACTTAGACATCTCCTTTCTTACTGATGTGTCAATTCTTCCAGAAACAGAATCGCTCTTTAGTTATGTCCATCCTGCCCCTCAGGTCTTCTATGGAAATTTTTATTTAAATGGGCATTCTTTTCATTTCCAGGTTCTTTAGTTTTGAAAAAAATATAGCCCATTCTTATCTCATGGATGAGTTATGTTCTTATACCCATCCCTTAAAGGCTCCTTCCGTTTGTTTTATAAACTTGACCTTCTCTTCAATGTCCATTCTGTTGTTGAGTTTGGCATCTTTCTTTTACAGGTGTGATTTTTCCTTAAATATTCATAGATTTTGAGCTATGAGGTGGTGTCTGAACTTGAAATTTCCTGTTTATCCATCAATGGATGTAGTCCCTATTTCCCAAATCTGTTCTCTCCATGCTGTAAGGGTTGGAGTTGATAGTGAGTAGCTAGCTCATCTTTTGGGCATGGGAGTGTAGGAGCTTTGGTGGTCTCTCCTCACTTCTGATCTGCCCAAGGCAAAGACCTTTGCTGTCTGGGGTTCCCCAGCCTCTGCCCTACGTTATCTCCTCCGACAATCTCATCCTGTAGGTCTTTTGGTTTTTCAGTACTCTTTAACATTTAGCTTTGTGGATGGCCTTCCTTCTTATTTTCCCGTGTTGGATTTCTTTCCATTTTCCCAATATGGATTTACTTCTTTTTAAAAGCAGATTTTTTTTCCCTGTCATTTCTATAAATTTGAGTGAGGAGAAGGCAGATACATATTCATAGACTTTCTACCTTGAACTGGTCTCTCTCTGGCGGATGTTTATTTCCCTTGCTTGATTATAAGTGCTCTTTCCTTTTTGTTTTCCCTTTTAGGAGGAAATTATCACTGTTTCAGGGGGAGAGCTGCTGCAGGAACCCTGTGGACAGAGGGACAGCCCGCCAGACTACCATCTGTTGTTTGAATGATTTTTTTTCCCCCTTACCAATTGGACTTCTTTGGGCATCCAGTTTTTGAACTCAACTTAAGAATTTCCCAGCTCAAATCCTTCCTTATGGCCTTCTGGAATATACACCACCATCCAGTGGATTAAGTAGATTAGTATGCCTCAAGGGATATGAAATATATGGCATATGTGCTATCGGTCCCTGTCCCGATGCCCAGGACAGAAATTGCAAATAGCTGCTGCAACTCTTTCACAAAGAGTTTAGTTATGACTTCAGAAGAGAAGCCTATCTGCCCTAAATCGAGCTCCTAGAGCACACGGACCATGTTTTAATAATCGAAAATAATTCCAGTGCCGAACTCTGATTTTAACATATGGTAGGCATTCGATAAATATTTGTTTGAATGAATGCAGTTCTTCTGAAAGTTTTCCAACACTAATCAGCAGTCGTTTCTAGTAAGTTATTTCCTACCTGTCCTGTTTATAAAGCCATGGAGAGGATGGAAGAAACGTTGCAAAGAATTTATATGGAAAATAGAGACGCTGCGTCTTTAATGGTGTATGTTATTGCCCTCATTGATTTTATCGTTGGAATTACCCAAGGCTTCTGAGACCCTGCTTCCAGAATAGGTGACGGATGCTGCCCTGCCTTCCTTATTTGCCACCCCTGCTTGGTCTTGGAAGCATATCTTGACCCTGGTTTTACAATATTGAGGCAGTGGTTTCATGCAGTCCCAATAAATGTGCCCAAAACCTGGGGTGAATTATAAATCCAAAAAAGCCTTTGCTCTCTAGGATTTACCTCTCTTTATGCAGGTTATTCAAATGATTACTTCTGCCTTTACGGTTCTTTGGACATTGATCCTTGTGTTCACTTACTCTGGCTATGTTTTTCATATCAACAGGATTCTTCCAGTGACCCCTGAATAACTCTCAGGGGCAGTGTCTTTGCCCACACTCTGCCTTCACATTTATGGACATATGCGTAGAGACAGCATGTTGTGATGGGAATATTATAGTGGCATCAAGCAGACTTGCGTTCAACTCTCCACCCTGGACCTTACTAGTATTCTAATGTTAGAAGCCCCATATTTGGTGGGAGTGGGAGGATGGATGGACTTTGTGCCTTGTCGGTGGACGGGCATACATTACTTGATGGTCATGTCACACATATCTTACGTCACACACCTCTCACATCATGCGTCTCTTCCGTCACGTTATCTCTTACGCTCCATTTCCTTTCTTGCCTCTTCTACTCTTCACATCCTTGGCTGCTTATTATGCCCTGGTCACCATCACTGCAATCAGTTCTGCGTGGACTCTGTTTTTTGCCACTGGGCCCATCAGCTTCATTTGAGATGAGCCAACGCCACCTGGCCCAACGTGGTGCTCTGGGCCTCTCATCCCCTATGGCTGCAGCCGCAGAAGACACCAGAAAACCAGCAGGAGCAGGGCAGTTAACTCCCCATGCGGTGAAGCTTGCATCAATGGGAGACAGCAGCTTGAGGATTAGTTCTTCTGTCTTCCTCCTCTGGGGGGGCTGTTTGGACCGACAGCTCTTCCTATGACCTCTGGGAAAACAGTCCTACAAGACGGAGCAACTAGTCCTGATGGAACCAAGGAGCGGCCGGATGAGGCCTACCCCCTCCTGTGTGGCCCCCCTCCTTCCCCGCCTCGCTCTCCTGCTCCCCCCCAGGATGGCACTCTTGAGCTGAATGACACCACAGAGGCATTTGCCGCAGGCTCTGCCTCTTAGGGAAAGCCAGGGAAGGCCCCATCGTACAGATGTGTTCGATAATGTCAGCTTTGCAACCCGGCGCCCTTCTGCCGTCTCACAGGGCCCCTGAATGAATAAAACCAAGGGAAGGCAGGAAGCTGGCTTCCTGAATACGGAAGTGCTTTAAGACTATTACCGATTATGGTTCGATTTTCTTCTGTTAGACGTCGAGTGGCCTCAGATGAGCTGAATTTTAGTTTTGGCCATGCTACTTACAAACTATGTGACTTTGTTCAAGTCAGTTAACCCCATGAAAGCTTCTCAGTATACTGAGAAGAGAGCTTTTTGTGTGGCCGTCACTGGTTTTTTTGGAGGGTCAGTTACATGAGCAGTAGAAAAGCTTCATCTAAATGGAAGGCATTGCTAATAACAACCCCACTAACAGCAACAATTATTCTGGGCTCAGCAGCGATGTGTCAGGGGAACATGGTGTTGATTTTCAAGGTGTTAGAGGAAGCTTCTTATTCCAAGAACTAGCAGCAGCTCTGAAAGCAGACCAAGGGTTGAGAACCTGACCCCCTGAGCTGTTGTTTCTGTCACTCCTAATTAATATGTGAGAGACAACAGCTGGGTTTTCCATGCCTAACACATTTATTTCATTCTGTTTGGGGCCTGCACTTTCTGCACATCTCATATATTTTAGGTTTTACCTGGCCTTAAAATAAATTCCTCGTAAGTTGTCCTGCAAATGAAATTACTGTCTGGAAAACTGCAATTTCATCTTGAGAGTTTTATTATGCTAATAAATGTCAGGATTCTCAAATAAAGGGATTGGCTTTTTTTTTTTTTTTTCCCTCCCCGAGCCCTGCAAATATAATGAAAAACAGTCAGTCAGCTACAAGATTCCGCAGAGAGAAAATTTACAGTCTGGAACTAGAAAGAGAAGTTGTAAAAAACACTAGGCAACTTATCGGAAGATAAACGTCGACGAATGGAAGGGTGACTTGGGGTCCCGGTCAGGGAGAGCCCTACGTGGCTGAGCTGGGGAGCTGGACACCTGGGGTGCAGGGGTCTGGGGAGCATAGGCTGCAAGTGGCTTCTGGGAGTGGGAATGGAGCCCTGGACATGAAGACCTGGGTGCCTGGGGAGTGCGGCCCTTTTTTATACCCTTGAACCCTTCGTTAGCCTGCGGACCAAATCTGGAGCCAGAAAGACCTCTGTTCAGTGACCCTAGACAAGTGTTTCCAATTCTCTGGGCCATCGTTTCCTCTGTGAAATGGGGTAAACCGTGACTGTCTCAGATGGTGGCCTGTGAAAATGTAGTCGACCCTTGAATAATGTGGGGGTGAGGGGTACCGGCCCCCCACACGCTCAAAAATCCACATAGAGCTTTTGAGTAACCTCAAACTTAACTACTAATAACCTGTTGTTGACAGAAGCCTTACCAATAACATAAACGGCCAATGAAACACCTACTTTTTTATATGTATCATATACTGTATTTTTACAATAAAGAACCTAGAGAAAAGAAAATGTTATTAAGAAAATCATACTCGGGGCACCTGGATGTGAAGTTCAGTTGGTTGAGTGTCTGACTCTTGATTTTGGCTCAGGTCATGATCCTAGGGTCGTGGGATCGAGTCCTATGTCGGGCTCTGTGCTGAGCATGGAACCTGCTTGAGGTTCTCTCTCTCTCTCTCTCTCTCTCTCTCTCCCCCCCCCCCAACCCCCGTTTGGCTCTTTCCCATGCTCATGCTCCCCCTCCATCTCTAAAATAAAAAAGATAATAATAAAAAAAATAGAAAAAGAAGAAAATCATACTGAAGAGAAAATACATTTAGAGCATTGTATTTATTGGGAAAACCACGTATAAGTGTACCCGTGTAGTTCAAACCCATGTGGTTCAAGCATCAACTGTCACATGATGTGAGATTTTGTAATAGTAATGACAAATTCTGTTTCAGCTGTGTGTGTGTGTGTGTGTGTGTGTGTGTACTCACAATCATGCTGAGGCAGACAATGCTATCTCCACCTTGCACATGGGGAAACTGAAGCACAGAGGAGTTTAGGACCTCCCCAGCGTTACCTGTCTGGGAATTCGTATTTTAGAGCTGGGATTTGCCAACCTGGCTTCAGAGTCCGCGTAGACCTTAAACCAGTGCTTCTCAAACTCGGGTGTGCAAATCAGACACAAAGGGATGTTCTTAAAATGCAGATTCTCCTTGTGTGCATCTGGGGTGGGGCTTGAGGTTCTGTATTTCTACTGAGCCCTTGGGTGCTGCTGATGTTGCTGAACTGTCTGCCACACTTTGAGAAACCAGCTTTGAAAGCAGGGCTTTGCAAACCATTGCTACAGGCCAAATTTGGCCTGAGGCCCTATGTTTCTACAGCCTAAGTAAGAGCCAAGAGTGGTTTGTACATTTTCAAGTGGTTGGAAAAAAAGTTAAAAAGAAGAATAACATTTTATGACCTGTGAAAATTTTATTACATTCAAATTTCAGCACTCATAAAGAAAGTTTTATTGGAAGAGAGCCACGCTCATTTGTTGACATCGCGTCTTTGGCTGTGTAGGGCCTGGAAAGCCTGAAATAGTTACCGTCTGGCCCTTTACAGAGAATGCTTGCTGACCCTGGCTTTAAATTACGTGCATATGTCACGAATTATTTTGCTCTCTTGGTCTGCTTTATCTAAATCTACTCTTAGGAGCGATTCTCACACTATGTTTATACCCTGAACAAAATGTGTTACATTTCCCTATAGCGTTCCTATTTTAAATACAATACATTTCACCCCCTCTCTGGTAACCAGAAAGGAGGCTCATTTCTTTGACAAAGGGTTTTAACCAAATGTAAGCCAGTAACTATCACGGTTATATAGATGCTCCATGTGGACATTGAATCATTTGCCTCTAAATTTATCATCCTTTCTTACACTTAACTGTGCCTATGTCTGTTTTGCCCCTCTGTCTGTGCGGTCGCCGAGGTCCGACAATGTCATATTTACTGGTGTTTTATCATGCGTGGAACAGTGGATGTTGTTGGGTTGTGTTTGTTATAGACTCGGGACAAATGGACTATGCAGATCTCAAAGCCTTGCTTTACCCTTGACAGGAGCCCCATAGTCGAAAATCACAGGCTGAGCTAAATGATGGCTGCCTTGGGTTGGAATCTCAAACCCACTACTTTGAGTCATCTAGAGGAACGAACCAACCAACCAACGAGACTGAAAAGGTCAGAGACAGCCCATCTAATAGCTAGGGTGGGATGGGCAAACTGAGAATTAAAACAGAAATCGCATCTTGGCCAAGCTGTTCTGTGACTTGCCAAACGTAGACTGAACTCAGCCACAGCAGGCCAGAGAACTGCCTGAGCCCAAACTCTTTTAGCTTGTTTGTGCAGACTCGTGTGTTCTCACAGGACGTCGGATGCGCTGATCTAGCGGTCACTCTGTGTGACTTTTTTTTATTATGGTAAAATATACATAACATAAAATTTACCATTTGAATGCACTCGGCACCCTGCCCGTGCACGGAACGCTTCATCTTGTAAAACTGACGCTCGGTACCCATTAAACAATAACTCCCCATTCTCCCCTCCCTCTGGCCCCTGGGAATCAGCCTTCTACTTTCTGTCTGTTTTAATTGGATAACTCTAGGTAGCTTATATAAGTGGAATCATTCTGTATTTGGCTTTTTGTCACTTGGCATGATTTCTCCAAGGTTCGTCCGTGTTGTAGCATGTGTAAATATTGTCTTCCTTTTGAAGGCTGAGCAGTATCCCCTTGTATGTATGTACCACGTTGTGCTTATCCGTTCATCCATCCGTGGACGTTTGGGCTGCTTCTGCCTTTTGGCCATTGTGAAAATCATCCCGCTAGGAAAACTCCCTGGTTTACAGATTCTGACCAATCCCTGCCCAAGCCGTTTCCAGTCTCAATAAGAAACCTTGCCTAACTCCCGCCTTACGAGAAGTTCATGATTCCTCTGGTCTATGCTCTTTCTTGTCGCAATAAGCTAATAAACCTAACTTGGGTTACACGTATGCTCTAGGTGGGCTTTAGCTGGTGGGCTTTAAAACGATGATATCTGTGAAGCATGGGGTCCATGAGAAGCACTTAATAAGAGCTGAATGTCTTCTCCCCCTTGACCACGCTAAGAGCAGCTGTGCAAGTCCGTGTCATGAGTCACAGTGTGTGCACTTACACCCTCGTCTCAGAGAATGAGCTTCTGGACTGGCTGGGCTATGAGCTCATCCCCCAGAAGACTGTGTAAAGTGGTCTTTGCAGAGCCAGAGGCAGACTCAAAAATGGTGCACCAGCTGCTCTTCTGAAGGGAAATTTCTTATCCCGGGGGCACCCAATGTCAGAGGCCCAGTGTTCAGAGGGACCCCCTCAAGGGAGGCTGAAGGAGGAGGCCTCAGCAACACCTGCGTCCTGTAGAATGGGGGGGGGCAGCGGAGCTTGTTTACGGTGGACCCTTAACCCATTTGCTAAGGGGCTTCTACCCTCCATGGACACCTATCCTACTCCCCCCTCGCCTCCTCTGCAGACAGGAGGAGACAGCAGAGGATAGTGGGAAGAGTAATTCTTTGGGGCTATCAATATAAACCTAAATTTAAATGGCAGAAAAATAGAAGAGGCTGCCAGGGGGCACCTGGGTGGCTCAGTTGGTTAAGCGTCTGACTCTTGATTTTCGCTCAGGTCATGATTTCACTATAGTTATGAGATCGAGCCCTGCAATGGGTGTGGAGCCTACTTAAGATTCTTTCTCTCCCTTTGCCCCTCCTCAATCATGTGTGCGTGTTCATGCATGTGCTCTTTCTCTCAAATAAAAAGAGGAGAGAAGAAGGAGAAGGAGAAGGAGAAGGAGAAGGAGAAGGAGAAGGAGAAAGAGAAGAAGAGGCTGCCAGGAAGAGGAAACAAGTGTCATAAGCAAAGGCTCGGAGGCATGAAGGTGCATAAGTGTCTGTGCATGTGTGTTTGAGGGTCAAAAGCCTTAAATATGATCCAAAGGGGTCATTCAGACCCAAACATGGGCCGTGTGTGTGTGTGTGTGTGTGTGTGTGTGTGTGTGTGAACGAAGGCCTGAGGGTCGCTCTCTAGGATACTATTCTCTACTCCTCCCTTATCATACCAACTAAACATTTGCATGACCAAATTCATCACTGGGGACGCATTCTGCCCAGATTCTCCACCGTTGGCCAAGTGCCTTGGACACTTCTGCAAGCCTATGGGGCAACAGCATTTTGTGCGTATAACTTGGGTGTTGACCAAAAATTCAGCATAACCTTCCATAACTTGGTTTGTTCCTTATATGTCTTTTCCTGAATCCTTTAATCAATATTGCTTTAATCAGTATTGCTGACCACCTTTTATGTCCTCTGCTGGAACGTCTCTGGGCAATTTCTCTTTTATTCTCACATCGTCATGGATTTTTGGTGGGTTTTCCATTTGTTTTTTTCTGACTGGCTGTCATTATTGCCTTTCATTTCACCATTTTCTGATGGTTCTTTCTGCCCTGGGCAGCTGCCAGGCAATTCGATGAGAGGAGGGAACCCACCCCCTTATATGTGGCCTGGGTATTCTTTGCAGTGTCATGTTTCTACTGGGTTGTTTGTTGTTGAACAGAACTATAGAAATTTCTTTGGGATAATCAAACCTCCCCCCTCATTTCTGGTTTCTAAGGATTTATGAAAAGTATGACACACGTATAAGCCGATAAAACAAACAGCCAAAATATTACAATGAAACACAGAAATTAGTATTCTAATAAATAACTACATCCATAAAAAACATCTGTGAGCTAGTAGCCCAAAGTCTGACTCTAGCACACTGTTTTAGGAACAAATCTGACACCTCCCCAAGTCTGCCTAACAAAACATCGTTTTCCATTAACAGCTTAGCAATTTGTTCAAGAGGCATGGAATCCCTGAACAAATGGGCCATCGGGAAACTAATTAATGACGCTCTGCATTAGACACGTTCTTAACCTTAAAAAGCAGACGCTAACTCATAGTTGAAACAGAAACACAAAATCATTTTAGGAACAACTTAGCTTTTATTACTTAGTGCATACCAAGGGAGGAATACTTTGTGTGAAAAGCCCTTACCTGACACATCTATAAAACAATAGAGCCCGGGCTGATAGGTGTACCACACATGGCCCTTAAAGAGAAACTGTCAGTATTCACAATAGAGATTTATGTTCTCAATTAAGCAATTCAATTATTGGTTTAAGGGAGGTATCATTTCTCCCAGCAATTTAAAAAGCCCTGAGCACTAATTTTTTAGCCAATTGTACTGAAAAGTACGATGGTGGCTCAAAAAGGAGAAAAAGTTAGAGATACATTTCATGGGCTCTTACAAGCTTTTTCTTGTGTCCCTGTTACTTCTTCAGATAGAATCATTTTTCAATACCATTGAATATGTATTCTGTCTTTTGCCACAGACATCTGAGAGTGGCCAGAAGCAGACCTAGGGGCTGTTGGTGTCTATATTAGTCAGATCCCTTAATAGGAAAGAAGAGGGAGCCCAATACAGGGCCATCTGATGAGGCTTCATTCCCAAAGGTGGGGGTGTAGGGGAGCCAACTGGAAAGTGCAGTGACCTATGGCTTAGTAGCTTCCCAGCTGTCTCCCTCCCTAGCTCACCCCCAATGACAAGGGAGGAAGCAGGTGCCATATGAGGAAGGAGATCCACATGCAGGTGACCAGAGACAGAGCTGGCCTCAGGTGACCTTGCAGGCAGGTCCCTGGGGCAATAAATAAATACCCTGACCTCACCCTCCTCCTTCCTTCTAATCTCTGCAGCGTGCCCCAGTGGCTGCACCGCCTAAAGCCAGAGGGTCTGAAACTCTGGGTAAAATCTACCCAGGTCAGTCTCCAAGGTAGAGGGGGCCAAAGGTGTATCTGGGGGGCAAAGTTAGTCTGATGGTGTCCCAGCATTCTTTGCCAACCCTGAGTCCTCTCACACATCCAGAGCTATATCTCTGCCTGCTTTCCTGTTCCATCCACCCCTGTCACCTTTCCAGTCCCCCTCGGAAAGTCTGTGAATGGGCCTCTTCATCTTGCTTTGAAGGCAGACACCATTATCTCATTACCTAACTTCCAGCTTTTCAACTTGGCTCTAGTGTTTCGGTGCCTGCCACCACCACCAGGTGACGCTCACCTTTCCCTCCTTACCTGAGGAGACAGACAGCATGGCAGTGGTCACTGGACCCCGGGATGGCAGACTGCCTCATCCTCTATACTCTGATGTGCCCATTTTGATGGATTTTCTATTTAGTTTCATGTTTAGCAAGGAACCCATTCTTGGGATATTTCGGTCCTGACTGTGACCGTTTGATCCTTTTGTGGGTCTCCAAAGACAAAGTAACCATGGGAGATTTGTGAGGGTCATCAGAGAAACACACAACTGGAGTCAGTACACTCTGAGCATCTCTGGAGGCTCAGGGCTCCCGTGCAGGTCCCTCAAGCCCCTACAACACGAAGCCTGGGTCCCGCCCCTCAGGAAGCTCTGTCCAGGGTCTCCACGCAGTAGTTCTACAGTGTTGGCAGGATGAGGGGGTGGCCATTCAAAATGGCTGTTGTCATTTCCTCACTGGTTCATCTGAGCATGGGATGAACCACTCGTGTGATTTCTAGCAAATTAGGAGGAAGAAGTGAAATTCAACTATAGTTGAGACTTCTGGCTGAGTCTGATATGGCCATATTTGAAATTTGGCCACAACAGGAGGACAGAAAACACACTAGCAATGAGGGGAAAGACCCGCAATTGTCTGCTTCTGTCTGTCCAGCCAGTAAATTGTCTAGACACAGGATCACATACCGGGCATGAACAGGAAGATCTAAAGTAGTTTCCAGTGGTACATGAGAATAATCCAGGGATCTTTAAAACTAACAAACAAATGAGCAAGCAATGCCTGCCCTAGTTATGTGGACACTGTTGGTCTGAGCTGGGGTCTCTGTATCAATATATTTGAAGGAAATGGGGGACTCTGTGTGTCAAAGGCTAAATTTGCCCTCTGTGGGGCACAGGATAGTGTGGACATACTGCGTTTGTGGGGATGATGACATTTATAACCTTCATAACTTCAGGTAACTGTGCAAGAAATGAACCTTTAATTTTCTGTAATTAAAACTAATTTATGTCAAATTCTCATTCTGCTGAAATAAACTTGGTTATTTCAGGTTAAACTCAGTCAATTCACAATCCTATCTTCTTCCCTGCATGGATTTAAAGCACTGGGGGCGGGGGGTTTGTGACTACTCCTGGGTGGGATGGGGCTGGCTAGGGGTCTTCCTTTCAGGAACTGTTCCTTCCGAGTCAACGTCCACTGGATGTAGCCCTATGTGATGTTGGGGTCTGTCCTGCTTTCCTGCTGGGTGTTGGTGGACGTTCCCATCTTGTTCCCAGCCATGACATTCACACTGCCACTACTGATAGTCCTGGTCTGGCTTCAAAGCCCCAGTAGGTCCACCCTCTGTGAAAGGCACACAGGGAAAGATCTGTCTGCTTTCTGAGCTCTCTCTATCCAGATGTGTGGAGACTGTGCAACCTCCTGGGACTATCCTTCTAGGTACATTCATATATATATTTAAATAGAAACATCACTTTTATTGACAAGTTAGGGCCACAGATAAGACAGTCCCAAGACATACACACACACACACACACACACACACACACACACACACACACACACAGATGTATATCTATCTGCAGGGTTTGTCTTTGGAGAAATGAACCTGAAGTTACAGTTCAGTCCAAAGACTACTGCAGATTTTCCGCTTGCTCAGGGGAGGTCAGTCTTTTGTTCTATTTAGGCCTTCAACTGATTGGATGAGGCCCACCCTCAATACAGAAAGCAATCTGCTTTATTCAAAGTCCACTCATTTAAATATTAATCTCATCCAAAAACACCCTCACAGAAAGATCCAGAGTAGTCTTTGGTGACATATCTGGCACTGTGGCTCAGCCAGATGACATAAAAATAACCATCACAGTGGCCCTTAACTCTAGAAGCCAATGGCGATGTTAAAAAGCATTGACTTCCTGATGACAAGACTTGGGCCATGGTGTCCCTAAGGAGGGCCTTACTTGGTGGTCCCCTCTCTTGGTGTTCTGCCACACCTATGCCTCAAACTAGGAGGACCCAGCTCTCTCTAGCCTCCCAGATCAAAGCCTTTGGTAAGTCGCTCCCTGCTGCTTCTTCAGCCTAAAATGGGAGAGAGAGATTGCCCCCAGGCTCTGCTCTTTCTCTGAGGTTGCCAATTCAAAGGCATAGGATTAAAAATAGCCCTCTTTCCAGAGTCAGCCTGGATGAATTCCTCGGGGGGCTCTCCCGTGAAAGCACATCTGTCAGGGGCTTATGAGCCTGTCCAGTCCTGCCTTCCACTTGCTAGCAGGTGAAGAGAAGTGACCTGCTGTAGCAAATCGCCCGTGTCCTTTGGGTATTTTATGTGACTTCTGGAAGCCATCTGCATTAGCTCCAGCTTCTATCCTCCTCCGAAGAGGATGGATAGTTGTAGACTGGCTGTGTCTGAGAACTCCATATGCTTGTTCACCTTCTACAGACAAATGCGCACTCCACACTGGATCCTTTCTAATGGCAGGGGTCCTTTCACCTTGGAAACTCCAAGAGTTTTTTTTCCTTTGGCAGAGACAGTGTGGTCAGGACTTGCACGAGAATGAAGGGAGTGTAAATCCAGGTTGGAATCCCTGACCTGCACTTGCTTGCCTCCGGTCGGGTCTGTGCTCATCTCTGTTGCTTCATTTTGCATCCCAGCAGCAAATGTGCCGATTGTAGCCAGCATTTATTCACTTTTTGACATTTCCAGGATGCCTGCTAAGCTCCTGCCCTATGTGGGGTGCTGGGAACGTAGGGACAAATCAGCCACAGGCAGTGCTTTCAAGGGGGCTCCCAGTCCAGTGGGCCCCTTGGAGCGGAGAGTGGCAGAGCTCTCTCCCACCTCCTTGGACCCCACTTTACCATCGCTGTTGTCAACATCATGTTTTTAATAGCTTGTGTCTGCTGCTCTTCTCGAAGGACTCTACTAGGGTGACTGGAGCCACTTTGCAAGGATGTGCCTTGGGGTTTACATTAATTTCCCTCTCCCACCCTGGCTGCCACTAATCAATGCCTGTTGGGCATGAAGTGTGGGAGCCCAGCCCCTTGTCTGGGGGTGGGACACTTCTGAGGTGCAGATGACCCTCGTGAATTCCCGAGGGGTCAGCCCGAAGCCACCCTCTGCTTCACTTCCGTCTGAGAACTCCTCCTGGCTCAGCTTCCTCCGCTTCCTGTCCTGTCCTCCCTTCTCCCCACACCGATCTTCCCCCAGGAATTGCCTTCATAAATCCCTGCTATGTGATCCCTCTTCTGAAGGTCTGCTTTGGGGGGAGTGTATTCTAAGTCACAGCAACCTAGTCAGAAAAATACAGAACCATATGATTAAGCTTAAGGGGTGCTGGGAACACAGGTCAGGGACTGCGGGTGAGTGAATGTGTGCGTGTGACACACACAGAAAAGCGTGTCTGGGGAGTTTTGGCGCCACGGGGATGCTCGTGTAGAGTCGCCGTGTCTATTCTGTTTCTGGCTGCCTGGCATCTGAGCCCTTTACCTGAGTGAGTCTGGCTGGAATGCAGGCTGTGTGGCCCACCACGGAAGTTGAAAAGCCCAATTTTCCCATTCTCTGCCCCTCCTTATAAGAAGGGCAAAGTCCCCCAGACTTGCCCATTTGGACAGATCGGTCTGAACTTGGCATTGCAGCTGCTGAGTCACATTTCTCACTGGACTGGTGACGGTGGCAGTGTGGGGGCAGTCAGCCCGCGGCAGGTGGTGACGGTGAGGCCCACACCTATGGCTTCTGGTGCTTGGCAGTGGAGGGGTCGGCCCTGAACTGTTTTGCACTGCGGTCTTGGCCGCGGTTCTGACTGCGATTTTCCATCATTCCCAACCACCTGCCTAGGCTTCTCAGTGATGCTGGGAGCTCCTCTGGCAGGCTGCTTTAGTGCTGAAGTCACCTGGAGGCAGATTCTGTTGTAGCCAAGAGGCCTGACTGGCCTTGGGTCAAAAGTCTGGGGAGGATGGAGGGAAAGGGCAAGGGGAGGGGGCATGTGAAAAGCCACGGAGGTGGAAGGGGCAATCAGGAGCTATGGAAGTTTGACATTTATTGGACACAGAGTCAGGGATGAGCTGGAGAGGCCAGAGCAGAAGGATCTCAGGGGTTCTGCGACGGAGATGGGCCTATGTTTCTGTTGCTTTTTCTTCCAGATGTAACCCAGATGGGGAGATGGGCCTTCGATGCTCAGTGACTGAAACTCTTTGGCCGTAAGATAAATTGTAGTATATTTTATTTTCAAATGAACATTTCTGTAACATCTCCTGCCTCTAACTTCCTGGAACCTGGGACCCAGAACTAACCACGAAGAAAGGGTCCTGGTTTTCCTGGAATGCCAACCCCTCTGACACAAGAGGAGCCAAGGCAGTGGGGATGGTCCTTTTCAAAGCAGTTCCCATTCTGTGTCTAACTTATGCGTTCTGTTTATCAACTCCTTACAGGTAAGAAAACTGAGGCTCATGTGACTTAAAGGTTGTTTGAGGTGACCCAATGACAGAACATTGATGCTGGTATGTGAACCCAGACCTTCTAGCTCCATAGCATTGAGTCTTTCCCTCTGGGCTCACTGAAGATTTTATTTGCAGGTCACGTTTCAGTGTCTGCCTGGAGCACAGGTGAAATACGGCTCACTTCCAGTGTGGCGATGAGGCATCAATCTTATTTCTTCTGTGTCTTTCCAGGTTGGATGTGAGAGAAGATGTACATTCATCAGGGACGCCTAAGACCCCTGTTAAGAATTCAGCTCTAACTGAACAAAAGCCTCGGGGTTCACAGTTATAGGTGGATCTCGCCTTGGCAATGAGGGGGCTAATAAATGACTCTGACGTCCATAAGTGTGAGACGCTATGATTTCCATGTTTGTGTAAATCAAAGCCTTTTACTAGTATCCACGAGCAGTGAGCTGCTGAGGACATGAGCCTATTGGGAGAAAATTCACATAGTGGTGCTGGTAATGCTCACCTTTCACTGCACGCCCATTACACACTGGAGACCATCCTAGGTACTCATATATGGTATCCACACAATCCAGGCAAAATGCAGTGAAGAAGGTATGGACACACCCATTTTACAGACAGGGACTTCAAGGTTCAAGCCGGTTAAGTCGTTTGTCTGAGATCACACAGCTGGTAAGTGGGAAAATTGGGGTTCAGACCATTCCATCTGACTCCAAAGTTTATGCACTTTCGTCTACAATCTTGCTACTCAGAGTGTGGTCCTTGAGCCAGCAATCGTATCACTGGTGACCTTGTTAGTGATGCAGGGTCCCGGGCTCCACCTGGAGCCCAGCTAATCAAAATTCGCATTTCCACAAGATCCCCAGGTGAACAGGTCTGTTCACCTTAAATTTCTTAAAAAGGTTCTTTTAATGTTTAATGAGAGAGACAGAGATACAGAGCATGAGTGGGGGAGGGTCAGAGAGAGGAGGAGACACAGAATCTGAAGCAGGCTCCAGGCTCTGAGCTGTCAGCACAGAGCCCGACGCGGGGCTCAAACCCACGAGCCACCAGATCACCACCTGAGCCAAAGACGGATGCTTAACCGACTGAGCCACCCAGGTGCCCCGCGTTCACATTAAATTTCAAGGCACTGCTCTGGACTAGGCTACCTGGGTTTCATCCTTTCAGGATCTCGTGGATGGAATTCTGATGGCCATAGTTTCAATTGAACATGAACAGAACAATGTCTCATGGAATATTTCATTTCCCCTCTCTGTGGACAGTTGTTTCACTTTGGCCCCATAGCTTATGTATAGGTTTCCAACTGCTGGCGATGGGCGGGCAGTAATAGGGAGGGCGGGCAGGACTGTGATACTCTGTTTGTCCAGCAGGGGTATCTGCTGCATCTGCCGACCTCTCTAGCTGCAGACCCCCCAACATGGTGAGTGTAGTGCGTGGAGCAGACCATGCCTAGGTGAAAAAGTCTTGCCGTCTGCTTTCTTGGACTGGGGCCCATGATTCTGCAGTGCTGTGGCGCAGAAATGCAGGGGGCTTTGTCAGTGTGTGTGTTTCCGAGTAAGCCATGCTATAAACCCCCCTGGAAGAGCCTGCACACTTCTCTGCAAGTTGCAAGCCAGCAAGCACATGGAGGTGGGAGCTTGTGGTCAAGGGCAAGGGGCCTGGGTTCTAACTCTGCCGCGACCTCACAGTGTGATTTTGGTTCCTGGTTCTTTTCTCCACCTTAGTTTCCCCAGCTGTCTGAGATTAAGGTGCAGGACTAAGGATGAAGGTCTTTTCAAGCTGTAACAGTCTATGAAGTCATAATTAAAATGCCCTGGGAGAACACATTGTCTATTTAAAGGATTTTTTTGTTAAATGAAACTGTGCAAAGCTAATTATCACTCCTTAATTCATTTATTTTATAGCTTTCCTTTTTTTTTTTTTCTGCCTTTTTTTTTTTCCGGTACAAAAGTGAATATTTAAAATGTGAAAAGAAATCCCAACAACACACAAATTTGAATAAGTTGCCAAACACCACAAACATCTTCAAATCCAAGGTGGAATAATGTTTGCTAAACAAGTGCCTACCACCCGTCTAGAATACTTACATCTTCCTACCTTTTTCTTGGCTTCATATTCTTTGATCATCTTGCCCCAGAACTGTCATTTTCCACGCAAAGAATTAAAAGGATAATCTCCTGTTTCTTCTAACAAAGTTGATCAAAATTTAAGGCGTATTCTTGAGATTTGGGACGTATATGTACCACGTGACTTCAGACACACACATACATACTCATTTGTTTATAGCCTTGCTACAGGATTGTGCTTTTCAAATAGGAAGTCTGAAAAAAATTGTGTTTCACTCAATTTTCATCAACACCGAGAAGGTATAGGGTACATTTATAACTCTATACACTGCATCCTTGAGTATGTTTTTGAAAGGAGAGCACTTCCATTTTGGCTAAACGGCAGTGAGAATTCTGGCTTCCACTGTCAATTGTACACATATGATGGCTTGAGAACTTTCTCACAGATTGACTTCTGGCTCAGTACACGTCAGACCATGTTTCTCCTTCTCTGTTCTCCCTTTATTTCTGGGGCCAGGTGCAGTAGGATGTGTTCACCGGGTAATGGAACTGGTGGTCCTATACCTTCATGAGAGGATGTAGATATGTCATCATGTAGAGTATTCTGGAAGCCATTCCTGCACTCTTGCCTTCTTCAGAGATCTGGACAGAAGTTGGGCTGAGATTCCATCATTGCTGCTGAGGGAAGTTCACCTCAGGGGGCAATGTAGGCCACTGGCTATGGTTGAGCTGGGCTTTGATCTTCCTCAGGGAAGGTGCCAGTGGAAGATGGAGCCACCGGAAAAGCTTCTTCTAATGCTTTAATTTCACCTCCTCTGAGCAATTTCCCTCAATGCCATTTCCCTTCTATATGATGTGTCCTTTCTTTCCATTAACTATTTTTCTCATCATATGCCCAAAGCCTGAAACTGTGGGTGGACTTGGGATGGAAATAGTTGCACCCTACTTTCCCTCTCGCTCCAAACCACAACTTGAAGGGTAAGTAAAAAAGGAAGCAAGGGGCACCTGGGTGGCTCAGTCAGTTAGGGATCCGACTTTGGCTCAGGTCATGATCTTGTGGTTCATGGGTTCAAGCCCATTGTCAGGCTCTGTGCTGGCAGCTCAGAGCCTGGAGCCTGCTGCGGACTCTGTGTCTCCCCCTCTCTCTGCCCCTCCCCTGCCCACGCTCTGTCTCTTTCTCTTTCAAAAATAAATAAAAACATTAAAATTTAAAAAAAAATAAAAGGAAGCTAATGTTTTGGATGTTCTGTGCCTTTAGAGAATATTTCCCAGCCAGGTCTCCTGCTTCTCACCTGTGCTGGTAATTCTTTGCCTTTTTTTTTTTTTTTTAAATTAAGCCTCATATGAGGATGTAGTAAGCCAAATTCAGAATGAGAGAAATCCTATAGGACAAATGACCTGACTTCTTCAAAAAAGAAATGGCATAAAAAAGTGGGGGCGGGGCAGTAAGTTGTAGATGAGAAGAAACTTAAGAGACAGATCAACCCAATGTAATGTGTGGACACTGTTTGAATCCCGAGCTGAACAGATTGCCTATAAAAAGGATGTCTGTGAAAGACGTGGGATGTTTAAACATGGCCTAGAAATCAGCTGATGCTAAGAAATTTTTGTTAATTTGGCCGGATGTGCTGTGCTGATAGTTTGTTTATTTATTTATTTATTTTCCCCCCTGTTATTGGTTTCTTTTTTTTGAATTAATTTTATTTTTTTTTAAATTTACATCCAAATTAGTTAGCAAATAGTGCAACAATGATTTCAGGAGTAGATTCCTTAATGCCCCTTACCCATTTAGCCCATCCCCCTTCCCACACCCCTCTAGTAACCCTCTGTTTGTTCTCCATATTTGTGAGTCTATTATGCTTTGTTCCCCTCCCTGTTTTTATATTATTTTTGTTTCCCTTCCCTTATGTTCATCTGTTTTGTCTCTTAAAGTCCTCCTATGAGTGAAGTCATATGATATTTGTCTTTCTCTGACTAATTTCACTTAGCATAATACCCTCCAGTTCTACCCATGTAGCTGCAAATGGCAAGATTTCATTCTTTTTGATTGCCAAGTAATACTCCATTGTATATACCTACCACATCTTTATCCATTCATCCATCAGTGGACATTTGGGCTCTTTCCATACTTTGGCTATTGTTGATAGTGCTGCTATAAACATGGGGGTGCATGTGTCCCTTTGAAACAGTGCACCTGTATCCCTTGGATAAATACCCAGTAGTGCAATTACTGGGTCATAGGGTAGATCTATTTTTAATTTTTTGAGGAACCTCCATACTGTTCTCCAGAGTGGCTGCACCAGCTTGCATTCCCACCAATGCAAAAGAGATCCTCTTTCTCTGCATCCTCGCCAACATCTGTTGTTGCCTGAGTTGTTCATGTTAGCCATTCTGACAGGTGTGAGGTGGTATCTCATTGTGGTTTTGATTTGTATTTCCCTGATGATGAGTGATGTTGAGCATTTTTTCATGTGTCGATTGGCCATCTGGATGTCTTCTTTGGAGAAGTGTCTATTCATGTCTTTTGCCCATTTCTTCACTGGATTATTTGTTCTTTGGGTGTTGAGTTTGATAAGTTCTTTATAGATTTTGGATACTAACCCTTTATCTGATATGTCATTTGCAAATATCTTCTCCCATTCTGTCGGTTGCCTTTTAGTTTTGCTGATTGTTTCCTTTGCTGTGCAGAGGCTTTTTATTTTGATGAGGTCCCAGTAGTTCATTTTTGCTTTTGTTTCCCTTGCCTCCGGAGACATGCTGAGTAAGAAGTTGCTGCGGCCAAGATCAAAGAGGTTTTTGCCTGCTTTCTCCTTGAGAATTTTGATGGCTTCCTGTCCTAAATTTAGGTCTTTCATCAGTTTTGAGTTTATTTTTGTGTATGGTGCAAGAAAGTGGTCCAGGTTCATTCTTCTGCATGTCGCCATCCAGTTTTCCCAGCATCACTTGCTGAAGAGACTGTCTTTATTCCATTGGATATTCTTTCCTGCTTTGTCAAAGATTAGCTGGCCATACACTTGTGGGTCCATTTCTGGGTTCTCTATTCTGTTACATTGATCTGAATGTCTGTTCTTGTGCCAGTACCATACTGTCTTGATGATTACAGCTTCGTAGTATAGCTTGAAGTCCGGGATTGTGATGCCTCCTGCTTTGGTTTTCTTTTTCAAGATCGCTTTGGCTATTCGGGCTCTTTTCTGGTTCCATACAAATTTTAGGATTATTTGTTCTAGCTCTGTGAAGAATGCTGGTGTTATTTTGATAGTAATTGCATTGAATATGTAGATTGCTTTGGGTAGTATCGACATTTTAACAATATTTGTTCTTCCTATCCAGGAGCATGGAATCTTTTTCCATTTTTTTGTGTCTTCCTCAATTTCTTTCATAATCTTTCTATAGTTTTCAGTGTATAGATTTTTCACCTCTTTGGTTAGATTTATTCCTAGGTATTTTATGGTTTTTGGTGCAACTGTAAATGGGATCAATTTCCTTGATTTCTCTTTCTGTCGCTTCATTGTTGGTGTATAGGAATGCAACCGATTTCTGTGCATTGATTTTATACCCTGAAACTTTTCTGACTTCATGAATCAATTCTAACAGTTTTTTGGTGGAGTCTTTGGGTTTTCCGTATAGAGTATCATGTCATCTGTGAAGAGTGAAAGTTTGACCTCCTCCTGGCCGATTTGGATGCCTTTTATTTCTTTGTGTTGTCTGATTGCAGAGGCTAAGACTTCCAATACTATGTTGAATAATGGTGAGAGTGGACATCCCTGTCTTGTTCCTGACCTTAGGGGAAAAGCTCTCAGTTTTTCCCCATTGAGGATGATATTAGTGTTGGGTCATTCATATATGGCTTTTGTGATCTCAAGGTATGATCCTTCTATCCCTACTTTCTTGAGGGTTTTTATCAAGAAAGAATGCTGTGTCTTGTCAAATGCTCTCTCTGCATCTATTGAGAGGATCATATGGTTCTTGTCCTTTCTTTTATTGATGTGATGAATCACATTAATTGTTTTGCAGATATTGAATCAGCCCTGCATCCCAGGTATAAATCCCACTTGGGTGTGATGAATAATTTTATTTAAGGTATTGTTGGAGCCCTGCATCCCAGGTATAAATCCCACTTGGTTGTGGTGAATAATTCTTTTTAATGTATTGTTGGAGCCAGTTGGCTAATATCTTGTTAAGGATTTTTGCATCCATGTTCATCAGGGAAATTGGTCTGTAGTTCTCCTTTTTAGCGGGGTCTCTGTCTGATTTTGGAATCAAGGTAATGCTGGCTTCATAGAATGAGTTTGGAAGTTTTCCTTCCATTTCCATTTTTTGGAACAGCTTCAAGAGAATAGGTGTTAACTCTTCCTTAAATGTTTGGTAGAATTCCCCTGGAAAGCCATCTGGCCCTGGACTCTTGTTTTGTGGCAGATTTTTGATTACTAATTCGATTTCCTTCCTCCTGTTTCAGTTTTGGTAGTGTATATGTTTCTAGGAATTTGTCCATTTCTTCCAGATTGCCCATTTTATTGGCATATAATTGCTCATAATATTCTCTTATTATTGTTTTTATTTCTGCTATGTTGGTTGTGATCTCTCCTCTTTCATTCTTGATTTTATTTATTTGGGTCCTTTCCTTTTTCTTCTTGATCAAACTGGCTAGTGGTTTATCAATTTTGTTAATTCTTTCAAAGAACCAGCTTCTGGTTTCATTGATCTGTTCTACTGTTTTTTTGGGTTTTGATGGCATTAATTTCTGCTCTAATCTTTATTTTTTCCTGTCTTCTGCTGGTTTGGGGTTTTATTTGCTGTTCTTTTTTCAGTTCTTTAAGGTATAAGGTCAGGTTGTGTATCTGAGACCTTTCTTCCTTCTTTAGGAAGGCCTGGATTGCTATGTACTTTCCTCTTATGACCGCTTTGCTGCATCCCAGAGGTTTTGGGTTGTGGTGTTATCATTTTCATTGGCTTCCATATACCTTTTAATTTCCTCTTTAACTTCTTGGTTAGCCCATTCATTCTTTAGTAGGATGTTCTTCAGTCTCCAAGTATTTGTTACCTTTCCAAATTTTTTCTTGTGGTTGATTTCGAGTTGCATAGTGTTGTGGTCTGAAAATATACACAGTATGATCTCGATCTTTTTGTACTTGCTGAGGGCTGATTTGTGTCCCAGTATATGGTCTATTCTGGAGAACGTTCCATGTTAACCGGAGAAGAATGTATATTCTGCTACTTTAGGATGAAATGTTCTGAATATATCTGTTAAGTCCATCCGGTCCAATGTGTTATTCAAAGCCATTGTTTCCTTGTTGATTTTTTGATTAGATGATCTGTCCATTGCTGTGAGTGGGGTGTTGAAGTCTCCTACTATTATGGTATTACTATTGATGAGTTTCTTTATGTTTGTGATTAATTGATTTATATATTTGGGTGCTTCTACATTTGGCACACAAATGTTTACAATTGTTAGGTCTTCTTGGTGGATGGACCCCTTGATTATGATATAATGCCCTTCTGCATCTCTTGATACAGTCTTTATTTTAAAGTCTAGATTGTCTGATATAAGTATGGCTACTCTGGCTTTCTTTTGTTGACCATTAGCATGATAGATGGTTCTCCATCCCGTTACTTTCAATCTGAAGGTGTCTTTAGGTCTAAAGTGGGTCTCTTGTAAACAGCATATAGATGGATCTTGTTTTCTTATCCATTCTGTCACCCTATGTCTTTTGATTGAAGCATTGAGTCCATTGATGTTTAGAGTGAGTACTGAAAGATATGAATTTATTGCCATTATGTTGCTTGTATAGTTGGAGTTTCTGGTGGCGTTCTCTGGTCCTTTCTAATCTTTGTTGCTTTTGGTATGTCTGTCTGTCTGTCTGTCTGTATGTATTTATTTATTTATTTATTTATTTATATATTTTCATCTTTTCTCCCCTCAGAGAGTCACCCTTAAAATTTCTTACAGGGCTGGTTTAGTGGTCACCAAACTCCTTTAATTTTTCTTTGTCTGGGAAACTTTTTATCTCTCCTATTTTGAATGACAGCTTTGCTGGGGAAAGAATTCTTGGCTGCATATTTTTCTGATTCAGCACACTGAATATGTCCCGCCACTCCTTTCGGGCCTGCAATGTTTCTGTGGATAGGTCTGCTGCAAACCTGGTCTGTCTTCCCTTGTATGTTAGGGACTTTTTTTCCCTTGCTGCTTTCATGATTCTCTCCTTGCCTGAGTATTTTGTGAATTTGCCTATTATATGCCTTGTTGATGGTCGGTTTTTGTTGAATCTAATGGGGGTCCACTGTGCTTCCTGGATTTTGATGTCTGTGTCTTTCCCCAGGTTAGGAACGTTGTCTGCTATGATTTGCTCACATAAACCTTCTACCCCTAATTCTCTCTCTTCCTCTTCTGGGACCCCTATGATTCTGATGTTGTTCCTTTTTAATGAGTCACTGATTTCTCTAATTCTTAAATCGTGTTCTTTTGCCTTAATCTCCCTCTTTTTTTCTGCTTCATTATTTTCTATAAGTTTGTCCTCTATATCGCTGATTCTCTGTTCTGCCTCATCCATCCTTACCGCTGCAGCAACTGTCACGATTGTAGCTCAGTTATAGCATTTTTTATTTCATCCTGACTAGTTTTTACTTCTTTTGTATCCTCAGAAAGGGATTCTAATCTATTTTCAACTCCAGCTAGTTTTCTTATTATTGTGATTCTAAATTCTGATTCAGACATCTTGCTTGTATCTGTGTTGGTTAAATCCCTGGCTGTTGTTTCTTCCTGCTCTTTCTTTTGGGGGTGAATTCCTTCGTTTCATCATTTTGAAGGGAGAAAAGGAATTAATGAGGTAGAAGAAATTAAAATTAAAAAAATTAAAATTAAATAATATTAAAGTTAAAAAACTAAAAACACACACACAAAATCAAATAAATGATGCTAGATACTAGGTGTGTTTTGGTCTGGGTGTTGAAAGTGGCTTGATCGACTAAAGAAAAAATGGAGGAAAAAAGAAAAAGAAGAAGAACAAAAAAGGAAATCGTTTGAAAATTTGAAAAAACGAATACACTGCAGTAGACTAAAGTGAAATGATGGAAGTAAGATAGAATTTGAAAAAATTTACACAAAAGTAAAGAATATAGTAGGAAAAATTAGATAAAATATTTTTAATAAAAATTGAAAATAAAAATGAATTTTTTCTCTTTCTGTATTCAAGAAAAAGAAATGAAAAAGAGAAAAAAGAAAAAAAGGAAATGTTTGAAAATTTGAAAAAGTGAATACACTGAAGTAGATTAAAACAAAATGATGGAAATAAAATAGAATTTGAAAATATTTGTGCAAAAGTAAAAAATATAGTAATAAAAATTAAAGAAAAACATTTTTAATAAAAATTGAAAATAAAAATGAATTTTTTCTCTTTCTGTATTCAAGAAAAAAGTGAAAAAGAGAAAAAAATGGAATAGATGGACCTGCTAACAGATTCAAATATGACTGAAATTACTTCGTTTTCCGCTAGAAGTCAGACTACAAAGCTCTTTATAGTTCATAAACTAAGCAGGCGGTGAGACTTGTATTCTTGAAGAGTGAGGCTGGCCCAATTGGGCGGGGCTTAGTGTAATGGCTCCGTTCTCCACTAGATGGCGCTGCTAGCCTACTGGGATGGATTGTTGTGGTGCTCGTAGGTGCGTATGTGCATGCGCGGGAGCAGTGAAAATGGCGTCACCCAGTTACCCAGTCTCTAGTTTCAGAACTCTGTTCTCCTGATCAGCAATCATGCACCCGTCCTCTGTCTTCAGCTTTTGTCCACTCCCCGCTTTTTCACTGTCCGTGAGCAGGCCCCAGGCAGTACCTCTCTCCCGAGTTTTGTCTCAGCTGCAGCTGTTTTCCCCGGCCCCTTAGTTCTGAAGGACTTTGACTTTGACCTGTTCCGCCCCTCTGTGGAGGGTCTCACGGAGCAATGGCCGAATGCCGGCCGCACCCAGGAATGTTCGCAGGACCGTGCTGCTGCCGAAGCCCAGAGACTGTGGCCAGGTGCCAGCTGGCCCCATAAAAAAGTTCGCGAGACAGTGTAACAGCAGCATTTCAGGGATTACGGAAAATCACAACACACAACTGGCACCAGGCTTCACCCTTAACGACCTTGTTCCAGCACCAGCGAATGCGGCCGTTCTCTGGGGTCTGCTGGGCCCAGGTTGCCTCAAGCCTCTACCAAATGTCCTTCCAGCAGTGGAACCGCTTTTCCCCGTGTGGCCCGAGAACCTCCCGGACCCCACCCTGCTCCTGGGGATTCGCCCTTCCCACCAGAGCACCGCCAGGTATGGAGCTGTGGAGTTGCAGACTCTGTGCTCGCCCTGTTTACAGTTTTAATGGAGTTTAAACCCTCTCCTTTCTCCTTTCTGCCTTTTCAGTTTAGTCCCTGCAGCTGTTTCCAATTTTCCACTTTCTCTCCAGCTGCTTTTCCCGTATTCTCCACCCCCCAACCCCAGTCTGTCCTCTCTCCACACGCAAAAGCACCTCCCTGCCCTCCGTGGCCTCTCTCTCCCCCAGTTCACCTCCTTGCACCGCGCACCTGCTGAATTCTGTGGTTCAGGTTGTGCAGATTGTTGTGTGAATCCTCAGATCAGTTTTCTAGGTGGGCAGGATGGTTTAGTGTTGGTCTGGCTGTATTTCATGGACGCGAGACACACAAAAAGCTTCCATGCTGTTCCGCCATCTTGGCTTCCTCCCCGATAGTTTAAATTATGGGTCAGCGCAGGGTCACCCGCTACTACCCACGCCCCCCAGCAGTAGAGGATGTGTAGGGAGGGAGGAGGCAGATGCACAAATCCAGAGGGGAGATGGCGGCGGCTCGGACAAGGGGGCGGCCCTAGGGTTAGTGGGAAGGAGTAAACCCCAGAACCATTTTCTCTTTCCGTTTCACCCATTGTCTCCTCCCCATACTATCATGCCTTTTCTTGTCCTTGGGCTTTGCTTACTGGGTTGCCCCTTCTTAGAAGCCTTTTCTTTAGCTTCATTTCTCTACCTTCCACCCAGCCTACCTTTGGCCTGCCTCCTCCAGGGAGCATCCTCTACTGTAGCACACACTATCGGCCCTTCTCTGAAAGCCCACTGTATGCCCACCGAATTCACGGGCATTGGCATACAAATCAGTTCTTGGTCACGTGCTCATCTACCCAGTTGGACAAGGGTTTTTTTTGTTTATTTATTTATTTTGAATGAGAGAGAGGGAGGGAGGGGCAGAGAGAGAGACAGAGAATCCCAAGCAGGCTCCACACCGCCAGTGTAGAGGCTAACACGGGACTCGAACCCACGAACTGCGAGACCATGCCCTGAGCCAAAATCAAGAGACGCTCAACTGACTGAGCCACCCAGGCTCTGCTGGACATTGGGTTTTTTGAGGAAAGGCAAGGGCTGGGTCTGATGTGTGTGTATCTCTCCTAGTGTGCATGCTTAGAAAAGGTTTGCTGACTGAGAAGCACACCAGGCAAAGATAATTTATCCTGGAAAATGCACTTGCATTGAGATAAGGTTGGCCCCGGCAGTGCCTCTGCCAACTCACAGTGGGTTTGGAGGCAGCGAGAACACCAGGTGGGGACCTGCACATACCCCGGAGGATAGTGAGTAATGTGGCTTTATTTCATCCCGTCTCACCCCCGGTCATGGCACTTCAGAGGTGCTCTCCTCAATGACGAGGCAAGACTCCTGGCAGAGAAGGTGTTGATCTGTTTCACGGCCGTGCTTCTCAACCCCGGTCATATGTTAGAATCTCATAGGATGGGGGGAAAGGCAATCCTTACACATGGCCCTCCTCACCTCTTGCAGACTAATTAAAACAAAATCTCTGGGGGTGGGGTGGAGACCCAGGCATCTTATTTTAAAAAAACCCATCCAGGTGATCCCATTTGCAGCTGAGGCTGCGAAGCACTGGGCTGTGGGAATCTTTGCCCCACTACAGAGCTGGGATTTACTGGAGTCATTTACAAAGCTGCCAGCTGTTCCGTGTTGGCTGTGCCAACAGAGAGAACAAGCTTATAGTTTTTTATTTCTATAAAATACAGCCAATAGTCCCAACAGTAAACAAGGGGGGGTTCTTAAAGCCATATGCTGCAGGAAAAAATTGGGGTCTGGGCTTAGCTGCCAAGAGGAGAAATTCAGAAGAATGGGATGGAAGTCTCTTTGCCGAAAAGAAGGGACTGAGCAATCATTTCAGATGTTTTAAAGTTCGTTGTCCTGGGAAGGAGGCTGGAGCATGGGGTGAGGACAGTGGGCAAGAGGGCAGGAGAAAGGGGAGAGTGAGGAAGAGCGTCTACCCTGGGATCTGTCTTCAGAGGAAGAACTCTAACAATCCGAGGGGGACTCAGCTGCCTCGAGCCCAAGGTCCAGGGAGAGGGTTAAAGTATCCCACTCTCTGAGCGCCCTGATACCCCTCCATACCATTGCCAGTTCTTGCCAAATGGATGTGACCTGGTGGGGCATGGCTGGGAGCTGAGCGGGGCACATGCAGGTGGCTGAAGGATGCTGATAAAGGAAGGAAGTGCTAACCAGCTTGGTGACCCCCTTCTGTGCTGCCATGTTAGGGGTCTCCCTCCCTCTCAGCACTTGCTACCCTGTATGACCACTGAGTGGATAAAAGAAATGAATGACTGGGGCGCCAGGGTTGCTCAATGGGTTAAGCATCAGGTCATGATCTCACGGTTGATGAGTTCGAGCCCCACGTCAGGCTCTGTGCTGACAGCTCAGAGCCTGGAGCCTGCTTCAGATTCTGTCTCCCTCTCTCTATGCCCCTCCCTCACTCACACTCTATCTCTCTCTCTTTCTCTCTAAAATAAACATTAAAAAAAAAGAGAGAAATGAATGACTTACATGATACTTGAGGTACAAAAAGTGACACATTTCCTATTTTTTCTAAATCCTATAAAATCCAGCTCTGAGATTCACTCATAAACAGGCCCAGTCATTTCTGGGTTTTCCCTAGACAAGTACCAGAGGCTTTTTACATCCATGGTTGTTGCCAGTTTCCTTTTCTTCGCTTCATCCGCTAATGATGTCACTGCTTCCCTGGGAAGTCTGCAGTGAAGATGTTCTAGTCTTAATAGGAGTGGAAACCCAAGCCCTTCCCCTTATGCAGCTGATCTTGAAGGGCTGGAAGAACACTGCATTCAATCCCTAATGTCCAAAGGGGCCAGTTCCCTTGGTGGTTCCAAAGGGCCCCCTTAGACTAGCTGTTCTCACTGGAGTCTCCTGGGGAACTTGGGACACTACTGATCATTGGCTCTCACCTCCAGATTTTCTGACTTAATTGGCTTAGATGTACTCTGGCCATAGTGTCTTAAAACTTCCAGGTGATTCTACCCTGTAGTCAAGATTGAGAGCTACCGCCAGCCCAACCCCTCTTCATTGAGCATAGAGAAGGTTCACAAACCCAGCTGCAGAGGGCGAGTGGTTAACATCAACACCACACACCAAGTCTCCCACCCACCCAGGTCCAATGTCTTTTCAAGTTTTGTGCAGGCTGAAGACAGTGGCTATAGGGCGGCCCTCAGTGACCGGTGTGAGATCACTTGCCCAGATTTTTGAACACAAATCTTACTCATGCACTCATCCGGTGGGTAAAGGAGGCCCAAGCCTTCAGACTGAAAGCCCTGGCTATCTCTTTGGGGCAATAAGACACAGCTATTTCTAAACTGGGTTATAACATATTTCTTTCTTTTTTTTTTTTAATAATTTTTTTGAAAGAGAGAGAGAGAAACAGAGAGTGAGCAGGGGAGGGGCAGAGAGAGAGGGAGACACAGAATCCGAAGCAGGCTCCAGGCTCCGGGCTGTCAGCACAGAGCCCGACGTGGGGCTCAAACTCACGGACTGTGAGATCATGACTTGAGCTTGAAGTCAGACACTTAACCGACCGAGCCACCCAGGCGCCCTGGTTATAGTATATTTCTAATGAATCATGCTGCTATGCTAGTGGACTTGTCTGTATTTGTCTGGAGAGGCAGTTCCACGAGACTGGGGGCCAGATCTGTGAGTTTACTGCTATGTCCCTACTTTATAGGACAGAGCCTGGTAACCAGCCAGTCATCGGGAGAACAGATGAATGCCTGAGTGGATGGACGGATGCGTGGGTGGGTATATGATGGCTATGTGGACGGAAGAACTGGAACCACAGCCTCCTGAGAGGCTGTGGGAAAACCAGCCCCTCACTCAGGGTTTAGGGTTCTTTTCAAAAGTCAGAATTAGAAGGACATCTGAAAGCGGAACAGCCTAGAAATTCGAGTTTTCAAAAGGCCAGAGCCTCCGAGTCCTGGGAAGTTTTATCTTAGCTATTTATGTTGTTGCAATTTAAGCTCTCATAAGAGTAGCCACCGCATTAGCCTCTCTATCTTGTGACATGCAGACCCCACGACTGAGGAGCGGAAAGAAAGCACATTCCTAAGAAAGCCATCAATCTCAGAGTGACCTTTCAGCTACGATTTATACGAGAGGAAAAAAGAAAATGCTACAGTGAAAAGACTAAGATTTCTTTCTTTCCTTCTTTCCTGGCTACTTTTCTTCCTGGAGGAAATACCTTTGGGCTGCCTTTTATACCATCATTGTGAAGGCCTTCTCTGCAACCTGTGCAGAGGGGGTCCCTTGGGGCAGAGACACCTCTGAGCTGGTGGGTGGCGATGGGAGGGTGTGAGGTGGCTGTGGTTGACTCCTGTGCCGACGTGGCTTCATTCTAGCTGTGCCCGAGCAGCGTGCAGTCCTGTGGGCTTCTCACCTGTCTCTAAGTAAGGAGAGAGCAGCCCATGTCCCTGCGGCACAGTCTGCCTTCTGCTGGGGACACGGGACCCAGGCCTGTCTGTAGAACGGTATCTCGGGTGGCTTGCAGGTTCTCTTGCTTGCCCTACGGAAGCTCTCAGAACCTGACATCGGTCGGGCCTATAGACCAGACCTATAGGCCTATAGCCTACAGAAGGGCCAAGAATTCAGTAAGAACCCAGGGTCAGCAGGTGCGTTCTACACCCTGATCAGCTCTCACTTCTGACCCCTGACCCTTGCCTCAGCAAACCCTATCATGAACTGTTAGGTACCATCATGAACTGGAAACCCATCCTTGGAGGAGATTCAGTGCTCTGCCCCTGTTTGAGGTGACGGTTGAGGTTTGGTCATTTTGAACCTTTCTAAGTAGGGGCAGTCAGCTGTCCTCCCTCATCCCAGGCAGCGCTGGACGCTAGCGCCGTAAAGGAAGTGGTGAACCCATAAAGCGTGTATTGTTTCAAGGATGTGAACTTTCCTTTGGGGTCCTGCTCTGTGTCAGGCTCTATATGCTTTATACATTTCATCTTCTTTAAATTAAAAAAAAAGTTTTTATTTTATTTGAGAGAGAGAGAGAGAGAGAGTGAGCACGAGTTGGAGGGAGGGACAGGGATAGAGAGAGAATCTTAAGCAGACTCCGGGCTCAGCATGGAGCCCAACATGGGGCTCGATCCCATGACCCTGGGATCATGACCTGAGCCGAAATCAAGAATTGGACGCTCAACTGATGAGCCACCCCGACACTCCACATTTCACCATCTTTGATCTTACAACAGCCCTCCAAATGAGCATGATTGCCCCATCTTACAGAGGAGGACACAGAGACCCAGAGCCATACAGCTAGAAGGAGTCGTGTTTAAAATCTTGGCCTGTTTGATGGCCCAGTGACTGACAGCAGAGACCCCTGCAGAAATTCCTGAGACTCCAGAGGGTACATATAGGAAAGGTGGGTCCAGGAGGGACACAGGTGAACGGGAGTTCACCCAGGCAGCGTCAGGGTGAACAAAACCTTGAGAATCTGAGACTCACAGTGAATTCCAAGGGCAGGTGCACTCAGGGTCCTATTTAATTCTGTCTGGAGTTAATTGAACAAGGACGGGGTCTGCCTGCTGTTTGGGGGCAAGGTTGATAGGTGGAGTGAAAGAATGCTCTTTTGCTTTCTCTTTCTGTGGGGGGGGGGCACCACTTCATGTACTGACCCAGTTTGGATGGAAGAACCAATACAATGGGCCATTGAATAGACCTTCAGAGACAAACTGTATCATTTAGATAAAATAAAACAAATCTTAGCATGAATGCGTCCCAAGTTCACTATTCGGCCCTTAACATCAACTAGTCAGGTACAGGTCAGTCAGAAGAGGCAGAATTTAGGCTCACCCCAAAAAAGGCTGAAGGGTCTGCTTCGGGAACGTGGGCTCTGCTACGAGAGAGATAGCAGAACCAGAGAAAAGATGGGTGTTCTTGCTCTACAGAGATCTCATCCTGTGGACTGGGCTGCACTCTTCAGATGATGTTTGGGAAATTGAAGCATGCACAGAAAAGCATTCATTCAGATTCTAGTCCAAGATGGCAATGTAGGAAGACCTTGAACTCACCTCCTCCATGGACGCACCAAATCTACATCTATTCATAAAGTGATTCTTCCTCAAGAAGAACTGAGGGCTGACTGGACAGCTTCTATACAACAAAAGCTAGAACGGCAGGAGAGAAGGAGACATGAAGGGACCCCTACCTCTGACACCGGGGACTGCAGTGGGGAGGGAGAGCACAGAGGGAGGGAGCACATTCATCTACCCCGAGGCACAGGAAAAAAGCCATGATTTAAAAGAACAACAAGGGGGCACCTGGGTATCTCAGTGGGTTAAGCATCTGACTCTTGGTTTTGCAGTTCCAGTCATGATCTTTACAGTTTGTGAGTTCAAGCCCTGCATTGGGCTCTGCACTGACAGTGCGGAGCCTGCTTGGGATATTGGGATATTCTCTCTCTCCCTCCCTCCCTCTCCCTCCGCCCTTCCGCCCCTCCGCCCCTCCTTGCCTCTCTCTCAAAATAAATAAGTAAACTTAAAAAATAACTAAAAAATAAAAGAACAACTAGTGTATTAAAGATCAAGTTCTAGAACCCCGCCAGGTGATGGGTTGGAGGAGTTGGCAAGCACCACAGTTTATATTCCCCCTTGGCCTTGATAGCACACACAGGAGCAAGGTCCAGGCACCATAGCCTGCCTGCTGCCTCAGTGAGCTCCGGGCTGCCAGGCCCACCAGCCCCAGCCATCCCACCAAAGTGGCCCCTAGGACACCCCTGGCCAGCACTCATTACAGCCCAGGCCATTATGCCAAGGCGACGCAGGTACAAAACACCCCAGAATACTCCAGGCCCACACTACTTAAGGTCCAGATGGCTTTCTGGGGCACCCCTGGCACAGAGCACTGTGGGACTTCCTGGTTCACACCTGCTTCCAGCCACCTGGCCAGGGCGTCCCCTGGGACACCTCAACTTACACCCACTTCAGCTACAGCTGTTCTGCCAAGTTGCTCCTTGCACAGAGCATTTTGGGATTCCCCAGCCACCCTGTCAGAGCACCTCTTGCGCAGGGCACCCTGGGACCCCTCAGCCTGCACCTCACCTTGACTCCAGCCACCTGGCAGGGTGCCCTCTATGCAGAGAGCCTTGGGACACCCTGGCCCATGCCCACTTCACCCCCATGCCATCCTGCCTGGGTGACTCCAGGATAGAGTGTGCAGGACCCCCAGCCCAGGCCAGCCAAAGTCACCAGCCATACACAGTCTATCCAAGGCATGACCATACACAAGAACATTCTTTCAAGTCGAGGAGAAGTAGCTGTTCCACCTAAATATAGAAACAAATACAGAAAGTCAAGCAAAATGAAGAGACAGAGGAATATGGTCCAAATAAAAGAACAAGACAAAACCTCAGGAAAAGAACTAAATGAAACAGAGATAAGCAATAGGCCTGATAAAGAGTTTAGAGTAATGATCATAATGGTATTCACTGGACTGGAGAGAAGAGTGGAAGAAAAGCATTCATTCATTCATTCTTTTATTCAAAAATATTCATTAGCATCTGCCAGGGCCAGGCACTCATGTATTTCTTAATCTAATGTAGACATGGTAATAAACAAGTGTGGAAATAACAAGGCAGATTCAGATGCTGATATAAGTGCAATACAAAATTGAAACAATGGGGTATGTCAGAAAGTCCCCGGTGAGTGGAGGCTCCTTTAGATCGAGTGGCCAGGAAAGCCCTCTTGGAGGATCTGACATTTGAGCTAAGGTCGAGATGATAAGAAGGAGCCAGCCACGCAGAGAGCCAGGCAAAGAGAACAGTGGTGGGCAGCCTGAGGTGGAATAGACCTAGGTGTTTGAGGAACAGAGATAAGGAATTGAGCACTAGTCCTAAATTGATGGGATGTATGGCAGGGATGGCTAACTAAGCCCTTTCTTCTTCTAGGCACCCAAGTCTTGTATATTTCCTAGCCACCCTTGATGCTGGGTATGACTCTGATTAAGTTTCAACCTGTGGCCTGTGCGTGTAGGTGATAGGTCCTGCTTCCAGTCTTGGCCTGTAAGAGGCACCCCAAATCCCTATTTCCCACGTCCCATTTTCTTCTGCTGGTCTGCTGGAGATGAGCAAGATATTAGGAGCCATGTTTTGAAGATTAAAAAAAATATTGTTTATTTTTTGGAAGGAAAGATCAAGGTTCTTGTTTTGGTTACATTAGGTTTGAGATGCTAGTTAGAACCCGTAGGAGTTTGCCCACTGTGAAGTGGGTGCATATTAGATCACCCACACTTCTGACACCAGCTGCAAGCTTGGGGACTTTTTTTTTTTAATCTTTTAAAAATGTTTTTATTTATTTTTTTGAAGGAGAGAGAGAGAGAGACAGAGAGAGAGAAAGAGACAGAGCATGAGCAGGGGAGGAGCAGAGGGAGAGGGAAACACAGAATTGAAGCAGGCTCCAGGCTCTGAGCTGTCAGCACAGAGCCTGACGTGGGGCTCAAACTCACAAACCGTGAGATCATGACCCGAGCCAAAGTCGGACGCTCTACCGACTGAGCCACCCAGGCGCCCAAGCTTGGGGACTTTTAAAACCACCTTCATATTTGATAATTCACTAGAAGGACTCTTGGAGTTCACGGAAAGCTGTTTTACTCATGTTTATGGGCTATTACAAGGCAAGGATACAGATTAGAATCAGTCAATGGAAGACGTTCATAGCAGAGTCCAGGAGTACCAAATATGGAACTTCCGTTGTCCTTTCCCTGTGAAGTCAGGGTAGTATTTCTCTCCCAATATCAATGTGTGACAATATGCATGGAGTATTGCCAACCAGGGGGCTCACCTGGGCCTTGGCATTCAGAGGGCTCATCACATAGGCATGAATGAGTACTCATGGGGCTGATCTTAATTTCCAGTCTCTTTGGTTATGCTGATACTATGTAACCTAAATCATGTTGTTAGACTATTTGGTGCCATCCAAGGCTCTCAGGAAAATGAAGACGCTCCTATCAGTCAGGAAGTCCGTAAGTCCGTAAGTCTGTAAGTCCAAGGACTTACAGATAAGCTCCCATAGGTGAATGGCAAAGACTAGATATTTTTTGGGGGGACAGGGTTAAATTTTTTACTACACAATATCCAAATGGAAATGTCTAGTAAATAATTGGATATGTAAGTGTAGAGCTCAATGGAAAGGTATGAGCTAGAGTTAACACGGTTGGGGCAGTCCTAGACATAAGGATATTATTAGAAGCCAGGGGTAGAGAGAGGAGGTTTGAGGGCCTAGGACAAAGCCCAGGCACCCTACCATTTGGAAGCATCCAAACAACCTGAATTAACAAAGGACACCGAGTGGTATCAGCCAGTGAGGTAGGAGGAAACTAGACACTTACAGGGAGCCATATATATATATATATATATATATATATATATATATATATATGTAGTTGAACAGTTAAAGGTGTCAGAATCATAAATATATAAGAATTTGAAGGAAGAATAATTACTAGTATTTAATGGAATACTTAATATGCATTAAGACTTATGCTGGCATTGTGCATAAAACTCTATGAGCTATATCTTCTCCTGTAAATTCTCCATTTTATAAAAATTCCCAACATGTATTAAGTGCTTAATATGAGTTAAGACCAGTGTTCACATTGTGCACCAGACTCTATCAGGTGTCTTCTCTATTAAATTCTCTGTATTACAGAAGAGGCGTTAAGTCTTAGGAAGGTCAAATAGCCGGACCGGGCCCCAACTAGATTCACTCCACATCCATCCGACTTCAGAGCCCTTGTGATTAAATAGTGGGCAACAGAGTTTCTGTTTGGTCTTTGGGGACTGAGGAAGGAATGGGGAGTCCTTAGTGGAGACAAGAGGTGCTTTCGTAGGGGTGTCGGGGTGACTCAGTTAAGTGTCTGGCTTTCAATTTTGGCTCAGGTCATGATCTCACGGTTGGTGGGTTCAAGCCTCGCATGGGGCTCTGTACTGACAGCTTGGAGCCTGGAGCCTGCTTTAGATTCTGTGTCTCCCTCTCTATCTGCCCCTCCCCTTTCATGCTCTGTCTCTGTCTCTGTCTCTCTCTCTCAAATAAATAAACATTAGGAGGTGCTTTTGTAGGGCTGCCATTTGGAAGCAGATGTAGAACTGCTCTATGTAGCAGCAGAGGGCAGACCTCGAGCCTACACTGGTCTACTGACAAGATTTCATTTGACACAAAGAAAACTTCCCAGTGGCTAGTGTTCTCTGAGACAGGTGCAGGTGGTATAGAAGGTGTTCAGACTGGTGAGTCATGGTCAGGATGGATGGATGTCCTTCTTCCAGTTCACTTTGCTTCTTCTCGTATGTGGGAAGCTGCTACTGGGGTCCAAGCTTTGCTTCCCCTCGATGCTTTCTGGGCCATTAAGTGTAATCCAAATACCACAAGCCTCCAATCCCCTCAAGTTTTTCTTCCCGTATCTTCAGTTTCCTTAAATGGAAATCAGCCAGTCAATAAGCTGCAATTGGGTGGGTGCCACATGGTTGTTGCCATGGAGGGCTATACTGAGCACTAATTTTGTGTCAGGTGCTGTATTAGGTGCATCTCAATAATCCAATAACATAGGTACTATCATTCCCTCATAAAGGTGAGGAAACTTCAGAAAGGTGTAGTTGCAGAGCCTGCATTCTAACTCCAGCTGGCCTGGCCCCAAAGCTTGTCCACGTGGCTGTGTATCATTGACCAGACCCTGGGTGACGTTCCTTGTGGCCGTCCAGGCTACAGTGCAAGCTGTCTTGTCAACCTCATTGGTTAATTATGGGATTGCTGTGTTTCTTCCCTTGAGCCGTTAGAGATAAATAACTAGCTATTGATGTTTTGGGGAAGGTCCAATAGCAGAAATGTCAGCTTTTTCAGAAGAATAACAGCTAAGGAATATTAGCTGAGGAATAATGTGGATTTTGCTTGAACATCAGCTCTGGGAAGTGGGGAATAGACACCCCACCCACATCTGTAGCCACCAGTATTCATGCTGACCTTGACACTTAGCCAGATCTTAGGCTGGGAGGTGAATGTGCAGTGTGGGTGTGTGAGTGCTCATTTCTAAATAACTGAGTCTTCCCCTCAGGCTTTTTCTTTCTTTCTTTCTTTCTTTCTTTCTTTCTTTCTTTCTTTCTTTCTTTCTTTCTTTCTTTTCCTTCCTTCCTTCCTTCCTTCCTTCCTTCCTTCCTTCCTTCCTTCCTTCCTTCCTTCCTTCCTTCTTTCTCCTTAGTGACTGAACCACTGTTCCATTAGCAAAGTGTAAACAATATTCCATAATCTAATGTGATTCTCCTAATGGGCCTGGAGGCACACAAGACTATGCTATTGTTCCTGTTTTACAGGTGAGGAAACTAAGATCCAGCGAGTCTGAGCAAAATGCCCAAAGTGACATAGTGGGTTAATGCCCAACACCCGGGTGCTTTCTACTCTACCACACTGCTAGCGCGCCTCGCTCACAGGCCCAGAGAGAGGAGTCCAATCTGTTTCCAGAGTGGAGAAGTGAGTGGGGAGGAGGGAAAATGGAGATAGCAGCTATTGTGTTTCTTTACGAGAACCATTCTACAAAATTTGATTCTTCCCAGATCTAAACCAAGCATGGCGGCTGGGCTAGTACTTAATTCTTAGGCTTGACCATGCATGGAGGGAAATGGGATATTGAATGCTTATAAGGTGTTATTGTCGTGTTAATGCAGGAACTTGGAGTGATTACACTGTGAAATTTACCTGGCAGCTCAGCAGTGAAATTGCAGCTAATTAATTTTGCCTGACTTGATGGAATCCTCCTCATTCTTAATCCTCTCTCTGCTCTTTGCCAAAAGATGAATGAGGGGGATGTAGATGGAAATGTAACTTGCAAAGTAGCTCCTCTGTGTGGCCACCTGGCATTTCTCCTGCAGCCCACCCATTTTCAAGCACAGAATTCTCTTTTCATGGGGTCTGGGTAGAAAGAAAGCTGGTGGCTCTTAGGGGGTTTCATTCATTTCCAGCAGAGCTATAGAGGAATTGAAGATGAGGAGTCTGAAGTAGGAAGAAGGAGATTTAACAGTCCAGTTTTGTAGAGTTCATGGAGAAATTCAGAAAATTTTTTAGAGCTGGAAGTATAGAACTCATCTATTCTGTTCTAGCACTCTCTCATAAAATTGTGGCAATCTGTGAGTGAGTTTGGACTGAGCCCTGGGAACTTGACCTGAAAGGGGCCAGCTTGGGCAAGGACCCATGGCGGTTGTCTAGTGTTTGGTATGGCCAGCCAAGGGTTGAGGATGATCTGAAAATGATCTGGGGCTGCGGCCATGGAGAGCAGCCTCTGAGCCAGGTAGGCTCTTTAGAGATGACTGAACCATGATTGATCATGTCTTAATGCTTTGGATGGTGGAAGGACCCCCTACTGGGCCATTGTTGGGGTTCTAGCCTGGGCTGCTGCAACTCCGTAGGTCTCAAGCTTAGGGTGCAGAGCAGCAGATGTCCCTACAGCTGTGACTACATGTTCTCAAGGCATGCCAGGGCTCCTTTTAGGGAACGTTTTGCTGATCAAAATTAGGACGCTTCCCAAGCCTAAGCTATTTCTTTTTTCTTTCTTTCCCAGGCTCTGTCTTTAAAGTGTTCTACCCAGGGGCACCTGCGTGGCTCAGTTGGTTAAGCATCTGACTTTGGCTCAGGTCATGATCTCATGGCTTGTGAGTTCGAGCCCCACGTCAGGCTCTGTGCTGACAGCTCAGAGCCTGGAGCTTGCTTCAGACTCTGTCTCTGTCTGCCTCTCCCTGACTCATGCTGTGTCTCTCTCTCTCTCTCAAATATATATAAACATTAAAAAAATTTTTTTAAAAGTGTTCCACCCACATTCTGTCCTGTAGCCTGGATAAGTGACAAGAAGCAGGCTTTCCATTTCTTTCCATCTCTCTCTTGCAGCCCTGATTACTGATCTCTGTCCCCTAGGAATGTCATCACACAAAGGGCTACATTTCCCAAGATAAGGGACTGGAATTTAGAAGTGTTGGGGGAGGGGGGCGCCTGGGTGGCTTAGTCGGTTAAGCGTCTGACTTCGGCTCCGGCCATGATCTCGTGGTTCAAGCCCCGCGTCAGGCTCTGTGCTGACATCTCAGAGCCTGGAGCCTGCTTCGGATTCTGTGTCTCCCTCTCTCTCTGCCCCTCCCCTGCTCATGCCCTGTTTCTCTCTGTCTCAAAAAATAAATAAAACATTTAAAAAAATTTTAAAAAACAAAAGAAGTGTTGGGAAATTATTGAAAGTTTTTTTTCCCCTCTACCAGTTTCTTTTTAATTTAATAACTGTTCATTTTACAATAGTTTTTAGATTTACAGAAAAATTGCCAAGAGAGAACAGAGAATTCCCATGTATCCCATACCCAGTTTCCCCTATTATTAATATCTTACAATAACTGGATACATTGATTACAATGTATGAACCAATATTGATATATTATTATTATTAAAAAAATTTTTTTTTGCTGTTTATTTATATTTGAGAGAGAGAGATAGACAGACAGACAGAGCACAAGCAGGGGAGGGGCAGAGAGAGTGGGAGGCACAGAATCCGAAGCAGGCTCCAGGCTCTGAACTGTCAGCACAGAGCCCAATGTGGGGATTGAACTCATGAACTGTGAGATCATGACCTGAGCCAAAGTCAGACGCTCAGTCAACTAAGCTACCCAGGTGCCCCTATTGATATATTATTTTTAACTGAAGTCCATACTTTATTCAGCCTTTTTGAGTTTTTACCTAAGGGGCCTTTCAGTTTCAGGATTGCATCAGAGATACCATGTCATATTCAGGTGTCATGTGTCCTTAGCCTCCCTTGGCTGTGAGTGTCTCAGAACCACCAAAGGGTGCTATCTGGTCACATCTGGGTTTCAGAAAATTCTGAGACTAGAGTGATGGAAGGTGGGTGTCTTCTCAGAGATGAGCCTTGGGGTATGAAGAATGACAGGTGGACTTCTGGCATCTGGGCTCAGACCCTTAGTCGGTGGGGCAGGGATCTGGGGCTGTGGGCTATTGCTTCTCACTGGGTCAGACCCACGTTCTGCTCCTCCCAGAAGTATTGTCAAGAAATCTATTACTTTATCTCAGTTTTTAAGATTTATTCATGTGTAGTTGTTTTATTTATTATTTTATTTATATTGTGCCTGTAGGTGTTTCCTATTTCATTCCACTTTTTAATTTTCCCCGTTTTGTTCTGATCAGTGTTGCCAAAGTTCTATGTTGTTAATTTCTTCAAAGAACTAGCTTTTGGTTTTGTACAATGTCTATTTTTTAGTTACCAATTTCATTTATTTTTGCCTTTTTGCAATTTCTTGAATTGGAGCTTTTCAATTTCTGTTTTTACTGTTTAGATGAATTTATGAGTATCTGGAAAGTTCTTCTATTCCCACAGATTTTGAAATGGAGTGTCTTAATTGTTACTGAGTCTTAGAGCATTTATTAATTTCAGTTATGATTTGTGAGACCAAAAGTTATTAGTCATATCTAATCCTATTTCCTGATACATAGAATTTTGAACTTAATTTTTTGTTAGTAGTCTCTACTGGAATCTGAGTAGAGAACATACATACCTTTGTCATAGTAGAATATACCTTTTAGAATTTATTGACACTTCCATGGTGTTATAGATGGTCATTTCTTGGTGCAGGTTAAATATTTAATTAGAAAGAATGCATACTCTGTACTTATTGAGTGTGAAGTCCTCTATCTTCAATAATTGCATTATCTAGATAGTCTCTACTTTTGCTCAATTTTTATGGCTTTATTTATCAGTTTCTGAGAAGGGGATATTAAATTCTTAACTGTAATTGTTGATTTATAAATCTCTTCCCACAATCCTGGAGGTTATTGCTTTGTATATTTTGAATTATTATTACAATTATATTGTAAGATATATAAATATTCATCATTATATTTTTTTACCCTACTATTTCTTTTGATCAATATATATGTAACAGTACTCTTTGGTCTTTGAATTCCATTTTGTCAGGTATTGAAACTGCTCTCCCAGCCTTTTTTGGTTTCATATTTGCCTGGTATATCTCTCCTCATTTAAATACTTTTTAGCTTTTCTCTATTTCTTGGTTTGAAATGTATCTAAGACAACATGTTGGTAGATACTGTTTTCTTTAATCCAATGTGGAGAGTCTCATTTTAAATTGGTAAGTTTAACCCATTTGGGTTTACTATTATTAGATTAGAACTTATTTGCCATCTTAGGTCATATTTTCCATTTGTTTTGTGTGTTTTTCCTCTTTTCTGTGTTTCATTGGGTAGGTTGAGTTTTTCTCTGTTGATATAAAAGCCATACGTTCTATTTTGCTCTTACTGTGATTTTCTCCTCTTATCTAACTGATTGGCTATTATCTCTCGTAGTGTTAAGAGTTGTGAAAATGGCATCCTTGCCTTGTATCTAACGGTAGAGCAAATGCCTTCAGCAATCCCCCATTAAATGTGATGTGTGCTCCGAGTAACCACATTTTCTCTATTATCATAATTAATGATAAAACTCACTTTCCCCCTCCTCACTTGAAGCCAAGGCATGAGGAAAGTAATCATCATTTACTTTCATACTTTCTGACTTGCCAGGTTTGCAAATAAAGGTTGGAGTCTTTCTGAATGAGCCCACATTAATATACAAATGGATGCATTTTCTTTTGTAGGAACAGTGGCATATTAATACAATAATTTTGAAACAATATTTATAATATATTTAGTATTAAGTGCCTGTGGCAGAGGCAGTTACTTGTTTACCCTAATTTCCGTTTTCCGTTTCACATAAGCTTTGATTTTTTACCAGGGCACATGGCTGCATTGAATAAGACTACATTTCCCATCCTCCTCTGCATTCAGATGAAGGCACGTAATTAGGTTCCAGGCAATAAGGGTAAATGGCATTGTTGTATAATAGCTTCTGGAGTGCTTTGCCCCTTCTTCCTTTCCTTCTGTCCTTGCTTCTTGGAATATGGATGTGATGGCTGGAGCTTCATGATGGGACATGAGCAGGAGGGCTGTCCTCTGGGAATGGTAGTGACTGATGATGCTGCAGACACTAACCTGGCCCTGGCCTGCCCACCTTCAGACTTTGAAATAAGGCAAACATAAACCTGCTTTAAGCCACTGTCATTTTATGTCACTGTTAACTGAAGCTGAACTTAATCCTAACCACTATAGTTATGATTTTTGGGTGTTCCTTTCTTATTGCCCATCATTTTATATTATGACTTTTATGTTCTTTATTTTGATTTGACATTTAGTCTGGGAAGTTGGTCTTTGAACTAGTCAGATTTGAGTTTAAATTCTTATTTTCTTGTTTATTAGCATAAAACTAGGACTATTTTCTGTATTTAACCTAATTCTTTATTTGCAAATCACTAATAACATGTATCTTACATGACTGTTGAGGGATCCAATGTTTATAAAATGTTTAACAAAATGCTAGTCCTATAATAGCCTTTTGATGCATTTTTGGGGTTCATTGTCCTCTTTACTCTCCATGTTGGGGAATCATATCCTGTGCCACAGAATAATATTCCCAAATCTTTCCCATAAAACTCATTGTATGTTGGAACCCAGTGACTTGTCCTATGGTCGCTGCCCCACTCAGTAGCTTGATCTTCTTTCCCTGTTAATCTCGGGGCACCTTGTGCCATTTGCCAGTACCTAGGATGAGAGTGAATAATATTACCTTACCTTGAAATGTGTCATCATCTTTTACTTTTAAATATCATTTTCAAGGATGATAGAGAAGTACATACTCAGACTCTTTTCACAAAGTGATGAACTTCAGGTTTTCTGCAATGAGTTGGTTGGTTGAATTGAGTTCTGTTCATTCAGGGGGACAGGACCTCCGGATTTGTGACAAAGAAAGCAAGACGTCTGCTTTTGAGTAGTCCTGGGAGACAGACAGGAGGTAAACACGTTTGCTCAAGTATATAGAGCATATAGAGGAAGGACTAATTAGTGCTAAGGGGAGATTAGATGTGTTAGGTAAGTGTTGGTTCATCAGACCATACCTGAAGAGGACTATGAAGAACAATAGGGATTTCCCTGGCAGGTGATTGGCAACGTTTTGGGAGCCCTGGGCAGGGCAAATATAGATGAAGAGACCAGACCGCACTGAGGGATATGGGTAGCAACTAGCACGGTCTGTCTCTGCACCTGGGAATGGCTGTATATTGCCAGGTGCAAGAAGGAAAATGCTTAGAGTCTGCACAGTCCTGGGGCTGGAGGGACAGAAAGCTGCAGGAGGGTGCTAGCAAATACAATGCTTTTAGAGGTTAGAGTTTGCATTTCCTCAAGACCCCTGAGGCAGCAGAGTTGAGGGAGGATTGGATTATTCAGGGGAAAACCATAGCAGGCAGCCCAGTGAGGAAGCCACTGCAATCATCCACGAGGGAGAGGAGAAGGGCTGGAATAAGGTAATATCATCTAGGGATAGAAAGAAGAGGGCATGTTTGAGACATATCAAAGGGCCAAAATTGACCGCACTTGACTGCTGATTGGTTGTAAGAGTTCAGGGCTGTCCCCCACTCTCTGGACTGAGTGACTGAACGAATGATGAGTCCATTAACCAGAACAGAGCATCTGTAAGGAGAAGGCAGTGGAGGAAGACAAGGAAGCCCAATGTGGGGCACAATGAGATGATGCTGCCTTTTCAGAAACCTCTCCATGCCACTCAGCTCTGGTCCTGATTCTTATAGGGTGCTTCTTGAAGCCAGCTGTTTTTTACCCGCCTCTATTGTTGGCAGATAACAGTAGCTTGGTTTCAAACATGCGGTGTTTTAGGAAAAGTACTTGGTACACCCGGGAGAAAGCTGGAGTCAGGGCAGTGTTGGAGAAACGGCGTAGGAGCTCAAGAAGGCAGACGTAGCGCGTTTTGAGTCTGTGCTCAAATCCCAGGGGAACGCCTTACAGGAAAAGTAAGTGAACTCGCAGGAGACAAAACACGAAGAATCTCCAAATTACGGAAAGCATGTTAGAAGGGATGGAGGAGGAAGCATGGGCAAACCCATGCACGAGAGTGAGGGGGTTTGGGGGCGAAGGGGGTTCGGAGCTGATGGCCAAGAAAGAATTCTTGAAGATGTCTTTGGTGCAAAAAAGTGATTTTAGTAAAGCATGGCCCTGTGGGCAGAAAGAGCTGCACTGGGGTTGTGAAGAGTGACTGCTTATATACTGTGGAATTGGGGGAGAAAAGACAAGAGGAAGTTTCTTGAAGGGATTTCCATATGCTAAAGAAGACTCATAGATTACTGGAGGCCTGGCAATTGTCAAGCTAAAGTGGTTTTTCCTTCTAGCAAAGCATTATCTTTAAGACAGTAGGGAATTCCTAGAGATTAGGCTATTGATGAGATATTTGTAAACGGATGGAGACTCATCAGTTAACCATCGGTTTTCTTTCCCTTTCCTTTATCATTGGGCAGCCAGGAGTGCCTGAGGAATATAACACATATCCTTCCCTAGGTGGCAGGGGTGGGGGTGGGGGTGGGGTACTAGTTTGTGCTTGGCCTTCAGCTTGCCTTATGGTCCCTCATCCAGAGGATTGTGAAACAGTGGAAGTACTCCGGCCTGTGCTCAGCACCTGGAGGAGGCCGGACCTGGAAGCATGAGGATTTCTCTGGAATAGCAGTCAGGTGGGCTGGTGTCCTCACCACCCTCTCATTGCCCCACTCGGTGCACAGGACAGTGACAGGGGTGGGAAGAATGAGAGGTGGAAACGTGAGAACGGCAAGGCAGTGTCTGTTGGAAATCACCCTGGAGGGGTTCCTGTGGTCCCCAAATGAGGTCCTGGTGCATTCTGCCCTGTGACGCAGATGCTTTGCCCCCACCGTGATCTCAAGTCCACCTCACCTACCACTTCCTTTTCTCTGTTTCTACTTCCCAGTGGAAAGTAAAACTGTAGGAGGGAAGACCTAAGAAAGTCTATACCACTGCCTGTCTGAAAAATGAGCTAAAATCTGAGTTTGTAGTGGATATAATTTAATCATAATAAAACTTCTACAAATATGATTTTACAATAACCCTTTCAATTTCCAGTTAAACTCCTAGAAGTTTGGTGATTTTAGACACTTAAAATTTTTTTTTAATGTTTGTTTATTTTGAGAGAGAGAGAGAGAGAGAGAGACAGAGTGCAAGGAGGGGAAGGAGGGGCAGAGAGAGAGGGAAAGAGAATCCCAAGGAGGCTCTGTGCTGTCGGTGCAGAGCCCGAGGTGGGGCCTGATCTCACAATGGTGAGATCATGACCTGAGCCTAAACCAAGAGCTGGAACTTTAACCAACTGAGCCACCCAGGTGCCCCTTTTAGGTACTTTTATGATGTGGAAGGGCATTGAGTCCTACAGTGAGATCTCTGGGCTAATGCACTTCTTAACTTTTAAGATTGGTGGTTGCTGGGAATTTGTATGATATCACACAGGGACAGCACAGACCAGCTACATAGCATACTCTACTCGGCTGGTTAGCAGTCTGGGAATTACAGCATCCTTTTCTGCTCATGTCTTAATTGATTGGGGGGGGTAATTTACTTATGAGGATTGAAGTAGCATGATGGCTGGTTTTCTAATGAGAAGGTCATAGGATATAGAGTTTTCTACGTGGCAAGGCAATGTGGTGAGGGGCAAAGTCATGGGTTTCAGATCCAGGTGACCTAAATAGGAATCCTGCTCCCATCACCTATTTGCTGGATGATCTTGGCAAGTTACTTGACCACCCTGTATCTCAGTCACCCCATTTATAAAATGGGGGTGATGACATCTGTCTCATGGGGCCACTGCAAGGATTAGATGAGATGAAGCATATAAGACACCTGGACCAGAGTAGGTGCTTGATCAAGGGGCCTTTTCCTCACCCGTAGAGAAGCTGGAATGAAAAAAAACACAGCAATGAGGAGCAAAGAACCTGGACTCAAATACCACATCCAATCCTCCCAGCTCTGAGAAGCTCTTAACTTCTCTGAGTCTCACTTGCCTCATTTGTAAAAGAGGATTAATATAATTGTACTCTCTAATTACTTCTCCCTGATGCTATGAGGCCCTCAACCATAGTGCTGAAAGTCCTTTAAGAGCCACGAAGCCTTCTTAGTTAGTGTGTTGTAGGAGAATGTGTATGAAGGGTCAAGGAAGAAAGCAGAGAGGATGTCTTTGTTTAGAATTTGTGTGGGAAAAACATTCATTTAATATTCAAGAGACATTTGTTAGTGTGGGCCTAAGGTATGTTTATCCTGGGAGTTAGCATGGTCTGGAGGACTGTATGGAGGTGGGATTTGACCCTAGAGTTAATTCACAGGAAGATATTGGGTCTCTCTTGACATTTTGATGGAGGAAGAGAGCATCATCGTGCATATGTATGGCTTCAGGCCAAGAGGGTCCTTTTGAGGGTTGATGTGGGATTCCAAGGAAGACGGGCCTTCACTCCAGGCACTTCTGACAGATGTCTTAAGTGAGTCTGAATGGGTTGTATCTTAATGGCTCTGGCACCAAGCAGATGCACAGTCACCTATACTGAATGAATAAACATGTTGACTGTGTCTTTGTGGGACACGGAAAAGACAAGGCATGGATAGATTTAGAACGGGGGGTGGCAGTGACATTGACTTCCCATGTACTTGTCATTGAGCTTCAGCGCCTAACGAGCAGCAACTGGGCCATGCGGGGCACTGGGCCTTGCCCCACTCTTTGAGTAGGTAAAGGAAAGAGATATTGTAACAGCTCTTGGAAGACAGAAGACAAGAGGTAAATTGCAGGTGTCCCATGGTAGCTAAGAGGTCTCATTCTCAAAGCTCATATAAGAAACCTCCTGGCCACTTAGAGAATTGGCTGGAAGAAAGTTTAGAGGATTCAGAGTTTCCGTGGAACAAGTGGAGTTGTAGTTAGAGAAATACATTTGGATGCCCAGACCAATGTGTTGTAGTCTATGTCCAAGGAATCTTGGGTAGAAACAAAAATGAATGAGCTGGAGTCTCAATTCCTAACAGACTTTATAGTCTAGTGGTGAAGTAGACACATACCTCCCTGATTTAGGATGGAAGGAAGTAACTAGGGTTGGAGGAGAGGTCAAGGACAGGTGACACGAGTACTTAAAGGAGGAGGAGATGTGCTCTGCTCAGGACATCAGGGTAGGGGTGGGCTTTGATCTGGGCAGGGATAGACCAGGGAGATGAGGCAGAGACTCTTTCAGACACCAGTGCTAAATCCCTAGAGGGACAACCCAATCGTCCCCCTGCTGTGTCATATGTGCATGCCGTTCCTCTCAACTGGGGACGGGAAGGAGGCATCATGAGAGGCAGAAATGGCTGCAGGATCTACACGTCTCACCCCTCCAGTCAGATCTTAGAGATACCTTCCCAGGTACCCCTTATCAGAGCTCTTTACAGCTTGATGCGGACAGTCTGATTTCCACAGAGCCACCCAATTAATCTTGCAGAAGCATGACTATTTATGTTATGACCCTGCTCCAAAACCTTCAATGACTCCCAATTGCCTCTGCAACGTTTTTCAAACTTCCTCGATGACAAGAATTACTGGAGAGGTCCCTGAGTGACTCGGTAAGTTAAGCGTCAGACTCTTGATTTTGGCTCAGGCCATGATCTTGTAGTACGTGAGATCGAGCCCTAGGCTGGGCTCTGCGCTGACAGCATGGAACCTGCTTGGGATTCTCCCTCTCTCCCTGTCTCTCTGCCTCCCTGTCTCTCAAAATAAATAAACATGAAAAAAAATAATTATTGGAATATCAGGACTCTCCCCTGGAAGTTCTTTTTTTTTTTTTCTAAGTTTATTTATTTTGAGAGAGACAGAGACAGCATGAGTGGGGGAGGGGCAGAGAGAGAGGGAGAGAGAGAGAATCCTAAACTGTTAGTGCAGAGCCCGATGGGGGGCTCGAACTCATGAAACTGTGAGATAATGACCTGAGCCAAAACTGAGAGTCAGATGCTTAACCAACTGAGGCACCCAGGCACCTGTCCCCCAGAAATTCTAAACCAGGATGCCTAGGTTAGGCTCCAGCAATCCATTGCTTTGATAAGCACCCCAGATAATTCTTAAGCTCAAGAAAACTTGAGAAAACTGCAGAATAAATTGTAAACTCATGAGCGTAAGACTCTGGAGAATGCAATAAAGTGGCCCACAGACAGAGAGCTAGGAGATGGGTATGCTGGATGGGGTGGACAGAAGTCAGGTCTGGACTTAGCACAGCGCCAGGTTAGAAGTCTGGCTCCTGGTCTGGTCCCAGCTCTGCCCCTGACTCACACTGTGGCCTTGGACTCTACTTTCCTCTCACTGGGCCTCAGTATTTTCTCTTCTATAGTACGGGAGGTCGGGATCATCATATCAGCTCCCAGTCAACCTCTGGTTTTGGCAAGATTCTATGGAAACCGCCGAGGTGTGCTCAGAAAAATGTACCCCTTTGAAGTTCTAACGTTGCCAAGTACTTACTGGGGTTTGCTTTCCTATCCTGGGACCTGGGTGAACCTGGAAGAGGCAGGGCCTCCTGGACAAGCCCATGGTCACAGCCAGACAAGGTTGGCCTGGGGCACCCCCAGGCAGACAGTCAGTGGCCAGCACGCACACTAAGCCATGTGTGGGGCTAGAAGAACAATCAGTCCTGTGATTCCAAGGTAAGCTCATGGAACCAGAGGTGAGGTGAAAGCTAGAGATCAGAAACGTATTGTTGGGAAGGGTCCACGCCTCTAGCATCAGGCGGGTCTCTCATCTGTGCTGGGTGCCTGCAGAGCATAGTACTATGGCATGCATGAGGCCAATTGGTTTAAGGCTGCAGTTTCTGGCTGGAGGCTTTAAAAATCCTTTGGTGTTCAGGGCATATAGACAAGCCAGGCCTGCTAATTATGTCAGAAGATCTGCTAGATGATGTCAGGCAGGGGTGCTGGGGAAGGAGCTTCGGGAAGGCAGGGAGCTTTCTTGGCAGTCCACTGTCCCCTGCCCCGACCCTTGCCCGCTCCTGCTTCCCACCTCCTGCCCAGGACCAATGATCTGTGGGGTGTGTGCTGTCATCCTGGAGGAGGTGCAGATGGAGGGGTAGTGAAGCAACAAAGCCGAAAACCTTGTGTCATTTTAACGAAGAAGAAATGAAACATCAGGCAATTAGGCAGGAGTGCATCAATTAGTGAGCCAGAAAAGAGCTTCACGATATTTTGATGACTCAACACTGGCAAACAAAAACAAAATTAAAAAGGAAAAAAGCCCTCAAACAAATACCAGAAAACCCGCAGAAATCCTTAAATAATCACTTCATTTAAGTGCATTTAAAATATTGGAAACAGGGAAAAATGGAGAGACGCATTCGGAGGGGAACAGAGTTACCACGAGGTGATTGAGTTCCCCATTTGTAAGAAATATAGTGCACCGATTCTCTTCCCGGACTCCCCTCTCAACAAGGCCCCCCCTTTGACCATCAGACTGCTGTGAACTTCCATCCACTCCCCAGCCTGGGAAATAGAGAGAGGAGCATAGAAGGCACCTCACACCTCCCTCCTGGGGTCTGATGCCCGGTGTCCCTCCTCAGCTAGGACAAGAACCCTGTGAAACAAGTCGTGTGCAAGTGGGTAGATAAGGAAGAAGGATGCGTTTTTGGGTTGACCTCAGCTTTGACATTCACTGGCGATGCGACCCAAGGGAGGATAGATTAGCTTGTGAGTTCTAGTGTCTTCATTTGCAAATCAGGGTAATGATCCCTATGTCACAAGGTCATTGTCAGGATTTAATGAGAACATGTATAAAAAGTTGGTGACGTATACTGGGTATTAACCACACGCTATTTTCCTGTCCTCAGAGCTTCAGTCTCAGAGATAACCAGGATCTCCTGAAGTGTCAAAACACGCCAGCTTTCCCTGTCCCAACTTGTTTTATGAGTAAAAGAAAGGGCCTTTTGGCCACACGGCTACATGCGGCCATGCTGGGTGCCAGGCCTAGAAGATTTCCTGGAAGGTTTTTTCGTTGTTGTTTTTTTGTGTTTTTTTTTTCAACTTTGTATATGTTTTATTTTTATCAATATATGAAATTTATTGTCAAATTGGTTTCCATACAACACCCAGTGCTCATCCCAAAAGGTGCCCTCCTCAATACTCATCACCCACCCTCCCCTCCCTCCCACCCCCCATCAACCCTCAGTTTGTTCTCAGTTTTTTTTTTTTTTTAATTTTTTTAATGTTTATTTTTGAGACAGAGAGAGACAGACTGAACGGGGGAGGGTCAGAGAGAGAGGGGGACACAGAATCCGAAGCAGGCTCCAGGCTCTGAGCTGTCAGCACAGAGCCTGACGCGGGGCTCGAACCCACAGACCGTGAGATCATGACCTGAGCCGAAGTCGGACGCTCAACCGACTGAGCCACCCAGGCGCCCCTGTTCTCAGTTTTTTTTTTTTAATTTTTTTTTTTTCAACGTTTATTTATTTTTGGGACAGAGAGAGACAGAGCATGAACGGGGGAGGGGCAGAGAGAGAGGGAGACACAGAATCGGAAACAGGCTCCAGGCTCTGAGCCATCAGCCCAGAGCCCGATGTGGGGCTCGAACTCACGGACCGCAAGATCGTGACCTGGCTGAAGTCGGACGCTTAACCGACTGCGCCACCCAGGCGCCCCTGTTCTCAGTTTTTAAGAGTCTCTTATGCTTTGGCTCTCTCCCACTCTAACCTCTTTTGTTTTTTTTTTTTTTTTTTTCCTACCTCTCCCCCATGGGTTTCTGTTAAGTTTCTCAGGATCCACATAAGAGTGAAAACATATGGTATCTGTCTTTCTCTGTATGGCTTATTTCACTTAGCATCACACTCTCCAGTTCCATCCACGTTGCTACAAAGGGCCATATTTCATTCTTTCTCATTGCCACGTAGTACTCCATTGTGTATATAAACCACAATTTCTTTATCCATTCATCAGTTGATGAACATTTCGGCTCTTTCCATAATTTGGCTATTGTTGAGAGTGCTGCTATAAACATTGGGGTACAAGTGCCCCTATGCATCAGTACTCCTGTATCCCTTGGGTAAATTCCTAGCAGTGCTATTGCTGGGTCATAGGGTAGGTCTATTTTTAATTTTTTGAGGAACCTCCACACTGTTTTCCAGAGTGGCTACACCAATTTGCATTCCCACCAACAGTGCAAGAGGGTTCCCGTTTCTCCACATCCTCTCCAGCATCTGTAGTCTCCTGATTTGTTCATTTCGGCCACTCTGACTGGCGTGAGGTGATATCTGAGTGTGGTTTTGATTTGTATTTCCCTGATGAGGAGCGACGTTGAGCATCTTTTCGTGTGCCTGTTGGCCATCCGGATGTCTTTAGAGAAGTGTCTATTCATGTTTTCTGCCCATTTCTTCACTGGGTTATTTGTTTTTCGGGTGTGGAGTTTGGTGAGCTCTTTATAGATTTTGGATACTAGCCCTTTGTCCGATATGTCATTTGCAAATATCTTTTCCCATTCCGTTGGTTGCCTTTGAGTTTTGTTGGTTGTTTCCTTTGCTGTGCAGAAGCTTTTTATCTTTATAAGGTCCCAGTAGTTCATTTTTGCTTTTAATTCCCTTGCCTTTGGGGATGTGTCAAGTAAGAAATTGCTACAGCTGAGGTCAGAGAGGTCTTTTCCTGCTTTCTCCTCTAGGGTTTTGATGGTTTCCTGTCTCACATTCAGGTCCTTTATCCATTTTGAGTTTATTTTTTTGTGAATGGTGTGAGAAAGTGGTCTAGTTTCAATCTTCTGCATGTTGCTGTCCAGTTCTCCCAGCACCATTTGTTAAAGAGGCTGTCTTTTTTCCATTGGATATTCTTTCCTGCTTTGTCAAAGGTTAGTTGGCCATATGTTTGTGGGTCTAGTTCTGAGGTTTCTATTCTATTCCATTGGTCTATGTGTCTGTTTTTGAGCCAATACCATGCTGTCTTGATGATTACAGCTTTGTAGTAGAGGCTAAAGTCTGGGATTGTGATGCCTCCCGCTTTGGTCTTCTTCTTCAAAATTATTTTGGCTATTTGGGGCCTTTTGTGGTTTCATATGAATTTTAGGATTGCTTGTTCTAGTTTCGAGAAGAATGCTGGTGCAATTTTGATTGGGATTGCATTGAATGTGTAGATAGCTTTGGGTAGTATTGACATTTTGACAATATTTATTCTTCCAATCCATGAGCACGGAATGTTTTTCCATTTCTTTATATCTTCTTCAATTTTCTTCATAAGCTTTCTATAGTTTTCAGCATACACATCTTTTACATCTTTGGTTAGATTTATCCCTAGGTATTTTATGCTTCTTGGTGCAATTGTGAATGGGATCAGTTTCTTTATTTGTCTTTCTGTTGCTTCATTATTAGTGTATAAGAATGCAACTGATTTTTGTACATTGATTTTGTATCCTGCAACTTTGCTGAATTCATGTATCAGTTCTAGCAGACTTTTGGAGTCTATCGGATTTTCCATGTATAGTATCATGTCATCTGCAAAAAGTGAAAGCTTGACTTCATCTTTGCCAATTTTGATGCCTTTGATTTCCTTTTGTTGTCTGATTACTGATGCTAGAACTTCCAACACTATGTTAAACAACAGCAGTGAGAGTGGGCATCCCTGTCGTGTTCCTGATCTCAGGGAAAAAGCTCTCAGTTTTTCCCCATTGAGGATGATGTTAGCTGTGGGCTTTTCATAAATGGCTTTTATGATGTTTAAGTATGTTCCTTCTATCCTGACTTTCTGAAGGGTTTGTATTAAGAAAGTTGCTGAATTTTGTCAAATGCCTTTTCTGCATCGATTGACAGGATCATGTGTTTCTTATCTTTTCTTTTATTAATGTGATGTATCACGTTGATTGATTTGCGAATGTTGAACCAGCCCTGCATCCCAGGAATGAATCCCACTTGATCATGGTGGATAATTCTTTTTATATGCTGTTGAATTCGATTTGCTAGTATCTTATTGAGAATTTTTGCATCCATATTCATCAGGGATATTGGCCTGTAGTTCTCTTTTTTTTACTGGGTCTCTGTCTGGTTTAGGAATCAAAGTAATACTGGCTTCATAGAATGAGTCTGGAAGTTTTCCTTCCCTTTCTATTTCTTGGAATAGCTTGAGAAGGATAGGTATTATCTCTGCTTTAAACGTCTGGTAGAACTCCCCTGGGAAGCCATCTGGTCCTGGACTCTTATTTGTTGGGAGATTTTTGATAACCGATTCAATTTCTTCGCTGGTTATGGATCTGTTCAAGCTTTCTATTTCCTCCTGATTGAGTTTTGGAAGAGTGTGGGTGTTCAGGAATTTGTCCATTTCTTCCAGGTTGTCCAGTTTGTTGGCATGTAATTTTTCATAGTATTCCCTGATAATTGCTTATATCTCTGAGGGATTGGTTGTAATAATTCCATTTTCATTCATGATTTTATCTATTGGGGTCATCTCCCTTTTCTTTTTGAGAAGCCTGGCTAGCGGTTTGTCAATTTTGTTTATTTTTTCAAAAAACCAACTCTTGGTTTCGTTGATCTGCTCTACAGTTTTTTTAGATTCTATATTGTTTATTTCTGCTCTGATCTTTATTATTTCTCTTCTTCTGCTGGGTTTAGGCTGCCTTTGCTGTTCTGCTTCTATTTCCTTTAGGTGTGCTGTTAGATTTTGTATTTGGGATTTTTCTTGTTTCTGGAGATAGGCCTGGATTGCAATGTATTTTCCTCTCAGGACTGCCTTCGCTGCATCCCAAAGCGTTTGGATTGTTGTATTTTCATTTTCGTTTGTTTCCATATATTTTTAAATTTCTTCTCTAATTGCCTGGTTGACCTACTCATTCTTTAATAGGGTGTTCTTTAACCTTCATGCTTTTGGAGGTTTTCCAGACTTTTTCCTGTGGTTGATTTCAAGCTTCATAGCATTGTGGTCTGAAAGTATGCATGGTATGATTTCAATTCTTGTATACTTATGAAGGGCTGTTTTGTGACCCAGTATGTGATCTATCTTGGAGAATGTTCCATGTGCACTCGAGAAGAAAGTATATTCTGTTGCTTTGGGATGCAGAGTTCTAAATATATCTGTCAAGTCCATCTGATCCAATGCATCATTCAGGGCCCTTGTTTCTTTATTGACCGTGTGTCTAGATGATCTATCCATTTCTGTAAGTGCGGTGTTAAAGTCCCCTGCAATTACCACATTCTTATCAATAAAGTTGCTTATGTTTGTGAGTAATTGTTTTATATATTTGGGGGCTCCCATATTCAGCACATAGACATTTAGAATTGTTAGCTCTTCCTGATGGATAGACCCTGTAATTATTATATAATGCCCTTCTTCATCTCTTGTTACAGCCTTTAATTTGAAGTCTAGTTTGTCTGATATAAGTATGGCTACTCCAGCTTTCTTTTGACTTCCAGTAGCATGATAAATAGTTCTCCATCTCCTCACTCTCAATCTGAAGGTGTCCTCAGGTCTAAAATGAGTCTCTTGTAGACAGCAAATAGATGAGTCTTGTTTTTTTATCCATTCTGATACCCTATGTCTTTTGGTTGGTGCATTTAGTCCATTTACATTCAGTGTTATTATAGAAAGATATGGGTTTAGAGTCATTGTGATGTCCGTAGGTTTCATGCTTGTAGCGATGTCTCTGGTACTTTGTCTCACAGGGTCCCCCTTAGGATCTCTTGTAGGGCTGGTTTAGTGGTGACGAATTCCTTCAGTTTTTGTTTGTTTGGGAAGACCTTTATCTCTCCTTCTATTCTAAATGACAGACTTGCTGGATAAAGGATTCTCGGCTGCATATTTTTTCTGTTCAACACATTGAAGATCTCCTGCCATTCCTTTCTGGCCTGCCAGGTTTCAGAAGAGAGATCAGTCACGAGTCTTATAGGTCTCCCTTTATATGTTAGAGCACGTTAATCCCTCGCTGCTTTCAGAATTTTCTCTTTATCCTTGTATTTTGCCAGTTTCACTATGATATGTCGTGCAGAAGATCGATTCAAGTTACGTCTGAAGGGAGTTCTCTGTGCCTCTTGGATTTCAATGCCTTTTTCCTTCCCCAGTTCAGGGAAGTTCTCAGTTATTATTTCTTCAAGTACCCCTTCAGCACCTTTCCCTCTCTCTTCCTCCTCTGGGATACCAATTATGCGTAGATTATTTCTCTTTAGTGCATCTCTTAGTTCTCTAATTTTCCCCTCATACTCCTGGATTTTTTTATCTCTATTTTTCTCAGCTTCCTCTTTTTCCATAATTTTATCTTCTAGTTCACTTATTCTCTCCTCTGCCTCTTCAATCCGAGCCGTGGTTGTTTCCATTTTATTTTGCAGCTCGTTTATAGCATTTTTTAGCTCTTCCTGACTATTCCTTAGTCCCTTGATCTCTGTAGCAATAGAGTCTCTGCTGTCCCCTATACTGTTTTCAAGCCCAGTGATTAATTTTATGACTATTATTCTAAATTCACTTTCTGTTATATTGTTTAAATAATTTTTGATCAGTTCATTAGCTGTTGTTATTTCCTGGATGTTTTTCTGAGGGGAATTCTTCCGTTTCATCATTTTGGATAGTCCCTGGATGGTGCGGGACTGTGGGGCACTTCCCCTGTGCTGTCTTGAATAACTTGTGTTGGTGGGCGGGGCCATAGTCAGACCTGATGTCTGCCCCCAGCCCACCGCTGGGTCCACAGTCAGACTGGTGGGTGCCTTCTCTTCCCCTCTCCTAGGGGCGGGATTCACTGTGGGGTGGCGTGGCCCATCTGGGCTACCTACACACTGCCAGGCTTGTGGTGCTGGGGATCTGGTGTATTAGCTGGGGTGGATCGGCAGGGTGCACGGGGGCGGGAGGGGCAGGCTCAGCTCGCTTTTCCTTCGGAGATCTGCTTCGGGAAGGGCCCTGCGGCACCGGGAGGGAGTCAGACCCGCGGGGGGGATGGATCCATAGGAGCACAGTGTTGGGTGTTTGCGCGGTACAAGCAAGTTCCCTGGTAAGAACTGGTTCCCTTTGGGATTTTGGCTGGGGGATGGGCGAGGGAGATGGCGCCTTTGGAGATGGCTGGGGGAGGGGCAAGCGCCTTTGTTCCCCGCCAAACTGAGCTCTGTCGTCCAGGGGCTCAGCAACTCTCCCTCCCGTTGTCCTCCAGCCCTCCCATTCTCCGAGTAGAGCTGTTAGCTTATAACCTTCCAGATGTCAAGTCCCGCTTGCTGTCCGAACACACTCCGTCCAGCCCCTCCGCTTTTGCAAGCCAGACTCGGAGGCTCTGCTTGGCTGGCAGGCTGCCCCTCCGCCCCGGCTCCCTCCTGCCAGTCCGTGGAGCGCGCACCGCCTCGCCGCCCTTCCTACCCTCTTCCGTGGGCCTCTCGTCTGCGCTTGGCTCCGGAGACTCCGTTCTGCTAATCCTCTGGCGGTTTTCTGGGTTATTTAGGCAGGTGTAGGTGGAATCTAAGTGATCAGCAGGACGCGGTGAGTCCAGCGTCCTCCTACGCCGCCATCTTTCCTTCTCCCTGGAAGGTTTGAGGAAAGTTACCTTTCTGTAGGGACGCTTCCTTCATTTTCCCACAGCGGTTTTGTCTCCAGAGGAAGCCTATACAAAGAAGTCAGTGAAAATAAGTTTTCACTGTTATTTCCTTGTTCTCGCTGAGCAGAATATGCATGTCAGTTTCCACCTGCTTTGTATCTCTTCAATGCCTTAATTCCTTCAATTCTGGAGCCCAGGAAAGACATTCAATGCCTAGGGAACAAACTGGTCTATGATTTCGTTCATGCATTCATTCACTTGTTCATTCATTCAGCATAGATCTGCATGTTCCCATTCACATAAGAAGGTGCTAATATGGTCAGTCCTTCGGGGGTGGAATGTGGGATGCAGGGAGGAGGTTGCAGATGTATGGGTGCCTCCCGCAGGGTGATGGCAGCATCTGCAACGAAGAGCCCCAGTTGCCAAGTGTGCTGGAATGACTCCAGGACCATCAGTGATGCTGGTTCAGAGGTGCCTTCCTGTGGCTCTGCCCTCAGCCTGGGAGCAGGTGGGCAGGGTTTCCTTTGGCTTAGTTACAGAAGGGCCGAGGCTGCCCTGGACAGACCCTGTGCCTGTTGGAGTTTGAGCACCCTTCTGAGGTGTGTGGGGGGGGCAGGTGTGGCCTGGTTCTGTGTGACACTCAGGCTGCCATGAGCAAGAGAAACGTATTTATCCTCACACCCAGTACCCATAGTGCATCCATCTACATAAACCCACATGCCCCCAACTCCAAGCCACAGAGCTGGACAGCCACTGAAGGTCACTTAGATGGCACCATCATGATACAAATGGCGAAACTGAGGCCCAGAGTGGGGAGTTCACGGGTCTGAGATCAAGCAGGGAAGAACGCAGGACCCAGCAGACCCCGGCCTCCCCCTTCCCACCCAGTGCTGCTCCCTAGACACAACCTCTCTCAACTCTTTAGCCATTCTTTCTAGTATTAACTTTATTGTCTTGAAATACAAGGTTAACCTACTGTTTCTTGATTTATCACTACTAGGCAATTATCTATGGACTTCTTGTCAGTAGATGTGGGGTCAGCTCTCCTGTTTCTTGCCCCCTCCCTCTCTTTAGTTTCCTCAGCCACCCAAATCCTCTTAATGTAATGAAAAAGACTGCTCCCTGCAGGTCAAGTTGGTCCCCTGATCACATTTTCTTTCTTGTACAACTTTTCATTTGCCTGGAATTAAAAAAACACGCATTCCTTTTTCATTTGCATGGTTTGTGATGCGCTTGTCATTATTTTCATTCCCATTAGATATGCTATAACCTTAACAGATGGCTTTTCCCAAATGGGGAAGGGCATTGTCACCCATGGCTTGGATCAGCCCAGTTCCTCCCCACTGTGGCTAGGGGGCATAAATTGGGGTTATGCTCACAGGAACCCTCTGCATTTCAGGGTCCCTGACATATAACCTCACGGGGGGCCTCGACCCTCCCTCCTTAATCCAGGCCCTCCTGGAGCTCCAGAGCGCTCACAAATGGCTCAGCTTTTGCTGTGTGCGTGCTTTGTCAGACCCCCTCTCTCTGCTCCCTCCAGGCCTCTCCATGAATGAATATCTACTGGGAGCTGTAGACCTCTGCCAGATACCATGCCTCGTGTTCTGAAGGCCCCGTGGGGCCAGCTAGTGCTGTGGCAAGACGGGTTGGAGGTCTCCTTCCCCTTTTGGCTACCAGGCATTACATAACACTGTAACACCAGGGCTGGGCCACCACGGCCCTGGATTGTAGGGATGGCCCATGGCCGTCAGGGGCAGGGTTCTCTCCTGGTGCTCTCAGCCCCACCAACAGAGCAAAGTCCCAGTCATCAGCTCACAGGGCTTTGCATGCGGCCAGGGCTGTTGTCTGCAGGCCGGGCTAGCGAGAGGGTGGCTTGAGCCTGGGCCCTTTCAATCTGCTCCCTGATCCTTTGGCTTGCTGGTTTTTCTTCTCTTTCCCTCTGCAAGGACGCTCCTTCCTCCTCTTGTTTCTTGACTGATCCTGGCACTGCCAGCTGCTCCCTCCCTTCCCTCTAGCCTTAGTCTCAAATACATTTGCGGAGCAAAATAAAATCTCCCGCTTCTGATGAAAGCACGGTGGACAGAGGCTGTCTTTCTCCAAGATCAGCACCTGTCTCCTGGAGTCTTTGTTTCAGCTGGGGTGCCCCCAGGGTAACCAGCGGGAAGGGCAGGCAGTACACAGAAAACAAATCCATGAATGCTTTGGTCTATGCTGCCTCAGGACCAAAGTAGGTGCTGCCCACGGCCTGAGTCTTCAGCTTCCGAGCTTTTAAGGGAAAGGCTGTTATCCGATTTGCTGGTTTGATTTTTGTTCGCTTTGGGAACCGGGAAGATTTCTGAGACTGGCCCGAGGGCATATTCTGCCACGTCTGTGTGATCCTTTCTCCCAGGTGCCTGGGCCAGTATCTCTGTCCCTGGGTCAAGGCCACCCTGCCCGGTTCCCTCTTTGTTGAACAGGAAGCCCTCAGTCTTTCCAGCAGATCTGGATCCAGCTTAGGCTCCAGCTGCAACCCGGTGCTCTTGATTTAAATGCCGTAAGTTCTGGAATGGTTTTGGTGTGTCTTAATGACAAGATATTATTTTCAATATAAAATGTTTTGCATGTGTAATTAACTGTGATGGATTTTGCAAATCTTTGTGAAACTTTTTGCAGCAATTGACAAATCAGAGCCAATTTCTCTTATTATTGTTTTGTACTATATTCGGTGCAAAGATACAGCTCCATTGCTGGTAGGGGGACATCCACAGCACCCACCCCAGTTGTGGCTTGACTTGTCACCTCTTTCCCAGCCTGGCTCTGCACCAGCTTGCCCAGCCTCTGCCTTCTGTGCCTCTGGGGAAAGTACCATCAAGCAGATGGATGGAGACTTTTCAGCTTTAGAGGAAATTCACTTTAGCAACCCAAGAGCCATTTGAGAAACCAATGTTTCTGTTGTAAACATCTTACACAGCCATAAACTTTAGCCTCTCTTTAGAGCCCCATAGAAGGGTGACCCTGCCCTTCTGTGACCCCTGCATCTGGACACTGGTTTGTATGAATTGTCTCCTCTGCAGGGAACCTGGTGACTGTCTGGTAGGGATGGAGAGAAGCAGAAATTCAGGCAGCCATCCCCCACAGCCTCAGGCAGGTCCCGCCAGACTGCCCGGGGTGCCGGCTCAGTTCAGTGCCCCACGTGGAACTGAGGCAGGAAACCAGATGTGCGGATCCCTGCCAGGCCCAGGCCTGCTGCCGGTGTGGGTCCATGCCCTGGCGGACTCATGCCTCCTGTCTGACCTCTGTGTGGACAGAAGTTCTGTCTCACTGAGCAGCAGCTGTCTTTATTGGACTAAGATGGTGTGTTAGTCCGCTAGGGCTGCTGTAACCAAATACCACAGCCCCAGGGGCCTGAATCAGCAGAAATTTACTTTCTCACAGTTCAGGAGGCTTTAGTTCAAGATCAAGATGCCGGCAGGTTTGGCTTCTCCTGCAGCCTCTCTCCCGGGCTTGCAGATGGCCGCCTTCTTGCTGTGAGATCTCACGGTCTTTCCTCCACCTGCAGCCCTGGCGTCTCTTTCTGTGGCCAGCTTTCCTCTTTTATTTGACTTTTTCTTGTTTTCTTTTTGTTTATTATGGAAATAATTAAATGTAACAATATTCACCCATTTTCAAAGTACACTTTGATGAATTTTGCTAAGTATATACAATCATGTTACCACCCTCCTACCCAATACATATATTTTTAACATTTATTTATCTTTGAGAGAGAGAGAGACAGAGACAGAGACAGACACAGCATGAGCGGGGGAGGGGCAGAGAGAAAGGGAGACACAGAATCCGAAGCAGGCTCCAGGCTGTCAGCACAGAGCCCAACACGGGGCTTGAACTCACCTACTGTGAGATCATGACCTGAGCTGAAGTAGGACCCTTCACTGACTGAGCCCCTCGGACGCCCCCATCCTACCTAATATTAAGACCAGCCCCTTTACCCTAACAAGACTCCCTGTGCCCCTTTGCTCCCACTGATCCCATTTCTCTACCCCAGGGCCAGGCATACATTGATCTGCTTTCTATCACTATAGTGTTGCCTTTTCTAGAATTGAAAGTTTATTTATTTATTATTTTTGAGACAGAGAGGAAGCATATGTGCGTGGGAGGGACAGAGAAAGAGAGACAGAGACAAGGAGAGAAAGAATTCCAAGCAGGTTCCTCGCTGTCAGCTCAGAGCCCAATGGCAGGGCTTGAACCCATGAACCTTGAGATCATGACGTGAGCTGAAATCAAGAGTCAGACGCTTAACCAACTGAGCCACTCAGGCACCCTACCTTTTCTAGAATTTCCTATAAATAGAATCCTTCGGCACATAGCCTTTTCTGTGTGATTTCTTTTATGTGGTATAACATTTCTGAGATTCATTCGTGTTGTCTTCGTGTTGTCGTAAGTATTAATATTTTGTTCCTTTTTCTTGCTCCATAGGTATTCCATAGTGTTGTTTCCATTTTTTGTCCATTATGAATCATGCTATCCATGTTTCGTGAGGGCATATGCTTTTATATCTCTAGGGTAAATACCTGGGAATGGAATCGCTTGACAGTCTGGTAAATGAGCATTTAACATTACAAGGGATGGTCATCTTGTTCTGGAAGATGGCTGTAACATTTTGCACTCCCAGCAGTGATGTAGGAGAGGGTTGCAGCTTCGCCAACGCCTCCCCAGCCTCACAACACTTGGTATTGACAATCTTTTTTAACTGTGTCATTCTGATGCGCGTAGGGTAGTACTTCATTGTGGTTTTAATTAGCATTGCCCCAAGGACTGGTGATGGTGAATGCGTGCTTCTTAGCCACTTGTATATCTACTTTTGGGTAATGTCTATTCTTAAGTTTTTTTTTTTTTTTTTAATATTTATTTTTATTTTTGAAGGAAGGAGAGACAGAGTGTGAACAGGGGAGGAACACAGACAGAGGGAGACACAGAATCTGAAGCAGGCTCCAGGCCCTGAGCTGTCAGCAGAGAGCCCAACATGGGGCTCGAATTCACGAATGTGAGATCATGACCTGAGCTGAAGTTGGACGCTTAACCAACTGAGCCACCCAGGCGCCCCTCGGTAATGTCTATTCTAATCTTTTGTCCATTTTTTTATTAGGTTTTCTTGGTCTTTTTTTTTTTTATTATTGAATTGGAAGAGTTCTTTATATATTCTGAATGCAAACTCTTTGTTTTGAAAAATTTTGTTTTCAGACTGCGGCTTACCATTGTGTTTTAAGATTTTCTCATAGGACACCAGTCAGATTGGATTAGGTCCCATAGTAATGGCCTCATTTTAACTTAATTACTTCGGTGAAGGCCCTCTCTCCAAATACAGTCATATTCTGAGATACTGGGAGTTAGGGCTTGATGTGTGAATTTTGGGAGGGGAGACACAATTCAGCCAGTAACAGATGGGAAAGAATGGGCTCATTAGGGAGCAAGGAGCAAGAGAGAAAAGAAAGAAAAAATAACACTTATTAAGTGAAATAGAGCAGAGCATGCCATCCCAGGTATAACCTCATGGTTCTGATAAAACTCTGAGAGTCACTGTTATGTAGTAATTTATTGTTGTGCTGGGGCTTTGCTTTGAGTTCTGTGCCCTGCAAGTCCCATACGTGATTAAGTTGATGAAACTATCTCAAAAGGGCTTTGTTCTTCTATGCACATTTTACAGAGGAAATAGTAATTTTTGAGACCCTGTAATATTGCGTAATAATATCCAGTAATATTTGAGAACCTGAGCCTGTCTACAGACATATATTTCCCAGCTCTTAGGGGCCAGCCATGACATGTCCAGCAAACACATGGCTTCACTGGGGTGGGTGTGCAATCATCACTAAGTCTCCTTGCCCATCTCCCTGAGCTCCTGAAACAGGTGCGTTATCTTGTTCACACAGCCCTGCATCTTAATGGATAAGGAAACGGAGGTTCAAAGAGTTGGGGACTTAGGGTCCCTAACTGAGGGGAAAGGGTGAGGATAGTCTTAGAGCCCCGAAGGCAGCAGAAAGAAGAAAATCAGTGCAAATAAATAAATGAACAATCCTGGCGATTGAAACCATGGAAGATCCAGATGCCCACTGCACGAGTTTTTTGGTGACGGGATGAAGGTCTGTCTCTGGCCAGGGTCGGGGTAGAAGAGATAGCCAAGGACCAGGGGGAAGTGGCCCCAGCAAGCAAGGTTCTCCGGTGCTGCTGCTGGAGAGAAGAATTTCAGTTTCTCCAGCAGGTGGCACTATCCAGCCGATTATCCCAGAAGCGCGGGCTCTGGCTGGAAAAGTGTCTGCTTGAGGTTTTCCCAAACTGTAGGAGTGGCCACTGTGCCATGAGGGTGCCGGGCTGGTGCCTTCTCTCCTGGAGAGTGAGAAAGAGGGATCTGTCCTCACCTGAAAATCAGACCTCTACACATGGGTTTGCCGGAGGGAAGGAACACTTCTGTGTGATCCCAGGGCTCGCTGGCAGGGGTGGCCAGTGGGCCAGGCTCCAGGGCCAATGAGAATGCTCTTTTTTCCCCCCAGCCTGAGCCTGGAGCTTTTTCTAGAACAGGGGTGAAAAACTTCCCGGTAACCAATAAAGGAAATTCTCCCTGAACACCTCGGCCCTTCGCACAGCAGCTGGCCAACTGCATTTTCTCTGAAGCTGTCCTTGAGATGTGAGAAGTCTTGGGATAAACCAACCAATTATAAGCATTTTCCTGAATATGCCCATTTTGGATTGAATTCATATCTCTAAAGAGCCGGGGACGACTCAGGTCTTTCCCGTGCTGTCACCCCTCCCCTTGTGCCACAGAACATCAGCTGCTGCCAATGACAGTTGCAGGTACAGCTGCTGGGTCGAATCCAGACACATCTAAAACTTGCTGTGTGACCTGGGTAGATTACTAAACCTCTCTGTGCCTCAGAGCCCTCTTCTGTAAGATGGAGGTGGTAACAGTTCATATTTCATGAGCTTACTCTGAAGATTAATAAGTGTGAGGGACTCAGGGACACCATATCTAAGCAGCTGTTACCACCATCAGTTGTGCACAGGACAATTTTCTCAACTAGGTCATGTACCGCTAACTCTTGGCATGCAGTAGGTTCCCAATAATGCTGAATTGGATTTAAATAGGGGAAAAAGAGCTTCCGGCAGGGAGTGGGGGAGTGGGAGAGCCCATATTGGTGGCTGGAGTGTCCACCCGTTTCCAAGAGGGACCTGCTATTTAGGCCAGCAAGACTCAAGATTCAGTAACTCTGAAGACTAGATGGGAGGGGGTGGGAAGGGGGAAGGGCTGAGTCCAGCAGCATATAGTGGGGGTGCCAGCGCCAACCTGGGGCACCCATCTGGGTCCACGACTGAGAAATAGGAATAGAGCCATGCTCCAGGAGCTCTGCCACCCAGGAGCATGGCCAAGCAGCCTGGCCTGGGAAAACCGAGAGTCAGGTCACACACACAGCCCGGACAAGGAAAGAGGTTCAAAGCTGGTCTGTTGGGAAGGCTACTGAAGGCTCTAGACTCATCTGTCACCCGCGACGCCTGACTTGGGAAGAGCAGCGGGCCGATGTAGGGCTGATAGGATAAGCCACAGCAACCTCTCTGGGCCCCACCAGCCAGGTCCGCAGGCACCTTCTGGAGGCCCCATGCAAGGCCAGGGGTTACCCCTTCATTGTTGGATCCTGGGTGGGGGCGGGGAGAAGCGCTTTGCAGGAAAGGGGCTGGGCGCCGACTTTTTGTCAGTTTGGAAGTGTTCCAGAAATCTAACAAACCAGCTGGTCTGTGCTTGCGTGACCTGGCTGGACCCCAGCCTTGGCGCTCCTGTTGTCCGTCTCTGCAGGCATCTGATTCTCATTGTCCCACTGAGGGTGCTGAGGAGAGTGCAGCTGGGTAAGTGTGGGAGACAGGCACTGCCTGACCTCTAAATTATGATCTTATTTCCACGGTCTCTGGAGTATGTCTCAGATAGGACCCAGAGATTAAACCTGGTGGTGAAGAGCCAGGGGTCCTGCTCTCTGTCACCCTGAGTATGTTATGATTCCACCAATTTCAAGCTGGGTGACTTTGGGCAAGTTAGTTGCCCTCTCTGTGTCTCAACTTCCTTCTTTCTTTTTCTTTTTTTTTAGATTTTATTTTTATTTTATTTATTTATTTATTTATTTATTTATTTATTTATTTATTTATTTAATATATGAAATATATTGTCAAATTGGTTTCCATACAACACCCAGTGCTCATCCCAAAAGATGCCCTCTTCAATACCCATCACTCAACTTCCTTCTTTCTAAAAAGAGAACCGGAATAGCGCCTCCCTCAAGAGATCCTGTGAGGATTAACTGAACAATGCATGCAATGCACTTGGAACAGTTATAATTATTTATAATACTTCAAATTATTCCATAAGCATTAATGATTATTGCTAAGTATACATTAAATTTGCATCCTATCCCAAACTCCATAGTTTCTGGCCGTAAGGACACATACATATTTGGGAAGGAACTGTGAACTATATGTCAGTCCTCTGCCCCTGGGTATGAGCTGGTAAACCCGGGACTAGAAAGGGAGGGGATTGACCCAGGCCATGAGAATAAGTGGCTAACACAGAGGAGGATCCAGCCTACCTGACTCATGCCAGTCTTCTATGGGTATATGCTTTGATAAAGTGATCTAGTTTCTTTTCTCCTCTTCTTCCATCCATGCTGATGCTTGGGCTCCGATCTCCAAGGGTGAGAGAGAACTGAAAGCAGAAATGGCCAGAAGTCTTCTTGGTTTTATTTCCCAAGGTCTTAGCCTCTAAAGGGAGCGGAAGCGAGAAGCAGACAGGGAGGGCATCTGGCATGAAACATTCAGGGAGAAGAAGCATCTACTCTGAGACTAGAGGGATCAGAGGAGGGAAGCAGAAGGGCTGGTTAGAACTCCACTGTGGGCCAGCAACAGGGCTGCCATTGGGGCCCCACTGCTGTGCTTTTCCATGAATTGTATTTCTGCAGGCGCAGCTACTTTGTGCCGTGTGGCTACTTTGTTGCTACTTTGTTCTGCAGAGATCCAGGCCACTGCAAGGGTCTTTCCATCCCAACGCTCTCAGCACGGAATGCCCGCAGCAGCTGCCTGGAACAAAACACCTTCTTCCCGCTGCCCTGCTGCTGGCGTGTGAAGGGTTTTATAGACTGCCCTGCTTTGGGTGGAAGTAGAACAGCTCTGAACTTGCTACCCATTACCTGGAAGTCATTTCCCATAAAGTTATGCCCTTTGGTGCACCATCAACCATGTACTGCCGCAGCAGTCGAGAGTTTGTTATTTAACCATCTTGTGCGTGCTCTCTCTCTCTCTCTCTCTCTCACACACACACACACACACACACACACACACACACATACACACACACGACTGGGTTTTGACTATGCCTTTGTGAGCTCCCTGGCTCATATCCGGGTGTGCTGGAGACTGTGTGGCTGTTCTCATCACTGCAATTGTTATTCGACTGCAGGCTGCGTGAGGGGCTGGGGTCCCAGCTCTGACCTGAACTGGGCTTAAAGCTTTCCTCCCCCCATGCCCATATGTTACTCTTTGTGCCCCAGTAATCAGCATGTGTATTTTAGCCAGATTCTTTCCGGAATCCCCAACAGGGAAGGAAAGGGGATGAGCAGGAAGCCAGGTCCCTGGTGGAATGGAGTGGGGGTAGGGGCACACCAGGTGCCTGAGGAGCTTGAGTGGGGAGAGTGCAGGGCCACCCAAATCAAAACTCTTCACTTGCCAGGGCTGCTGAAGGGTCTCCCAGCACCTCAGAAGGAAGCAGGGAAAGTCCAGGTTGTAAAACTTTCTTCCTAAAAGTGTTGTAAGTCACTTTCCTTTTTGCCCCTCTTTGTTTTCCAGAGTCTATAATAGCAATCGGGTCCTTGCTCTGTCTCCCTTTACGTGGCATCCTGGGGCCAGGCTGGGCTGGGGGGCGGGGCTGTTGGTTGATGGGCCACAGAGGCAGTGACGATTGCCTGGCTCCGGCCCCCCGGGGTGGCTCCATCCTCCGAATGGAGGCCTCAGACAGAAGCCTCATGACAGGACATGGTGCTGGTGTTACCCGGTTGGCCCTGTCCTGGGCCACACAATGAGGTGGAGAAGGCAGTGGGGAGGAAGGAAAGATATTGACTTTCAAGCCCCTGTTGGTTGCTGTAGCAACGTTCAGAAATGACTGGAGATCAATGGCAGCAGCCTGAATTTTATTTGCTTTTATTTCCTCTTCAGGAACAGCAGCAGGCCTAAAAATAAGAATGGCAGCAAACCGGTGGTGGGGCGGGTCCCCGCGACTGTGGTGGCTTCTTTCTGTGTCTGGAGGGTCTACAGCAGGGGAGAGAGAAACGGGGGTTCTTTCGAGTGGCAGTGGAGGGAGGTGGGGGTCATGGGAAGAGCCATGGAGAGGGACATCCCTGCTGGGCCATTTAGCCTGTTTGGTTAGCCATACAATTTGGCAGCCAGGGAGGGGGGTGCGGGGGGTTCGGAGGAAGGAAAAATCAATAGCACTGTCCACACGTTTGTGCCTCTCTCAGCTTCTGACCACTTTAACTTTCATAAAGAGGCATCAAGGAGTATAAATAGAGCCTGGGGGTGGGGTTGGATTTCTGCCCTTGCAGAGTTCTTGTGGGGACCAAAGGGGTCTGGTCCATTCAGGATGCTTGGAAAAAAGTGACGCAGGCCAATGTCGATGCATCCATGCAAAGAGTGAAGGTTCCAGTTTGGATGAAGTTATCTCTGACACCTTGTAAACCTATGTGCAGAAATTCCCTAGTTCGATCCTGAGCTCCTGCGTTAAAAACCCGCCTCAGCATCGCTTTGCAGATTACTAAGTACGCCATATCCATTTTCCCTTATGGTTCTTGTAACACTCGATGAGCTCTGTGGAGTGTATTGTTGATTAGTTGGGTTGACTGATCAGTTTGTCATTCGTTTGTCCACTCACTCACACAGAATACACATGCATGAGGTGACTGCTTTCTGCCACTCACTCTTCAGATGAACGAAGCAAAGTGTATGCCCTCAAGGAGGTTACGGTCTAGTTGAGAGTTGAGGACGGCAGGTTCTAAGTGAGCAAACAGGTGTCTGATCTGTGAGATGCTGTATATCCTCTGGAGAAATGAAGAAGGGCGTGGGGTATAGGACACGGAGCTGGGTGCTGATGGCAAATTTTCCTTTTATACCAGTGCTTGGGGGATTAATGCCTCTCGGACAGTGGCATGTAAGCAGAATCCTGAAGGAGGTAACGGGGTGGGCTATCAGATATTTGGAGGAGAGCATTCCAGGCAGCAGATTCAAGTTCAAATGCTCCGAGGCATGGCCATGCTGTTGTATGAGGCACAGCAGGGAGGCCAGCCTTGCTGGAATGTAACAGAGACGTGGGGAGTCCGGTCGGAGAGGAGAAGGGACCAGGTGACGAACAGCCTGAGAGGCCCTTCTGGAAACTTGTGGGGCATCAGTCACGTTCACACAGCAGAATTATGTGATTGACTTATGTTTAACAGGATCATCTATTGGGGTGCCTGGGTGGCTCAGTTGGTTCAGCCAGCAACTCTTGATTCTGGCTCAGGTCATGATCTTGTGGTTCGAGAGTTCTAGCCCCATGTAGGGCTCTGTGATGATGGCATGAAGCCTGCTTGAGATTCTCTCTCTCTGCTCCTTCTCTGTTTGCTCTCTCTCCCTAAAATAAATAAATAAACCTTTTTTTCTTTTTTTAAAGGCTCATCTATTGTTTTACCACAGTTAAAAAAAAAATCACCTGCTGGGAAAAGGCTACTGTTGGCAGTGGGAGTAGGGAGTGTGGAGGCCAAGGGTGGCTGCTAGGGTCAAGTGACCCAGGTTGTCACCGCAGGAGTGGAGAGATGCGGGGGGATTCTGGCTGTATTCCCAAGTCATCGCTGGCAGGATTTACTGAGGGATTAGATACGGTTTGTGATGAATTTTATATATAATGGTAGAAGGATAATGTTATATAATTAGTCTAACCATTAGCATATGAGAACTATATAATATGAACATATCATTTATTCAGATGTTACCAATCCTTTCATTTTATCCCACTTTGCATTTTACAAACTGTTTTTGCAAATGTGCCTACTGTGTCCTTCAAACCCCATGAAGAAGATTACAGTTTGCATTTTCAAGGGGAGGAAATGGAAGCTCAGAAAGAAGAAATGGTTTTCCCAAGGTAACATACCTATTTTTATTTTTTACTTTCAGAGGTCCTTCTCGTATGGTAGAGTCAGGGTTCTGACATAAAACCGTGAAACCACATTTGCCCATAACTTATCTCACAGCGTCCCCAGCAGATCATGAGTTTTCTGAACTCACTGCCCCTGCCTCACCTCATTTGTGCACAGGGCTCGTGTCCCAGCTGCCCACCCGAGCTGGGTTCTTGGGTGCCCTGGACACCTGTACAGGCACATGGAAGGTGAGACCAGAGCGAGGGAGGGGCGGCACCCGGCAGAGGACAGGCACGGCCCGTGCAGTATCCACACCACAGAGCGACTCATTGCCCCAGCAGTGGGGGCAAGGCTGAGAGCCAGAATTCAAGGCCTCTTTGAAAGTGGGGGTGAGCAATGAATGATCTAGACAACAGATAATAGAAAGCCCAAGTGCTTAGTCTGGGAAGACAGTTTCTAACTGTCCACCTGGAGTCCTTTTTGAAAGACTCTGGTGCCAACCCCAGGGACACGCCTCTCCCAGTGTGGCTTCCGATGGCCTTTTGCTCACGGTGCGCCCTTCCTGAAGGTGGGTGAAATACATCCAGGGCACGCAAGCAAATGTAGCACCTTGTCGTCAGTGTTCTTCCCAGGGCCTCCTACTGGCCAAGCGTTAGCATTGCAGGCTCCTTCGCAAGCTTCTCCCGGAAGTTGCTGCTAGCCTGGAAGGATCTTCCCTTTGGAGAATTCCCAGGCTGGAGAGGCGAGTTTTGGCCTGGGCCTCACAGGGAAACTCTGGCAGCCAGTGTAGGACCTTTGTCGCTGAGTGGAACCCCCCTCCACCCCCCCCCCCCCAAAGAATGAGGGAGATAGGGTTTTTTATACGTGAACTCGTCAGTCATCTGTTGATGAGGTGGAAGGACAAGGTAGACTCTGGGGACGCCTGGGTGGCTCAGCCCATTGAGCGTCCGGCTTCGTCTCCGGGTGTGATCTACTGGTTGGCGAGTTAGAGCCCCACGTGGGGCTCGCTGCTGTCGGTGCAGACTGCTTCAGATCCTCTGTCCCCTCTCCCTGTCCCTCCCCTACTCTCTCTCTCTCTCTCAAAAATAAATAAACATTAAAAAAAAAAAGTAGACTCTGTTGAGAGAAAGCCCATAGACGAGGAAATACAGCCCTTGAGGCTGGGAATCAGGCCTGCTGCCTGACCTCGTCAGAATCAGGGAGCTGGAGTGTGAAGCTGCATGGTGTGTGTCGACAGGAAGGGCAAGGGGAGGCCTGACCATCTCAGAGGAACAGGAACTCAAGACCAGGAACCATGTCTCTTGAAACTTTCTAGAACCTGGATCTTTGTAATTTCTCTGGGCAGGTCCAAGTGGGTCCTTAATCTTTTCTTACATACCTCAGTCTTCTGATAGGATTTTTTCTGTCTCGGTTGGGGTGAGGAACCAAAGTTTGGCACAAGCAATGAACGCTATATTCCAATGCTTCCACCACATTCCACAGTAAATGGCCAAGAATTGTTTAAGCCAGTCCACAAGGTGAATGCTCCTGGACTACAATGGCATAAGGGTCTTGAACTAGGAAGTAAATCAACTATGTCCCTAGGCACATCGTTAGTTTAGCTGACTTTTGAAGATTATTATAATTATTAATAGCAAGGCTTTCCTTTTTTTTTTTTAATGAAATTTATTGTCAAATTGGTTTCTATAAAACACCCAGTGCTCATCTCAACAGGTGCCCTCCTCAATACACATCACCCACCCACCTTTCCCTCCCACCCCCATAAACCCTCAGTTTGTTCTCAGTTTTTAGGAGTCTCTTATGTTTTGGCTCCCTCCCTCTCTAACCTTTTTTTTCCCTTCCCCTCCCCCACAGTCTTCTGTTAAGTTTCTCAGGATCCACATAGGAATGAAAACATATGGACTCTGTCCTTCTCTGTATGACTTATTTCACTTAGCATCACACTCTCCAGTTCCGTCCACGTTGCTACAAAGGGCCATATTTCATTCTTTCTCATTGCCACGTAGTACTCCGTTGTGTATATAAACCACAATGTCTTTATCCATTCATCGTTGATGGACATTTAGGCTCTTTCCATAATTTGGCTATTGTTGAGAGTGCAATAGCAAGGCTTTCCTCCTGAAGGAAGCAGAGTACTGACCTGCTGTCCAGGATAAGTTCCTTCTCTGGTTTTCCAAGACCACACTGCAAAGTAGTGCTGATGGAGGGCACTTAAACTTGTCTTCGCATTGAGGATATAAAAGGGTTGCAAAGGAGAAATGATATTTTGGAAAGGTGTTGGGACGCCTGTCCCTCACTTTAAGCACTGTAAAAGGTGCTCCTGTGGGACTGCTATGTGAGCTTATTAAGGGACCTGCTGAGAAATCTAAGGGGTGTGAGGTAGGATCGCTGCAGATGAACTGCTGAAGGTGGTGCAGAGGTGACCAACACTCATCTGTGTTTCCGGAATTTATCAGGGCCGGGCTGAGTGTTTTCCACAGAGCAGCGAAGGCTCTGCAAGTGAGGGAGCTGGTCTGGGTCATCTTCATTCCCGGCCACAGGGCCTCCTGCAAGGCCGGTGGGACCTCAGCAAGAAAAACCCTAGAGCTGGACCACCACATTCTTGAGGTGCTGTAGGAGGAGTCAGCCACTCACCAAAACAGAGATGTGTCAGTTCACATCGAGGGAGCAGCAGGAGAGAGCTACCTACAGAAGGATTCTCCAGAGAACCCACCGCAGCTGCCCATCTAGGAAAAGTTCTGCCGTAAACACTGGCCAGGGCAGCGTACAAAAGAGCTTGTGACGCTTTTATTCGGTAAAACTTCCTGTTCCCATGGTGCCTGGGTGGCTCAGTTGGTGAAGCATCTGACACTGGATTTTGGCTCAGGTTTGTGGGATTGAGCCCCACGTCGGGGCTCTGCACTAACAGCGTGGAGCCTGCTTGGGGTTCTCTCTCTGCCCCTCTCCCTGCTCCAGCGTGTGCACATGCTTTTTAAAAAAAAAAAAAAAAAAAAAAAAAAAACTTCCTGTTCCCGTCACTTCTCCATGGGCCAGGGCTGGAGGAGGCAGACCTGCGGTCAGATGGCGGTGGTGAGAAAGGGATAGTTGAAGCAACATCCGCCATGAGCCGGGCAGGTGATAATTGTTGAAGGAGAGTAATGGATTTCTTTTATTCTTCTTATTTGTGTATGCTTGGAAGTTTCCATATTCAAAATACTAAGAAAGGAAGAGAAACAGAAGGTAGCAAGTGGGAAAAGAGGTGAGCAAGAAGAGAGAATCTTTGTGACCGCAGGAAACTAGCAGAGGAGGAGGATTAAGTGTTATTTTCAAATTAAGATTGAAGTGTTAATTATTAGATGGAGCCAGACCTTCTAATTGCACAATCAGGACTGAGCTTTGTGGCTTCAAATGGCTACAGGACTTTATAGTAACCAGAAATGACCAGGAAAGTCCTGGGAATTATCCCTAGGAGTAGATAAAAAATTAATCCCACTGAGCAAATTTAAAGGGCATTAGACAATTTTTGCTAAGAGAAAGCAATCGCCATTTTATGTAGGTTTTGATCTGGATTCAGACAGAGTGTGGGTTCAAAACTCTGATCGCTGTGCAACTTGGGTCTTAGTTTTGTCATCTGTACGGTGTCTGTGATGCCTGTAGAAGGTCATGGTGCCAGAGATGACACATATGGAGTGTTTTACATAACAAGTTGCAGATGCTATTGTCAATTGAACTATGTTACCATGTTAATGTAATGATTACGTAGGGATGCAATCAGTTGTCAACAAATATTGATTGAGGACATGCTACAAGTCAAGTCCTAGAATGAATTCAGAGGATATGGAGGACGGTGTCAGGATCCAGAGGAAGAAGAAGAGGGAGACGGAGACATTGAATAAGTTTGTGATTATATCTCATGAGTTGTGCCTCTTCAACAGGCAGGTCACTTGCAGGGGACCAGGAGCAAACCTGAACATATTCAGAGCCTGGGGTCATGTCTTTGGAGCAACTTCCTACGCCGCAGCACAGGCTATGTGTGTTTGTGGGGGTAGGTGTCCTCAGCTCCTGGGAGGGTGAGGAAAGCTGAGTTCCCTGGGCTGTGAACATCCTGTCTGGACCTAAGAAGAGAAGACCCCGCATTTATCTGCGCTGCGCGGCCACAGCTCTGCTCTGCCCAGCTGTGTGGGCTACAGGGATCATTTCAGTTCTCAGTTCCATCCGTAAAGTGGGAGAAGGGAAAGGGAAGAAAACAGAAGGATCTCAGAGGTGGTCTTCACAGTACATCATAGAGCATCAAAACTGAACTTAAACCTCTGAGGTCTATCTCCCGGAAAGGTCTGAGAAACACACTAGAAAGCAATCCCTATTCAGCCATAACCTCTGTTAAGAAATGCTCGTTATGGACTCCGAGGAAATTCACCTCAGGGCTAGGTAGCTAGGTAGCATGTCACATGGGTTCCTGGTGTGGCAAAGGGGTTTGCCTCAAGAGAGAGGAAGGTTTCTCAGGGGCAACTGGGAAACCTTGATATCGTTCTTTCCTGGGGGTTCCTGACATGCAAGATTGTGTCAGAATCCCAGGTCCTTGCATGATTTGTCCCTAGAGGTCAGGTACTCCTGGCCACTGACCTTTTCATTAGGCATGGACTTCTGTGTCCCGCACTCTGCTTTGCACCTATGTTCCCCTTGGTGCATGGGGTCCACTTGGGGGCTGCCCACTCTGGTCCCACAGCCAGTTCTTTCTGGGGTCTTTCCAGTTGCCGGCCATGCCTCCTGGATGCTCCCTGTCTTGGGACCCACACAGATCATGCACTTTTTTCTCGCTGTCTGCCCTCTGCAGACTCTGTTTTCGGTCTGGATATGGTCACAAGAGGTTCGGGGAAAACTCTTACACCAATCTCTGTTCTTCCTTCTTTAGCAATTAAGCTTTTGGAAATAGATGCCTAGAAAGCTCACAGGCTATTTTTACTTTCTATGTTGCTACAGCTCTCTCTGCAGCAAAGAAGATCTGCTCTTCTTTTTTTTTTTTTTTCAACGTTTATTTATTTTTGGGACAGAGAGAGACAGAGCATGAATGGGGGAGGGGCAGAGAGAGAGGGAGACACAGAATCGGAAACAGGCTCCAGGCTCTGAGCCATACAGCCCAGAGCCCGACGCGGGGCTCGAACTCACGGACCGCGAGATCGTGACCTGGCTGAAGTCGGACGCTTAACCGACTGCGCCACCCAGGCGCCCCAGAAGATCTGCTCTTCTAATAGAAATTATGGTAGGTCCCAGTAGGCAGCCTTCTCAGAAGTGGAGGCCCTTTCTCCTAGTTGGAATGGCCACAAATTAAACCATTCTAGGCTGATTTGCAGCCTCTCCCCACCCTGACACACCTCTAGCAGAGAAAGGGGGATGACCATCATATTGTACTGACCTGAGGAATGATGATACTTCTGATTCTGCTTAAGTCTCTTCCCTTTGAATTTCATTAATAACGTGATTAGCAATGAAATAGCTCCATTAGACATTTTTATGTGTTTTTTTTTTATTACAAAAGTAATAGAAACACATTGTAGAGAATTTAAAAAGTGAGAAGGGAGCAGGATGAGGAAGGAAGGTAGGTCCAGGGAGGAATGAAGACAACCAGATACAGATTATTCAAGAACACGTCTTGTGTGCTGAACTCCTAGGTGTTTTACGTGCCCACTTACTTAATCGCCACCACATCCCTGTGTGCTGTTATTATCAGCATTTTGCAATGGGGAGAACACTGGAGCACAGAGACGTTAAGTAGCTTTTTCAGAATCACACAGCTCCAGGCAGTCTGACTCACCATCAAACAATACTGTCTTCTGGATGTTATATTCCCACCTCAGTTGGATTTAATTCTATTCTTTGCATCATTTAAAGAATAATGATTTGTACTTTTGGGGTGCCTGGATGGCTCAGTCCGTTAAGCGTCCAACTCTTGATTTTGGCTCAGGTCATGATCTCACGGTTGTGTGATCGAGCCCCGTGCCAGGCTCTGCACCGGGCGTGGAGCCTACTTTAGATTCTCTCTCTCTGTCTTCCTCTCCCTCTGCCCCTCCTCTGCTCACTTTCATATGCATGATTCCTCTTTTTCTCTCTCAAAAACGAAACAAAAACAAAAAGAAAATGACTTGTAGTTTTGATTTTGATTTCCTTTTTAATCTAGCCCAAGAGATTTTTGTAACTTTCAGAACTCCGTTGGTTACGATGACATTTGAATTGTTTTCTCATGCAGTTGAATCATGATCAGACTATATAGTTTTGTAGATTTTTGAATTTCACCAAGCTTTTCCTTTGGCTAAAGATGAAATCAGTATTGTAAAATTTCTTTGGATGTAAGACAGGAGTCAATCAATCAATCAATCAATGTAGCTGTTCTCAATCAAATCTTCATTCTTTGTTGGCTTTTTGCCAACTTAATCTGTAACACTTTACAGACATGATTATATTTTAAATTTAAATTGTATCTGACTCATATCTTTAAGTATTTATAGGAGATTTTGATTTTGATGCTGTGTTATTTGCTATAAAGTATATATGACTATTATAATGCCATCATGGACTATATCTTTTACCCTTACACCATCTACCGTGTGAGATGCTTTGGACTTGAAATTGAGGTTATTTGATATTGAGATTATTGCTATTGCTTTTTGTTTGCTTGCTCGTATATTTTCACTTGTGAGTATTCTTTCTGTCTCCCTCATTTTCCACATTTGCCGCTCTGCTCTAGGGGTTTCTTGTGAATAACACAGGGTATGGTGTTGTTTCTAACACAACCTAATAGTCTGTGCATCGATCTGGAAATTCCGGATGATAGGTGATAGCTTAAATTTTATTCCTGTCATTTTATTTAAAGTTTGCCATTTATTTTATTTCACTCTCTCCTTTTTCTCTCTGTCTTTATGTCTGGTGAGTCAACAGAACACATTTTTTATTCTTCTGTTCCCTCGTTTTAATTGGGAAGGTCTGATATGCCCCTACCTTCTCTACAGCTTTCTCTTCATATTCTGAGGGAACTAGTAACCCTCCTTTCCCTCAGATGCTTTCATTTCCTACTCCTCTCTGTCACTTCCTGCTGCGAGTCTCCAACAACCAGGGTTATTGTAGCAACTTCGATAACTTAAAATTTTAATTTTATATAAAATTTCCCCAAACTGCATGTCTGCTTGTTTCAAGACCCCTCTTGGGAAGGGGGGGGTGCCCTGTAAGAGGGCCACACCCAGCCTGGCTGTACCCTGAGTCTGAGCAGTAGGGCACAACAGGGGCCAGGTCTTAAACTGCCATCTTTGAATTAAAGGCATTAAAATTAATTTTCCTGGTCTATGACAGCAGAAGGAAACTGAAGGAAGTGCTGAGTTTCAGATGAATGTTTGTTTCTTTATTACATGCCATTGCTCCCTTCCCCCAAAGATCCTTCTGGAGTTAAGGAACAGCGTAGAAAATATTACCAGGTGGTGGTTAGCTTTTAAACTTGCATTTTTAAAGGAAGCCTGAGTAACTCAGTCGGTTGAGTGTTTGACTCTTGATTTCGGCTCGGGTCATGATCTCAAGGTTTGTGGGTTCGGGTCCAGTGTCGGGCTCTGTGCTGACAGTGCGGAGCCTGCTTGGGATTCTTTCTCTCCTTCTCTCTCTGCCCCGCTCCCACTTGCTGTCTCTCTCTCTTTCTCAAAATAAATAAACACACAAAACGTTCTAAGAATTACATCTTTTAAACAGTAGACACTTTATCAACCAGCTGCTTGCTGTGCAGGATTTAAAAAAATGAGCACTTTTCACTTTTTTTCTTGTCTCCATTTCCCTCATGTCTCTACTTTTGTTTGTTATAGTATTACTTTTCCTTCTTTTATTTTTTTTTTAATTTTTTTTTCTTTTTTCAACGTTTTTATTTATTTTTGGGACAGAGAGAGGCAGAGCATGAACGGGGGAGGGGCAGAGAGAGAGGGAGACACAGAATCAGAAACAGGCTCCAGGCTCCGAGCCATCAGCCCAGAGCCTGACGCGGGGCTCGAACTCACGGACCGCGAGATCGTGACCTGGCTGAAGTCGGACGCTTAACCGACTGCGCCACCCAGGCGCCCCACTTTTCCTTCTTTTAGGACATTTGCATTCGTGTCTTTAAATTTCATAATACTTGAGTTTTAGTTGTATATTTAAATAGATTCCATAATCTCCACTTATCTTTTACCACAGTTTTTCATATCTGATTTTTAATTTTAATCATTTCTTGGGAGTCAAATCCATTATCAAGTAATTTTTACAAGAAAGGCTCAGAGTCATATATACTCAACACTTAACCATAATTCAAGGCAGTCATCATTGTTTAAATGCTACTTAATAATCATAAATAGAATAATAGAATAATGATAATAATACCTTTTATTCTATTGAGAATATTTTACTTATTCATCTACTATTTAATTGTTTTCCTTTTTAAAATTGATATTTCTTTGTTCCTAACAGAATGAAATTATTACCTCTTTGTTTTTTCTAAAGATATATTAACAGAAGTATTTCTTTTCTCATCTGCCTTTGTATTTTGGTTTCTTTCACTATGCAGAAACTTTAATTATATGTAATTAAATCTGATGATCTATTCTTTGTGATTTCTTCTATTACTTCTAATTTACATACTTGATACTCAAGCTTATAGTCTATTTCTTCTATAATTGGAATTTAATATCTTAGCAGGTAGCTCTGTAATTCATTTAAAAGTTTATTTAGTATATGGTTTAAGGAAAAACTCAAAGTAAACTTTTTTTTCTCCAAATTCATAACCAACACAAATTTGGTAAGTTCTTCCCTTCCTATATTTGCTGAATATTAAACTCTAATAACCCCCCTCCACACACACACTTTCTCGCTCTTGACTTCTTTTTGTCTTTTTTTCAGCTGCCTATTTTCATATTTTGATCTCTTCCTTTTGTGATATAGGACTTAACCCCCTGCTCTGCCATTTGCATTGATTGTTTCGTTGAGATAATTCTCTAAATCAACCTTTTCCAAACTGTGTTTCCTGTGTTTCAATGAAGTCTCTGCAAACACAGTGCAAAAATCCGGTCACATCACTTATTTCTCCGACTTAAATTTAATAGCAGATCAAATGGCTGCTTTCCATATTTAACCAAGAACACTGGAAGTAATTCTGTCTAAAAGGTCTCTGTGTGGGGCACTCTGTCTTATCTTCACAGCAAGGTTGGGAGACCAATTAACTGCTCAGTTATGTAAACGGATTTGCTCCCCTCCTCTGTGAACAAACTTTTCTCGTCCCAGAGATCTTAAGAAGCCTCTGCAGGATGGGGTCCAAAAGGGTTTCTTACACCATTACATTGGGACAATGAGTGTAAACTCTCCACGCACGTGTCACACCAGGAGAGTCACCCTGGATGGTATCTATAGGACAAACACACTGTTCTTACCTCTATTATAGTGTTTAATCATTTGTTCTGTGAATTTCTCTTTTAATAAGTGTGAGTCTATCTTCCCTGACATAATGAATTGCTGGAGGGCAGGAAATCTATACCTTTAATTCTGTGTCTCCAGTGCAGAGCACAGAATCTACTTTGTGGTTGAGGCTTAATTACTACTCCTTAGTGAATGATCAACTTTCCTAAATCCCATCTTCTCCCCCAGACCAACCTAGACCAACCAACCAACTGACCAACCATCACACCATCCAATAGAAACAATGATGCAGTTTTCAAGGCAGTTCCCCAAATTTACTTAAATCAGTTGTGTTTGTATGCAGTCAGCCTGTTTCAGTTATTGGATCTAGATTCTGTGGCAAATCCAGACAGAGATGAATCAGACATGATTCCCTTCCTCAAGGAACTCAGAATTTCTGAGGATTGATGACACATTGGCTTAAATATAATTCAGAGAGAAACTGATGGATGTCACACAAGCTGTGTACCAGGAAAGGGAAGAAAGGAAGTGAAGAATAATTTTTCCCCCTATTAGCCTTTGGGGATAAGAAACACCATAATTTTGGTCTTATTAAAGGCTGCCCCATGATTAATATTTCCATCTAAGAAGCAATTAAGGAATTATTATCCAGGGAGATTGTGACAAAGGAATTAAGTCACGCCAGCTCTGTTCAGACAGAATAAGGCTCTGCTCTGAGTATTGAAAATTAAGTCTGTTTAGAGTAAAGGCTTACATTTTGTCCTTAGCTTTTGCTCAGGTGCTATATAAGAACCACTGAGTGGATAAGTAATAAATTATCTAGACCTACCTAGCAAATACAGTCTACAGTGCTAAATGGAACGCATTATAATCATGGTGTGAAAATCAGAATAATAATAATTTAACATGTGGACTCCAAGGGGCAACAATCTGTTTTAGTCTGTTAAAGTACATTCATTTTGAGATATAAAACTATACTTTTCAGTGTTATAGAAAGTGCTTAATTATTTCCAACTATTATTGAAAGAGTGGAGAAATCCTCTTGCCTCTGTGCTGGAATCATACAGTGTTCACAAGGGCATCTAATTATAAACATTTTGTCAGGATTTTTTCCAAACCCATTTTTTTTTGAGGCGCTAAATGGAAAAGCTTACTACAAATGCCTGTAAAACAACTTTTAAAAAAATACACAAGACATCAACTCAAAAGTAGGTGCTTCCATATCTATGGATTCACAGAAGAGCAGAATAGTAAGGTCTCCTTTTACTTAGGAGAATGCAGTAGCCCAGAGAGGCTAATTCTCTTGCCAAGTAGGAATAGGGCTCAGAGTAAAACCTATGCTTTCTTACCTTCTTCCTAGTGTTGGTATTTAGGGTTTTTTTTTTTTTTAAATGGAAGGAGTGGGATTTTTATATCCTCATTTGAGAGGTGGAGACGTGGAGGTTTTTTGTCATGAAACAATGTAGCTGAGCCATGTAGTTGCAAGTGGTAGGTCTCTGATCAGAATCAGAGTCTGCTTGCTGCTGTCCCCTCCGTGGTGCCTGGCATAAAGCTGGGCCCCTCTAGGGACACTCTCCTCTGCTGTAGGATCAGAATCTCCTACCTAGTATGTCTGCACACCTCTAAAGAGGTTGCCTCTCCTCTTGGAACCACTGAGGGGTTATCAGGAAGAGTTCTGGATGTTTCTGTGGATCTAGTCAGGGTAGGATCAATTTCCATTTGATAAATGTTTACTGAGCACTTACTATATGCTAGGCACTGCTTTAGGAGCCAGAAGCAATGAATAAAACAAGAACTTTCTCTCAAAGAGCTGACAGTTTAGAATAGAGACAGGCCAGAAGGAGGAAAGAGGAAAGGGTGATGGTAAGACCCTGGCCTGGGGAGGCGTCCTCAGGAATGGCAGCAATCTTATTCCACATTTTCGATGGAAACTTTCTTTGTACTGAATTCCTGAATCCCACAGATCTCAGTGTAGTGACATTCTACTCATTCCTCAGCTCACCAGCTTCAGAATATGTGCTTGTCTACACTAGCCTTTCCAGAAGTTTTCCACATGATTAATGTTACCTTTAAAAATCTCCTCTTTGGATAGGCTCGCAGTAGATGCCACACAGCTGTAGCTGTCAGCGGGTCATGCTGCGTGATAAATTAGCCAAATGGAGCTCTGGAAACGCTGTCACTTTCCTCCATTAATGCAAGAGCCGTGGATGAGTCCCTGCATTGTCACTGTTCCAAATGACACCTGGGGTCAACAACAGAACTCTGTGTGCAGAGGAGTCTCCTGATGTGAGTCCCAGACACTTGAGGGATGGCAGGTACCAGTGGCGCTCTTCACAGAAGACTGATTCTCCAACAGTGGGACCCTAAATCTCTTCTCAGTTACAGCCTTCTTTTTCCTATTCATGCTGCATGTTTCCATTTTTCTAGGTGGTGCATTTGCTTATGGTGTGGGGAAGTCTGGAATCATCCTGAGGTGAGATGTGGTGTCCAGAGATCATCCAGAGGTCTCCATCTCTGTGTTGACATGGGGAGGTTGTGGTTTTGTGTCAGGACACCCTGTCTTGGGGACCTGCCTGGGCACTCTCTCTTTCTGTCTTTTTAACATGAATGCTCTGGGTTTGTATCCCATGCTGCATACAGCCGTTTTCCAAAGAGGGGACAGGGCTAGTGACTAGGTTCCTGCTTACTGAACTATAATTATGGCCACTGTTCCTTGAGGTAACATGAAGACCCCTTCGGCAGAATTTGGTGGTTCAAGTATTCTTTGGTCAATGTCCCTTGGTTTGGTCCTGCGGGTGGCCTATTATAGTGTTTGTGATGGTTTAATCTCTGGAGGGTCATCTTATTATTGTACCTCCTGGTTCTAGGGTTCTTCATACCCTGAGAGGAAGAGCAGCTTCCATTCCCTTTCCATTTGTGTGTGCAATTGATAAAGAGAAGCCATAGGAGGAATCCGAAGCCAGCCTTCAATTCCTGCTCACTCAGGCAGTGGGAAAATCATCACACAGGTATGGCCTACTGAGCAGTGTCCCTTCAGGTCCAGTGGGACTTCATTTAAATCAGGCCCTTCCCATTTATACCCTCTAGGAGACCTCAGAATTGCTACTTTTCTCCTTGGCATGGCCCTGAATGCATTCTCTCTCTGTCTACCAACTAATTCTGGCCATTGCTCCCTAGATTCTGGGAGTGCTATCTTCTCTGCCTCACAGGGTGATGGGGAGATTCACTCTGCCCCTTATGGACAAGAACAATGGAGCTGAAAGCAGAATGTTTTGGAGCAGAAACCAGGCTACCTTGACCGTCTGAGCATTATTACTCTATGAAATATCAAAGACTATCTCATCTGCTTCCTGGTTAAAGCAGTCAGGATTATGTTGGTTATTATCCCTTGACTACTCTTGAGTGGGCTGCACATAAATGAGGTAGATGTTTAAAATGTGGGTAATTCAAGGGATATAGGAGTGCTGATGCGTAGGGGCACTTGTACCCCAATGTTTATAGCAGCACTTTCAACAATAGCCAAATTATGGAAAGAGCCTAAATGTCCATCAACTGACGAATGGATAAAGAAGATGTGGTTTATATATACAACGGGGTACTACTTGGCAACGGGAAAGAATGAAATCTGGCCATTTGCAGCAACGTGGATGGAATTGGAGGGTATTATGCTAAGTGAAATAGGTCAGGCAGAGAAAGACAGATACCGTATGTTTTCATTCATATGTGGATCCTGAGAAACTTAACAGAAGACCATGGGGGAGGGGAAGGGGGAAAAAGTTACAGAGAGGGAGGGAGGCAAACCATAAGAGGCTCTTAAATACTGAGAACAAACTGAGGGTTGATGGAGGGTGGGGAAGAGGGGAAAGTGGGTGATGGGCATTGAGGAGGGTGCTTTTTGGGATGAGCACTGGGTGTTGTATGGAAACCAATTTGACCATAAATTACATTCAAAAATAAATAAATAAAATGTGGGTAATTGCTTGTGTTAGGATGCAGCTAAATGGAAAGACCAATAGTTGTCACGCGAGGGGCAGCCTCAGTTGGAATGGGCCTCATTCATGTGGATCTGGATGGCCCCATTGGAGACTGAAAACAGAGTCCATGCTTCCTTCCCACTGACTCACAGGTAGACAGGCTTCCCTCGGGGGTTGGCACTGGTGGTCACTTTCCAGGAGAACACATCTGCCTCTCCATTTCCATGGTTACAACTCTGGTCCAAACTACCTCTGTTTCTAGGGCTACTGCGTGGTTTCCCAAACGGATTTATCCGCAGCTACTGGCCTTACTTCTTTTCATCCAGTTTCCACTCTGTAGCAGGCATTCTGTAAAGGAGACCATGCCACTTAAAATCCTTCAGCTAAGTCCTTGCTTCAAACCACCCTCCACTAGTTCAGGAGACCTTCCCTGCCTTGGACCCTTGGAGCTTACAGTTCCCTCCGGCTGGAGAGTTTGCCACATATTTGGATCTGTTTCATTCCTCAGATTTGCTTAAATGTTCCCTCTTCAAATAAACCTGCTTGCCCTTTATAGCATCTCTAACCCTACCCTGCCCTAGGTATTCTCTATAGCATCATCTTTTCTATGGTCATTAGATAGCTGATTATCTGAAATTGTCTTTGCTGTGACTGTGGTTGTTGCTGTTTAGGAGACCATCATATCCACAAAAGAAGGATCTGGTCTTCCTGGGTGAGGACTGTTCCTCATAACTGTTTCCGTTCGTGACTCAACAGCCCCTCAAGATATGCTGTGGAATGAATTTCCCTACAAAGCTCTAGGTTTGTGGCTATTTAAGTGCAGCTTCTAGAATCATTCCAAAGGCCCACATGGTCAAGAGTATGCCAATGGAGATATTGGCTCCTCAGAAATATTATCTATGGGGGCACCTGGATGGTCATTTGGTTAACTGTCTGACTTTTGATTTTGGCTCAGGTCATGATCTCACAGTTCATGGGATCGAGCTCTGTGTCAGGCTCTGCACTGACAACATGGAGCCTGCTTGGGATTTTCTGTCTCTCTTTCTCTGCCCCTCCCCTGCTCATTCTCTCTCTCTCTTTCTCTCAAAACGAACAAACAAACATTTAAAAAAATTGTTATCTCTGTGTATTTGAGGGTTTAGTTATCTCTTGCAGGCCAAGGGCCTCAGTTTTCTCATCTCTAATAAGAACAGTTTGAAATGGACTGGGCAACCTCTTATGACCTTTCCTGCTCTGAATTTTGATGATTTCAGTGTATGATCCTCTGTCTCTCAGAGATCTCATCTTCTCAGACTCTAGAATGAGAATAATTTCACACAGATATCTATGGCGCTCCTGTAGACGCTGTGTGTTTATGAGACGGCTGTATTGACTAATCTTGCTTCTTTTTGGTCTTGGAGGAGAAGTTTCTCTGATTTAGTTATGTCTGATTTAGAGGAGTTTAAATTTTTTTTTTCTTTTTTGAAGAGTAACAGACTTGTGTGTGGAGTGTCTCAGCACTGCATTAAAGACTTGTGAGCTGTTTTCTCTCAGAGTGTGTGGCAGGTTCCATCTGGTCACACAGGGAGTGGGCGCGGCCCTTCCCTCCTCTGCTCTCACAGGCCCGAACCTGTGGGGGCAGGAAGCTAATTATCACCTCCTAGGATGCTTGGAACCTTGTCTCAGTCTTGAAAGGACGGTCCTCATGCTGGCCCTCAGAAGGGAAGAGACCCACACAGGCAATTATTTCCTTAGCTCCGTGCCATCCTGTGAGCACATGTGCCAGACATGCTTGAACTTTGATCAGGAGACTCATATGGAATTCAATGTGAAGAGAAGTATTGGCTGAGGAGGCCCCAAAGCCCCCCTACTTGGTGATTATAATGAATGGGGGTGTCCAGCCTGTGTTGAGTCACTGTGAGAGGCAGGTGGGCTTTGGCAAAGGCCACCGCATGGAGCCATCTCCCTACTGTTGTCAAGATCAGGCTCTCCAGAGAGAAGGGGGTGTCACACATGAAAAACCCCCACTCTGCCATGGTGCTTCTCATCCTACCAGGCAATCAGCTGTAGCCAGGCTGAGAGGAGGTGGTTTGAAAGGCCTCATCTAAGTAGTCTAAGTCCTGGGCGGACATGGGGAGGGGGGTGTCTGACAAGATGCAGGATGCGGAGCACTTGTCAGGACAACTAGAGTCCCTTTCTCACCTCACATGGAGGCTCACACCCTTACTGTGCTCCGTGCCACGTGGTCCACTTTCTCTGTCTCATTTTGTCCTGCTGGCATTGTGCCAAGCAAGATTTTATTTTTAAATAATCTATTTTGTAGAAAGGGCTCTTTAAAAAGGATAGCTTTCTGGCCACAGTCACTCAGTCGGTACCTAGAAATGAGGTGTTCTGGTTTCCTTTGGCGTGTAACAAGCCGTCTCAAAATTTAGTGGTATAAAATGGTAGCCATTTATGACACTCACAGATTCTGTGGGTCAGGACTCTGGGAAGGGCACAGTGGGATATCTCTGCTCCACCAAGGACTCTAGTGACTGTAGGTGTTCTGGTTGTGGGGGTGAGGGGATTTCTGGAAGTCTGGGTTCTGCTGGAACTGTTACCAAGAGCACCTACATGTGGCCTCTGTATGTAGGTTGGGCTTATCCAATATGGTGCCTGGCTTTTGGAGGAAGCGTCCCACGAGGACCATCAGAGACCAAGCATTCCTCAAGATCAAAGCAAGAGCTATAAGGCTTCCCTTGACCTCACAAATCAGCCATCTCCTCCCCACTGGATAGGCCGAAGCAGTCACAAGTCAGTCCCATTTTACGTGGACCCCACCTCTCCGTGGAATGCGTGTCAGAGAATTTATGGCTATGTTTTATGGCGGCCATACAGGATTTGAACCCTGACTCTACAGCCATTGCTCTTCTCATTAGACATGTTGCTTGGGTATAAGAGGCGTGTGTCCTGGGGGAGACTTCAGTAGGGACGTGGAGAATATGTCTTTAACATGGCTGTATCACTAAGGCTGTATCCTTTGAAAGAACATGCAGCCAATAGCAGCATGGCTCAGGAGGCAGAATTCTGGAGTAGGGGCCAGGGCACCCACCTGTGCAGCTGTGGATGATCTGCTACAACTCTTGTCTCAGGCCTTCCTCTGTGAGAAGGGGGTGATCACAGCATCTCCTGGGCCATCTGTAGGGCGCTAGTGCCCTGGAGATGTGAAAGCCTCAAGGATTTCCCAACCTGCTCTTCAGGCAGGAAGAAGTTCTCTGTGTCCACAAGGAGGCCCTGCTCCTCAGTCCTTGAGCCCACTGCTCTCAGACACACTCAGGGGACAGGCGAGCCTTCTGCACCCGGCCTGAATCCTAGAAGCCTAACCGGACCCCCTGAGACTACACAGAAGGTCTTTTCCTTCCTTGACCATCTACGTTATCTTGATGCTATTATACATCATTCATTTTCCAATTCATCACATCCTGGAAAGGATAATAAACGTGGAATCACAATTTCCTTTTGAAGTCTTGGCCCTACTGTGTCACAGGTGAGTAACCAGGGGCCTATCACATAGCTTCTGATGACCTCAGTTTTCTGCGAAACAGCGATCGGTCTATCTGTTTTCAGGAACATTATGGGGATTGAATGAGCCAATATGAGAAAGTGTTTTCTAATCTGATAAGCATAATGCACGTTTGGTGTTTTTATTATGAGCATTTCCTCTAACCCTTAGCAAGCACAGTGCTTCACCCACAGCAAGTGCTTAATAAATATGTGCACTTTAGTCTTGATTTACACCAGACCCCAAATGAAGTTTGTGTCAAAAGGAGATTGGAACTTTCATCTCCTGTCCTACTCAGGGACATATGTCACAGAAGCTCTTCCGAATGGATTAGCCACACTGTACTTTTTCTTTTCCTGCCAGGCTGAAAGAGGGATTGCAGGCTTTTTTAAATGACATAGTCACAGCATTGATTAAGGAAAAATAACTGACTCTGTCAATTTAATTAAAGAGCTAAGGATGTGCACCCCATTCTCAGGCTATCTACGTCAGGGCAAAGTCATTGTGGGAAGGATCCAGGGACTCCTCTTATAGTACATTTTGGAAGCTGAATACATTTTTGCAACAACCCACTTCATCCATCAGAGATTCGATTACATCAATCTAGGAAAAGCATGGAAACGGTTCTCCCCATGTCAGGCTTCTGCAAAAAGAGTGACCAGAACAAACTCACAAGAGACAAATCTTGGTGGTTGGCATATTTCTTGTAATTTTTAGTCTGCTCTGTTTTTATTGTGATAAATGGATCTGTGTTTTAAACATCAGGCATTTATTAGGTTCCCACTGTGTGCTGTGTGCTGTTTTAGAAGCTATGGGGACTATGGTTCAGAAGAAGCTGTCCCTGCATTTCTGCCAGTTTTCTGGTGTGCTGAAAAAGGCTCTCAGAGCCCAATACTGAGAATGTGTGAAGGCCAGACAGTGGGGCTGGAGGTATGCATTAGGGCTGGGCTGGGCTGGGCTACGGAAAGGGGACAGCACAGGTTGTCAGCTTTTGATCTGTATTTAGTTCAATTTTTTTCTGACTAGGTAAGCAATATCGGACAAGCTGCTAAACCAATTTGAGGCTAGTTTCTTGCTTAAATAGGTCTCATACAGAAGGACAGAAGCCAGTGAGATCTGTAGAGTAAAGCTTTGAACTCACTCAATCCAGTAAACAGTTATTAGGCTCACTTGAAAAGGAGGTAAGGGGGAATTGCCTTGGATGGTTTATTGATGAGCTATTTCTGTCCAAAAACTATCCCAAAGTTAGTGGCTTAAACAAAAACCATCTAATGATATCTTCTAATTCCATGGGTTGACGGGGGCTCAGCTGGCTGGCTCCTCTGTGGTCTCTCTTGAGATTTCTCAAGCCCTTGTGGTCAGATGGGGCTGGACCATCAATGCTACTCTATGCAGCCTCTATCTCTATGTGACATCTTGTCCTAAGGGTCCTCTCCATATGGTCTCTCTTTCTCTCTATTCTGGACTTTTCCCATGGTCAGCTTTGGGGATCCAACTGGAGGAGCTGGGAGTGGTCCGGCTTTCTCAGTGTCTGGGCTTGCAAATCTCAAGATGTGGTTTTCTCCACAGTTTGGTGGTCAAAGCAGCCACAGGCCCACCCTAGATTTCAGGGGAGAGGCAGGAGCTCTGTCTCTTGAAGGGAAAGCAGAAATGTTTGGGGGCTATCTTATGTATCCCAACTGCCCAGCTCCGGAGCCCTCCCCCAGCAGCCTGTTGGTGATGGGATGTGCAAATCACAGTTTCAGAAGACCCACTGCTGACAGGGAGGCAAGTAGACCAGCCACTGAACAGGGCCTCCTTTCAGTGTACTTCTTTGGTATGCAGACCTTCACATTTGACCTTGGCAGCTAGCATTTTTCTGGGCTCTCAAGGGTTTCTTCATAGAAACAAGCTTCACAGGAGACTGATGTGAGCTTAGACTATTGATGTGTTTATTTACAATGGCACACTTTTCCTTCAACTAAGCATCTGGGACTCTGAATTCTTCATTAGAGAGTTTCAGTCCTGGGCTTACGTAGCAGGATTCTTGAGGGATGTCTTATCCAGGGTGGAAAAACATTGGATTCTCCTGGACACTGCTGACGTTTGGCTTTTTCACTCTCTTTTCCAAGGTCCACATAGATCCTTGGAATGTAGGATCATACATAAAATGTCAACCATATTGCATTAATACTATTGTAAAGGTATAGATTATCATATTGAGGCAGGTCTTGATCAGATTTGAACATCTTATTCTTTCTGCTTTGACTTGAGAGGATTCAGAGATTTGGTGGTGACCTATAGATCACTTATTTACTCTGTCCATTGTCAGCTTCATTAGAGTAACTCATTGCCAAGTTCAAGGAGTGAGTGTGAGCCAGGAGGGCTTCCTATACATTGACCTTGAAGGAGTCAGCAATGCCGACAAAGTGCCATGGCCCAGGATTAATATAACAAGTGCTGCCACTTGACAAATGCAGCAGGTGGGAAGGGCACATTCATTTCAAGTAGTCAGACCTGGGAGGACTTTAGTGAGGACCTTTATGGAGGAAATCGTTGGACAAAATCAAGAAGCCTGGCTTTTTGAGGGTTATGGGGAAGTGCAAAGAAAATAGGGAAATAAAATAGAATGATACATGGCATTTAGGGAATACCGTAGATTGGTAGGAACTATAAGGGGCCATATGGATGCAGTTTTAATGATTTGTATGATTATTGATTATGTCTTATTTTGAATTTCCCAACTAAGGTAGATGTTCTTTGAAGATGAAGTCCATGTCTTATACTAAAGGTTTTTTTGGGACTGACTTATAAGACTAGATAGCAAGGTGATGGACACTCAAGGGGAGAAAGATGGTCTGGTAGGCATATTCATGAACCCTAGAGGATTCCACCTGATTCCTGGGACTGCAAATGTGATGGGATACCACACCTACAAATATGCTATTTACAAGAAAGAATAAACATTGCCAATAGAATTAAGGTTACTAATTACAGACTTTAAGATAGGAAGATTATCCTGGATCAGCTGGGTGGACTAAGCAGAAGATGGAAAGGAAGTCAGAGATTTAAAGCACAAGAAGCCTCTTAATGTCAAGGAAACAGGGACCTCATTTCTACAACTATAAGGAACTGACAATAGCCTGAATGAGCCTGAAAGTGGGTTTTCCCCCAGAGCTTCCAGAGAAGAGCCCAGGCTGGCTGAATGACACCTTGACTTTGGTCTTATGAGACCCTAAGCAGAGAACACAGTCATACAGTGCAGGGGAGACATCTGACCTACAGAAACCATGAGCTAATAGACTCATGTTGTTTCAGCCACTAAGTAAGTTGTAAATTGTTCTCTGCAGCCTTCAGAGAGAGGCAGTTACCAGAGAGGTGTCACTGTCTTGATCTAGGAGGCAGTAGAGGCCAGATCATTTGATGAGCTGAGGTAAATGCTGAGCTCCAGAATGCTAAGCTAGCTGGTTGAAGACAGTCAGGGAATGGCCTTCCACAGGAAGACTCCTGGGCTACTTTCGTAGCATCCTTATCATGTTGGGGTATCTGAACAGAAATCAGCACTCTGCAAGCTCATCCTGGGATCCTTTGTCATCCTTCCTTCTCTCCCCTGCCTCTTGGTCACTCTGCCAGACTTCCTTCACACAAAGTACATTGAGGACAAAGTGGGGTTTCGCATCTTCTTCAAAACTCTTTTCCCTGCGGACTGTGTTAACTTGGTTCTGGTCAGATTTTGGGAATCAGCACTAACATCTGAATGCAGTTTATTTAGTTCTGATAGGGAGGATTTGCAGACCCCAAGAGGAAGTTTGTTAACTCCGCAGTGTTTGTTTATTATACAGGTCTAGTATTTTATTTATTCCTTTCTTCCTTTTGTTAGCGTTGGGAAGTTTCTGTTGTTCTTTGCCTTTTACAAAACGATCACTCTTCCATGTGGTCAATGCATTCTTTAAGGCACAAAGCCAGCTCCTCTGGCAAATCTTTCCTGATTCCTTGCGGTGTGGTTGTCGCTGTCTCCGATTTTTGCACATCCCACATGTATAATCCTCATCAGGAGTTCTCTGCTGGTGTGTCCCCTTCTGAGCTATAACTCCTTAAGTGCCTGTCTACCCAGTACCTTGGATGATGTTGTGGGTGCCCAGGGGTGGCTCAGTAAGAGGATGGGAGAGGCACAGTGAATGCTGGAGCGGTCTGCTGAATCACAGACAGATGGGACCTGCCAGATTGCAAAGAGCAGCTGGGTGTGAGGCATAAACACCAAGGCAATTAATTAAAAACATTTTTATTTGTCTTGATTAAAAAGAAGTTAAAGCTGTGAGAAGTTTCTACTGAGGAATTAAGGAGGGAGAGGAGTCATATGCGCTTGGGAAGGAGGAGAACCCAAGGGGAGTCAGGAGATCTTGGCTGGAGTCTTAGAATGGCTACTAATTCATGGTGACCTTGGACCTTGAGCTTTCCACCCAAAGCGGTGAAGACTTGCATTCCCTGAGTCCTCAGAGCTCTTCCAGCAGGCACCAGATGTGCTGGCTGAGCGGGCCGTGACAGAGGGCACATTTCTGTGCCTGTGCTGGAGTGCCATCCAGGATCAAAGGAAGGGAGACAGAAAGTGAAGGCCCCACTTCTAATATTTTCAAGTCACACAATCAGTTATTGTTTTGACTGAGAAGCATGCCCACTATGGTCTCCAAGTTCCTGTATGGGGAACAAGTGCACATTCTAACAGTTATCGCCTCTCATTGGAATCCCTGTCCCTGTGTTTGTTGATATGCCCAGTACCTTGAGGGAGAAAATGGGCAATCTAACTTGGTTTTGCTCTAGTCCCTAATAACGAGAAAACCAGCTGAGGTGGAGCCAAGCAGAGCTCACTTTTCAGAGGCTTCCTTCTGAAACGGCCCCATTTCATTCCTCCAGCTATGGAATTCTCTCCTGGGAGGGACCTCACCTGCCAGAGAACAAGTAGGATGTGTCCTTCATTTTTCAAATGGGGAAAACTGAGGTCCTGTGAGGGAAACTACGCAGCCTGAGACCAGAATAGCCAAGGTTTTATTGTGTGTGTCTTGCTGTATCTAAAGGAGATGCTTTCTCACTGTGAAACCTCACTGGGCAAGGAAGCAGCTGAGGTTTCTGGACCCTGTTTGGTGTGGTGAGTCTTAGATTGAAGGATATGGGAAGGATTTTGCTTTCACACTGGGAAGAAAAACAGTGAGACCATTGGTACATAGCACCATTGGTGCTGAAAGGCCTGAGTAGGTGGAGAAATATAGGAGACATTAAGGACATCACCCCAAGCAGGGCTGGGAGGTCTTTGTGAGTTAAAGTGCTTTGTTTCAAAGCAGGCTGGAGATTAAGTAGATAACTAACAGCATGTAAGGCCTTGTATCTGGGAGCTCAGAATTGCTTCTCTCCTGGACATTAGGCACGGGGATGCTTCTTGCTAGGTGGAGTCATGGCAAGCTTTTTGGAATTCAGTCTTTGCCACTTAATGGCCTTGTGACCTTGGCCAAATTTTCTCTAAGTCAAAGTTTCCTTACTTGGCAATTTGGAAAATTAACCTTTGCCTCATTGGTTTGTTGTGAAGTTTAAATTATTCAACATGTAGAGGACTTCTACTTTAAATGGCCCCCGGCAATCAATCCCAGTTGCCATAGAATGTTAATGAAATTCTAGAAAAACAGTTCTGAAAATAGGAACAGTCAATCATCACAATAATTTGGCAGAAATTTCCCTAAGTACAATTCTGATGAAAGGTTGATCAGACCTATTGTCTCATAGCTTCTTTTTCTTAGCAATGCAAGTGACTTATAACATTGTTTGATAATTTCGTTATCTACTGGGCACTCCAAAATGGCCCCCAAATTCTCAACTACTTTGGTGGCACAGGTTCTGCCCACTGTCCTCTCTGAGAAGGATGGCACCAGTTGCTGGGGAATAAGTAGGAAGTAGAGTTGTGAGTCTATAATTTCCATATACAACCTAGGGAGGGACTGGCTATTGTGCATTGCATTCTGGAGGCTGTTGTGGAACAGGATGGAGAAAAGGTGGACTCTGGGAACAGGGAATGATGGAAGTGGGTAGCAGTTTACAGATTTTTATGAACTGCATTTGCTCAAAAGAGAATCCTCAGCATACTCTCAACTTTACTAGGAATTACATTCTTTGCCTTCAGTAATACCTAAAATCAGAGCAGTGGGAAATACAGTAGGAAATACAGTACAGTAGTAGCAGTAGGAAATACAGAATTTGGAGCTGGGGAGGTGGACATCAGTTTTTCCTCTAGCTTAAACTCTAAGAAGGAATTTTACTTGGCTCTGGCACTTGCTAGCTGTGTTATTTTGTGTAAAGTATTCCATATCTTGGATTTCTCATTTCTAAAATAGAGATAGCAATATCTATGCCATAGGGTTACAAGGGAGATTAAGTTAGTTTTCAGTACATAGTACTTGGTTCTTAGTTCATACTTCTTAGTACATACTAAGGCCTCAATAAATATATTACTATCAATTATTATGCCTAATCCAGCATCTGCATTGGAGAATAGGCAGGAAAGGCAAACCATCTACTCTATTAACAAATACTAGTCTTATACATCAAAATAAAAAGTTTCTGCACAGAGAAGGAAACAATCCATAAAACTAAAAGGCAACTTATTGAATGGGACAAGATATTTCCAAATGACATATCCATTAAAGGGTTAGTATCCAAAATATATAAAGAACTTATACAAATAAATACCTAAAACACAAATAATCTAATTAGAAATGGGCAGAACACATGAACAGGCATTTCTCCAAAGAGGACATACAGATGGCCAAAGGACACATGAAAATGCTCAATATCACTCATCATCAGGGAAACCCAAACAAAACTACAGTGAGATATCACCTCACACCTGTCAGATGGCTAAGGTCAAAAACATAAGAAATAACAAGGTGGTGAGGATGTGGAGAAAAAGGAACCTCTTGCACTGTTGGTGGGAATACAAACTGGTGTAGCCACTGTGGAAAATAATATGGAGCTTCCTCAAAAACTTAAAAAGAGAACTATCCTATGATCCAGTAATTGTGCTACTGGGTATTTACCCAAAGAATACAAAAACGCTAATTAAAGGGATACATGCATCCCAATGTTTGTAGCAGCATTATTTACAATAGCCAATATGGAAACAGCCCAATCGGAAAGCAGCCCATTGGAAAAAACGATGTCTACCTCCACCTCCCTGGCTCCAAATTCTAGCATCTACTGTATTTCCTACTGCTCTGATTATAGATATCTATATATATATAGATATACATATATCTATATATATATACATATACACACACACACACGCATGCACACACACACACATGAAATATTATTCAACCACAAAAAAGAATGAAGTCTTGCCATTTGTAATAACATGGATGGAACTAGAGAATGTAAAGCTAAGTGAAATACATCAGTCAGAGAAAGACAAATACCATATGATTGCATATGTGGAATTTAGGAAACAAAACAAATGAGCAAAGGGAAGAGAGAGAGAGAAGCCAAGAAACAGACTCTTAACTATAGAGAGCAAACTGATGGCTACCAGAAGGAAGGAGGGTCAGGGAGTGGGTGAAATAGATGATGGGGATTAAGGAATGCACGTGACATGATGAGCACTGAGTGATATACGGAAGTGTTGAATCACACCATCCTGTACACCTGAAACTAATATAACACTGTCTGTTCATTATACTGGAATTAAACTAAAAAACACAAATACTAGTTCTAAATAGAAAGAACCATGTTTAAGAATGAAATAGCAGAAAAACAAAGCAAACAACAAACAGAATGAGGCCTTTCAAATAATCCTGAGGCAAAAATTATTTATAACTAGGATGTAGAAAAACGTATATTTAACATCTGAATTTTAGAAAGCACAGTATTCATGAAACAAGAATAGGCGAAGAGATGGGGGTAAGGGAATGAGATATAAAGTCAACAGATGAAATGGTAAGAAAGTGAATTGAACTTGAAAAAGAGTCTCAGAAAAATGAAACAAATTCACGTGTGAATCCAATTGTTGGTATAACCACACAGAAAGGAACTATTCCAAGTGGCACTAAAACACAGTAGTTTTACATCATTAGAGGAATTTTCTCTAAGGTTGAAAAGAATTGCAAAATATCTTAAATTGTATTCAGTAATCATATTGGTGGTAGTAGTGTTGATATTATTCTGGGACTAGGTGTATATCATGGAACAAATCAAGTGAATGATTATGTTGCTTACATTAAAATTGCACTGTTCGTGGGAATGAAAACTGGTACAGCCTCTCTGGAAAACAGTGTGGAGGTTCCTCAAAAAATTAAAAATAGATCTACCCTATGACCCAGCAATAGCACTGCTAGGAATTTACCCAAGGGATACAGGAGTACTGATGCATAGGGGCACTTGTACCCCAATGTTTATAGCAGCACTTACAACAATAGCCAAATTATGGAAAGAGCCTAAATGTCCATCAACTGATGAATGGATAAAGAAGATGTGGTTTATATATACAATGGAATACTACTTGGCAATGAGAAAGAATGAAATCTGGCCATTTGCAGCAATGTGGATGGAACTGGAGGGTATTATGCTAAGTGGAATAAGTCAGGCAGAGAAAGACAGGTACCATATGTTTTCACTCATATGTGGATCCTGAGAAACTTAACAGAAGACCATGGGGGAGGGGAAGGGGGAAAAAAGTTACAGAGAGGGAGGGAGGCAAACCATAAGAGACTCTTAAATACTGAGAACAAACTGAGGGTTGATGGAGGGTGGGGAAGAGGGGAAAGTGGGTGATGGGCACTGAGGAGGGCACCTGTTGGGATGAGCACTGGGTGTTGTATAGAAACAAATTTGCCAATAAATTATATTTAATAATAATAAAAAAAGAGATTTTTGGCATGGTTGAAAGAAAAGGAAGGTGTAAGATGGATGAGGTTAAGTGAAAACTCTATAACTCTGAATTTGAATCATCATTGTGACTGTATTTTACCTTAAAACATTTTCTGGGGCACCTGGGTGGCTCAGTCAGTTAGTTAAGTGTCTGACTTTGGCTCAGGTCATGATCTCATGGTTTGTGGGTTCGAGCCCCACATCCAGCTCTGTGCTGACAGCTCAGAGCCTGGAGCCTGCTTTGGATTTTGTATCTCTCTCTCTCTCTCTCTCTCTCTCTCTCTCCCTCTCTCAAAAATGAATAAACATTAAAAAAAATTTTTTTCCTATCTGTTGACTGAAAGGGCTGGGAAGGGATGACCAACCCAGTAAGCAGTGAACATCCTTGGTGTTTAGATTACAATCTCTAATACCATTTACACTGACAGCTTCTTGGAGAACTGGCTGATTCCAGATCTGGGGAAGAAAAGGTTCAAGAATGGCCTAAAAGAACTTGTTATACTACATAGCAAAGAAGCTATTAAATACTACTAGATATGTGTCAAAGGGCTCAGAAGGCCACCTGAATAAGCTCCTGCTGGCTAAAGATGGGACAAATTGGTAATCCATAAGGATAACAATGTGATGGATTAAAATATATCAACTAGATCTCAGTGGATGTGTTCACAATGATAATAAGAAAAGAAAACTTATCAATAACTTTTGGAAGATTCTAGGGAATCACTATTTTAAAATCTAGAAAATGAAGAGAAAATAGCAAACATTTATCCTACCTTTATTTTCAGATTTCTCCTTCTGGATAATGAGTTGAGGAGGAGTAGCTTCTCTGTATAGAAGAATTTTATCTTGGGGCTCCTGGGTAACTTGTTCGGTTATGTCTGACTCTGGATTTTGGCTCAGGTCATGATCTCACAGTTTGTGAGATCTCTCTCTCCCTCCCCTGCTTGAGCGCTCTATCTCTCTCAAAATAAATAAACATTTTTTTTTTTAAAGAAGAATTTCAGCTGATATACAAAGGATGATAGAGTTAGATCATTTTGCAGTGTCTAAAGCATTAATGAATCCAGGCAATGGAGCCAAACGAGGCATGTAAGTGGTTGAGAACATCACAGTAGGAAAGGAAATCAGACATTTGTGTATATCCCGATGGAAATAAACACCACCACCTCTGAAACAGTCATGCTTGTGTGTGTGTGTGTGTGTGTGTGTGTGTGTGTGGACACAAAAGAGGGATGTGGAAAAATAAATATAGACCTCATGTTTTTCCTGATGTCACGGTCTTCTCGTACAAGCTTTCAAGATTATTTTGCTCATAGGTTCACTGGAAAGTGACCTATTCTCCTAGAATTTCATTCTAACTCTGAGTCTGGTGAAGCTTCTAGATCTAAGTACTATTTTTGGAAAGCACAGGGAACAAAGGAACATGTTAATGATACCACAGGAATGCAATCAGCAAAGTCCAAAGTGTAGGAAACTCTACAAGACAAATCCTGTTTCTACAGAAAAATAAAAGCACATAAAAAATTGAAGGAAAATAAAAAAATGGAGGATATCTACAAATTACAAGAGATTTAAGAGTTACATCAAATTGATTTCTGTTTCAAACAAACCAACTGTTTTTTTAAAAAACACAACTGATAAAACATTTGGGGAGATCTGGACACTGAATGTAGATGTATTTATGCTAAGGAATTATCATGAATTGTTTTAGATATGATCATGGTATTGTTGATAAATCTTCAAAAGAAGAGTCACCTTTTACAGATACATAGTAAAACATTAATACTTATACATGATATGATATCCCTATTTTTGTATATATTTAAAACATTTCATAATAAAAATATAATGAGAACAGAAATGACCTCTAGGCAAATAAAAATACAAAGCCAAATGAAAATCTGGTTGTAGACTATGCAGGACAGGAACAACTGAAAAAATCGTGATCAACATAAAGAGGACAATCTTGGATTGTTCTCCCACAAAACATAAAGGAATCATGATTCCTTGAAGATAGAAGGAGCTTAAGCTATGTTTTTCTCTCCTCGAGGTTTACTTTTCCACTTCACCCTGCCCTAACGAGAGCCGCAGCACAGAGGAAGTGTATGGGAAATACCACATAGCAATGATTTCCAAGGTTTGTGAATCTGGTTCACACTCTTCACCATATTTGTATGGCAGCCCTAGAAGCCTAGCTCCCAACTGTCTTGATGAAAAATGAAGTTCTGGGAAAATAGGCCACTGTCCAGTGAATCTGTAAGCAAGATGATCTTGAAAGCTTCTAGTGGAAGACTGTGACATCAGTATCATCATGAGGTCTATATTTATTCATTCCTTCACATTCTTTTTTTCCCATCCACTCCTTGACACCTAAAATCTTTGGGATTTGAGAATATAATGTTATTCCCCAACGCATAAGATTTCAGTGGTTTGCCTTGCCCAAAAATAATGTGTCAAGTCACATATAGCAGTCAAACCTTCCATCTTACAAATGCCACGATCCTCTGATTCCTTAGCCATGGGTGTTCTTTCATCTCTACCAGCCCAGTCCAATCCATTCTTCAAGACTCAACTTAGATGTTTCCTCTTCCGTGAGGACTTCTTTGTCTAGTTTCATATTTCATGGATTCTCTATTTCTTCTCCTTCTCTTTTGAACTTTCACAGAGCTTGTTTTGTATTTCTGATGACTCACATCTTTTGCCTTGTGTTTAAGTTGACGGTTCCCCTTTCCTACTAGATTTGGGCTTTTGTGTTATATTATTTTAGTGTACTTCTAATAAGCAGCATATATATGTGTGTGTGTGTGTGTGTGTGTTTGCATTATATATCATATAATATACAATATCATGTAATATATGATATATGTCATATATCATAATTCTCTTTTTTCTTCTGGGAAAATTTAATGCATTTATATTTTGCGTAATTATTGAACTGTTCCTGTAATTACTACAAGTAATTTTTTTTTTTTTTGCTTATCACACTCTGGATTTACTTTTAATCTACTTTTCTTCTGAATTGATACAATGTTCTTATTTCCCTCTTATTTTCCCTAATGTTTGGCAAGCCAATGATATTTCTTGTAATGGTTATTCTTAAGTTTGAGCATACTATCTCTCCATAAAAAAAAAATGCAGAAACAAACTGTTCTTTGATTCTACCTCTCTTGTTACTATTGTCAAATACTTTGGTTCTATGTTTATAACACAAAACTCTTAGTTTTATTATTATGTTTATGGACAATTTTTGGCCACTTTCTCTGCTCTCTATTCCTTTTTGCATCACAAACTTCCCTTTGTGTTTATGGTTTTTTTCCTTGTTGAAATATAGTTAGTAATTCTTTCAGTGATGGTCTGTGAGTGGTAAATTTTCCATTTTGTAAGTCTGAAATGTATTTACTATGCTGTAACTCACAAGCGAAGATTTGTAAATATCTATACTTCTGGGTCACAGTCATACTGCCATCAGCACTGAGAGTTGCCATCCTGTTGTCTCTTGGCATCTCTGTGGCTTATGGGAGTTTGAGAGTAATTTAGTTGTCTTCTGGCTTCTGCACTTTCTCTGTACCCTTGATTTTTTTTTTTTTTAATTTTTTTTTTTTTTCAACGTTTATTTATTTTTGGGACAGAGAGAGACAGAGCATGAACGGGGGGAGGGGCAGAGAGAGAGGGAGACACAGAATCGGAAACAGGCTCCAGGCTCCGAGCCATCAGCCCAGAGCCCGACGCGGGGCTCGAACTCACGGACCGCGAGATCGTGACCTGGCTGAAGTCGGACGCTTAACCGACTGCGCCACCCAGGCGCCCCTGTACCCTTGATTTTTATATCCATCACCACAGCTTATTTACTTGAGCATTTATTTCTATTCCTCTTGTTTGGCTTTTGGTCTAAAACACTTCTGTCCTTTTTCCTGCTAGAACATTCTTGGCTGTGGTTTCTATGCATATTGCTTCTCTATTCCCTCTGCTTTTTGCTTGGGAGCCCTTATTAAAAGTTTGTTAGAGCCTTTCAATCTGTCTCCAGATCTCTTACTTTCTTCCTCATACTTTTTAATCTACTTTCTCTCTGGGTAAAATCCTCAGAGAGCTTCCAATTCACCAATATCCAGTTTAATTTTCTGGTCCAGCAGAATTCTGTCCAATCTAGAGTTTATTGAACCTGCCCCCATGCGTTTAAAAAGTTTCGATGACCATATTTTTAGTTCCCACTTTTGATGGCCATATTTTTATTTTTAAATTTTATTTATAATTTGTTCTTTTTAAAAATAGTAATCTCTTCTGCCTGTTTTTTTTTTTTTCTTAATAAAAAATGTTTACTTTTCAGTTGATTGCAAAATACCTCAAGTAAAAGCCTTGACCCAATGTCCTCATCATGGACCCTTGTTGTCCTGTCTACAGCATGACTTGGGGATATCCACACTCTGTTGTCACTGCACTTCTGGAAGCCACAGGCAGGGTATGGGCACCAGAGAATAAAGGTCTATCAATCATGCCAATACTTTGGCAAAGGGGATACAGGGAATTATTCCTGGCCCCTAAAGCAGCTCACACATTTTGATAATATGGTTTTTCTTTTACTCTCCTTTATTTTAAGAAGTGTGCCTGGGAGTGCCTGGGTGGCTCAGTCAGTAGAGCGTCGGACTCTTGGTTTTGGCACAGGTCATGATCTCATGGTTTTGTGAGTTCAAGCCCCGCATGGGCCTCTGGGTGGCAGCGCGGAGCCTGCTTGGGATTCTCTCTTTCCCTCTCTCTCTGCCCCTCCCCCATTTGCAGTCTCTCTCTCTCTCTCTCTCTCTCAAAATAAATGAATTAAAAAAAAAATGTGTGCCTGGACCACATAGATTGCTCTAAAAACTCCAATCCATAAATCTATGTTTACTAAGTTATTAAATCTCAAACTGCTCTCCATTGATTTTATCTATAGGTATCAAGTTTACCAGAAGCTAAACCATTTTGTTTAAATTCCTACTTTACCTGTCAATTAACTGAAAGGTCATAAATCATTTGTTAAGCAAATGAAGCATATCTACTGAAGTTATTTTGTCAGATTACTTAATGGCAAGAATGTTATTGGAAGTACCTCTACAAAATACAAAAGGATTATATCACTTTATTATATCTATTTATTATTTATATCTATTTATATTTCTATTTAACTATTTATGACTTCTAAAACTACCAATTGCCTCCAAATTAATCTTATATTCTTTTCAAATAAATGATGAGATTGTGAGAGCCATAGCTTTGGTGATAGTTTGAAGCAAATTTAAGTTCTGTAGCTCATCTGGACCAAGTAATTTGTTGTTTCCTGAAGCCCTCCTATTAATTTATATTCGGGGTTTTATGGTCCTGGCCTATTCTTCACTTGTTGTACACCTGAATTGCATTTTCCTTCTGTTCTTGGTTGAGTTCATTCTCTGGAAGTGTAAACTCATCACAAAACCTTCCCAGGCACTGACCAAGAGGAAAGGTAACTGCAGCAGACAGTATTTGAGCTCTACCTAAATCCCTTGAGATGCCTTTTACCTTTTCTGTGACTCTCTCGCCATAGGCACTGAGAGAGGCAAGTGCTTGGGAGTTTCTGCCAATGACCAAGGGGCATGAGAGTGTGACAGCCCAGCCCCCCTGCCTCAGGGTGGGAGAACCTCTTAGCTGCAATTTATATGGGAATAGGCGGAGACAGAGACTCAGCCTGAAACCGCACCCTTGTCTTGTGGCTTCTTGTTTCCTGTCCTGCTCCCTCGACTCCCTTCTGGGGTCTCCTTGGAGGAAGTCCTGTCCAAATCACTTGCTTATGATTGGGTGATGGGTGATATCCATTTCTGTTCATATTTAGAACATCCATATTGTAAAGAGAAGGGGAAATATTTTCAGGTTTTCTTGCCCGTGAAAAAAAAACTCAACCAAGTGAAATTTGGCACAACTGGGCTGGCCATGATGTTTTGAGATTGTCCTTTGATTGCCTCGGAGCCGGTCTATGCAGGGCTGGGCACCACATGGGGTGATAGTGGCACCACCCCCAAGGGAGATTTAGCCATGTGGTGGATGGGGGAGGTGGTGGGTATTTTGTGGGGTTTCTGAGCCAGACATAGAGGCGTCCTTTGCTTGGGCACTTTCTCCGGTTTCTTGTCTGGGGTGACCCGATCTGTTTTGTTGCATAATTTTTTTGTCCTTTTAAAAATGGCTGTTATTCTTACATTATCTCTCCGAGGATCTTAAACATACCAGTTGTGAAGTCGATATGTGATTGTTCTAAGTGTTTGCATTTTGTGGAGAGTGAACTCATCCTTTCGCGGTTGATTTTGTTGGCCAGTCTGCTTAGAGTTAGCTTTTCCCCATGTGGTTGGGTTTCCTTTCCTTTGGGCTCACACTGAGTGGGGTTTTGTTTTCTCTCTCTGCACTCACTTCTCCCTGTCCTGCAGCTTCGTGGCTGTCCCCATCTGGCCAAATGGAACCTCAGAAGCAGGCTTCACATCTCATGCTTATATCAGAGCCGTTGCATTTGCAGGAGTTGGTCCCACATGATCAGCTTTCTCACGGCTTTTCCAGAACTGCTGTTACTGGTGCAAGCTGCTGCCTGGGGCAGCAATGGTCGTAGTTTGTTTTTGACCCTCTTTCATATGAGGGTGTCTGCCCAAGCCCTGTCGTATGTGGCAGACACCCGTATGTAGTTGAATTTCCAGTCTTTATAGTTTTGATCTGGAGTCAACAAGGTCATGGCCTCAGTGCCTTCTTAAAATTTAGTTTGCCTTCTGTTTTGGTTCCCTGAGAAATTTCTTTTCTCTTTGAAAGGGACTTTGTCTTAATTTTTTCTTAAAAAGTCAATGAAAAATGTTAAATTGCTTTTTTTTAGAGCAAAGGGGATAGTTTAAAGAATGAACCCTTGACTGCAAATCCAGCTTTGAGCTTTTTAAGAACAGGATCTGTGTTCTCTCTTGATTGCTAAATGTACAGAGTTAGCATCATATCTTGTAATAGCCCACAATAAAATACTTACTGAATAAATAATTCATCTTCGAATTATTGAGTGGTTGGGTAGTTTTCAAACTTAATCTTTAGCACTGGGAATTTTTTTCTCAAGTAAAGTCTTATCTTACATACAAGTCCCAAATATACAAACATATAGAAGTGACATTTTATTAATATGTGTTATTTTATTAGGTTCACATTTATGACATTTACTTATTTTAAAGTCAATTATTGAGTTCAGGGAGACTTAGGAAAAATGAACATTTTGAAAATTCCTACAGAGGAGAAAACCTGTCATTTTAACCTCACCTTCCAAGTTTTTTCTTTCTTTCCTTCTTTTTCATTTCTCTTCTACTTTCTTCTTTCCTTCCTTTTCCCTTTTCTATTCTCTCCAATGTCGTACAATGGACGGATGCACGTCCTTCCTGCGAACCCGGAGTGGCGCTCTCTCTCACGCATAATTCACCTCCTCCTAATCCTCCATCCTGTCCCTCCTTTCTCCCTTTCCTCCCTCTTTCTCCCTATCCTTCTTCCTTCCTTCCTTCCTTCCTTCCTTCCTTCCTTCCTTCCTTCCTTCCTTCCTTCCTTCCCAGTTTAGTTCCATTTGTTTTTCCATTATCCCCCAAGCATGTGGTACGGTCTATTAATCAGCCACTGTTTGAAAATCTCTGGGGTAGAATGGTCACTTGCAACCGCAGTTTGGCGACTTGTTTTCTAGGTCACACTGTCAGTGTCAGAAGTAGAGTCAGACCTGGTTTTCTGGTCTCATTCCCTCATGGAAATATTTTCTCTTACTATGGTGTTATTCTGAAAAGAGACTAAAGCAGCATTATGGTGGTGGTGGGGTGGGGGTGGTTCACCACCTCTTTCTGTCTCACACAAACAGCTAAGCCACAGGCAAGTAAAGCCTCATGCCCATTTTTTCCCATGCCTTTACATTCTCGATCTCCTCCAAGACCATCTTGCTTGGTATAAACAACAGGAATGAGCGGTTGCCGTCCTCAGATGGTAGCCTAGCTGTGTCAGTGGAGGATGACTCCTAAAACAGACCTTGAACAGACTTTGTGGTTAATGACCAATGACAGGGTCATGATGGCCAGACTTTCTTAATGTTTCTGCTGCTTCCTGAACAGAATCTGGATGTAAATGTCCAGGGGAAGGAGATGTGAAGCTCTTCTTTCCACAGGCTTTAGCTTCAGGGCAGCAACCAAGGCACCTGTGATGGGCTGGTAACTGTGTAACAACTGGCTCCTGAAAGCAAAAGCCCTGATTGGTGGCATTTATCCGTTTCTATGGTGCACATTCTCCCACACGGCCAATTTCAGGCTAACAACAATTTAACACCTGGTTTGCAAGCAGTTTTGTCAAACTGGTACAAGCTGGCTCTAATACATCCCTGGCCCAGAGACACAGGGACAAAGGGTGCCTGGGCCAACTTCTCAGGGATCGTGTTTCATGTGGTGCTTCAGATCAATGTGCCAGCCTCCTGCCTTTCTATCAAACTCTGTTCTAGGATGCTTATGCATCCCAGTATCCTCAACCTTTGTCCCCTGCTGCTCCTCTGGCTCTTAGTCTTAGCTGGTGTGATTGTCATCATTGGGTCAGTTGTATTTACTTAAAGGCTTATGGTGGCAGATGTCTAGATAGTCCTCGCAGCTGATGCTTGAATCTGGTTCTGTCTGCAAAGAAGGAAAGAGAGAAATGACTAATTGCGAAGGGAAACCTTGTCTTTATTCAAGAACTATTAAGGAAATGGTGAGAATAAATGAACTAAAGCCTGCCACTTGGATTACCCATGCTTATGTCCTCTGGCTGAGTAACATGGCGGAAGGAAGAGGGAGGGCAAGGATTAATGATGTCTTGTTACTTTGTAAAGATGCTGTCCAAGCTCAGCAATAGAGAGAAAGTTTGACTAAATAGGTGAGTAACACTGCCTTGGGAAAATGTTGCACTTCAGCAGTTTCTTTTCTGGTTTTTAAAATTTTATTTTTATAGAGAAAAGCCGCCACAGAAATCCAGCTGTTTTGGTCATTGCACGATGGAGCCTCAAGTAGAGGCAATGACTCAAAAGGAGACAATTCAGGAAGGAAAGCAAATGATGGCTCACATATAATCAGGCAATAAGTCCTGAAATGCATTCAGCTTTTGCCAGTGCAGGTCGGTTCAGGGTAAAGTCTTCAAGCGAGGAAAGTATATTTGATTGTTGGCAATAAGGACCCAAGAAACCCCTAATGACACCTGGGTTCCTAAATTTTTGTGCTGACTTTAAAACCGATACACGGCATATATCCATTAAAATTTTGAAAGGATACAAGAGAGAGCTATACTGTAAATCCTGTAAGATAACAATGGACAAATTAGGTCATAACATTTCCTACATGGCCTCCACTTTGGAAATGAAGAAACAGACAGATGATTATTTTTATTATCTTTTTTCATTTCATTGTTCTCATTTCCAGATGCTATCAGCAAAATCATAAAATACTAAGATCTCAGTGTTGTGAAGGAAAAGGGAGAGGAAAAGGAATGAAAAGGGAAATAAATGATTATTTATTGAGTAACTCCTACGTTCCAGGAACTGTATGAGGCCACTTTACAAATTAAATCCTCACACTTCTGTGAAGGAGATGTGGAACACTGTACTATCTGTTCAAAATATTTATTGGTTCCCCTCCTCCCCCCATGCTGGTCTCTGCAAGGGCCATCCAGGACCTTTCCAAGGGAAGGGTCTTAGTAATTGGTTCTCTCATTGAAGTCAGGCTTGATCCTATGACTTGCTTTGACCAATGGAACTTGAGCGTAAATGAAGGGTGCCTTCTCTCTACAAAAGCTTTGCAAGGCACTGGTGTTTCTACCCTCACTTTTTTCCACCTGCTCTAAGAATAACAGGTCTCAGATAAGGGCTCTCTCTCAGCCTAGATCCCAGAATGAAGGAGACCTGGGGAGCAGAGCCACAGCTGATCTGCAGCCAACATGAGCATGAATGAGAACTAAACCTTTGCTGCTATAAGTCCCTTGGATTTGTGGGTTTGTTATGGTAGCAAAATGTACTAAAACATAGCAAAACATTGACCAATACAAAAATTGGTACCAGAAAAGGGGTGCTGTGTAACAATAAAAGCAACAATGGAATCTAAAATATGTGGCAATGCTAAAACCCTTGGTAAAACTTTTTTGTGCCTACAACAGCTTGTGTTGCTAGAGGTCATCAAGAGGATGTGACCACGGGTGACCCGGGAGCTGGTTCCTGGCAATTGGGGGCTCCTCACCCCCTCCCCATCCTTGGAATGTTCATTATTCTCACCATGCCCATGGTGGGAGCCCTTTCAAGAACATGGTTGGAGAGAATAAGTCCTTGTTGAGACTAACTGGGTGATACATGTGAGTGAACTCAGGTGAGGCCTGTATATAAACTTTATTCAAAAAGAAATTTTAATGTTTATTCATTTTTGAGAGACAGAGCACAAATGGGGAGGGGCAGAGAGAGGGAGACACAGAATCTGAAGCAGGCTCCAGGATCCGAGCTGTCAGCACAGAGCCGGATGTGGGACTTGAACCCACAAACCATGAGATCATGACCTGAGTTGAAGTCGGACACTTAACTGACTGAGCCACCTATGTGCCCCCCTATATAAACTTGAAGATTGTGACAGCAGAGCATAATTCTACTTCTCCTCCAGTTGCTCAGGACAAGCCTTGTAAGTAAGTTCTTTTGCTCCTTAAACCTGCCACTTACCCATCTGAAGCAGCCTGCTTGTTTCCTTGCATGCTCTGTATATGGGAGCCACTTTGCAAACCAACAGCTTCGAAAGTAGATAACGAATCTAATGGACTCATGGCTTTAGGAGAAACTGGGAAAATAGAATGTGAGTTGGCTGCTATTGGAAATGTGCCGAAGCAATGAAGTCACCTCAGAAAAGAACTGGCCAATCTGCAAGCAGAATTGAAAGGGAATATAGAATCTAGAAATTCCGGGATGCTCATGGTTGAAAGATGTGTTCGGCTCTCATTTAGAACCCATTTATAAAGTTGAGATGTGCTTTGGCATGTCTCAAAAAGACTTATAGGTGCCACTTACATGTGTTGCCAATCAAAGAAATAAATAGCTATGTTTTTGAGAAAGTCTGATTGCCAAAAAAAAGATACCAACATGGATTAAAGAGACTGAGACTGCTGAAGACTTAAGTGGCCTTAGGACACTTAATCTTCTATAAGAAGAAATAGGTCCTCAGTCCAGAAGAGGGGCATATTCTCCAGTGCCATCTTCAGAGGTGGACAAGAAGGGCAATCAAAAAGGGGGGATTTTCAAGAGAGCATAGTCATAAAGAACAATGGATTCCCAATCTTAGGTTAAAGGGGTTTTTATTTTTTTATTAAAAAATTTTTAAAAAAAATACTTATTTTTGAGAGAGAGACAGAGACAGAGCATGAATGGGGGGACAGAGAGAGAGGGAGACACAGAATCTGAAGCAGGCTCCAGGCTCTGAGCTTCAGCACAGAGCCCGACGTAGGGTTCGAACTCATGAACCAGGAGATCATGACCTGAGCTGAAGTCGGACACTTAACTGACTGAGCCACCCAGGTGCCCCGAGGTTAAAGGGATTTTTAAACGTCTGACCCGTAGGGTTTCAGAATTTTTTGGACCAGTAACTGATGTGTGTCTCTCCTTTCTCTTTCCACATGGAAGTATTTGTTTGGTTATCTGGTCCCTCTTGACCCATTCATTATATGCTGTGTGTGTGTGTGTGTGTATGTGTGTGTGTGGTGGTGCAGATAACTTGTCTCTAGTTTATAGCTCTCCACATCAAGGGGAGCCACAGATAGACTGGGTGCAGAAGCGTTTCGAAAGATATTTTGGGTCTAAAGCCATGATTAAATAAGCCTTTGGGAGATATTTCCCCTTGGGGTATGGAGGAGTGTATTTTTCATGCAAAAAGGAGAAAAGTGAACATTTGTGATCAAGAGAGCAGATCATGATCATAGTCTCTGCTGTTCTCCTTTCAGACCATTGTATCAGAGCCCTTTCTTTGTACTCTTCTATTCGTTTATATCAGGCTTGGCCACATAACTTTGCACTGGCCGATGGAACATGACTGGAAGTGGGGTATGCTACTCGGTAGCAGAAACGTCTAGAACCATTGCCAGCACTGTGCTTTTCTTTATGCCAGATAACAACATGTCCCTATTAGGGGTCTGGAACTCAGAAGGAGGAAATGTGGAGAAATGCCACAGCCAGCCCACAGCCAAAATGTACCATAGGTAATAAACTTTTATTGACGTAAGCCATGGAGATTTAGGGGTTGTTTATTTCCACAATATGACCTAATGAAAGCTGACAGACAAAGAAAATGAGACTCATATATGTGACGGTTTTAATGGCCAAGAGCAGTGTAAGAAAGCATTGCCATAACTTTGGCGTTCATTCCATTTGTTTCGTATTTAACATCTTGAGAGCCATGCATACTATTCTATCTCAACAGTCTCCATTTGTATGAATATTAGAAAAGCCAAACAGGTTTTCACTTATTTGCATTTTAATTTTGGGAACCTACTTTCTTTGTGGACCATCCACGTCAACTCCCCATTTTCTATTACTTGTCTTTTTTAAGTGAATTGTAAGAGTTTTAAAAAACTTATCAAAGACATCTTTTCTTAACTGTAGACATTGCAAATACCTTTTCCCAGTTTGTTTCTAAATATTGTATCTGATGATATACAGAAATTTCAACATTTCACGTAGCCAAAATGCATGTACCCAGTAGTCCCAGTAAGTATTTATTTAATGAATCAATGAATCAATAAATAGCTTATTTCTTTGCTTTTATGTATTTAAAATGCTCCCTCATGTTGAGGTGAGAAACTATTCACCTAAATTTTTCTCTCATTTTATGTAATGTTTTGCTTCAATCTCTCTTTTTTTTTAATGTTTATTTATTTTTGTGAGAGACAGAGTGTGAGCGGGGGAGGGGCAGAGAGAGAGGGAGACACAGAATCCAAAGCAGGCTCCAGGCTCTGAGCTGTCAGCACAGAGCCGGAAGCAGGGCTTGAACCCACAAATCGGGAGATCATGACCTGAGCTGAAGTCAGATGCTTAACCGACTGAGGCACCCAGTTTTGCTTCAGTCTCTTGATCAGGGGTTCCAGCTCCAGTTGTATGTTGGCATGAATAGTATTTTGGCGGGGGGGGGGGTGGTGGCTCAGTTGGTTAAGTGTTTGACTTCGGCTCAGGTCATGGTCTCGCGGTTTGTGGGTTTGAGTCCCGAGTGGGGCTCTGGGCTGATGGCTCAGAACCTGGAGCCTGCCTCAGATTCCACGTCTCCCTCTTTCTCTGCTCCTCCCCTGCTTGTGCTCTCTCAAAAATAAATAAACATTAAGAAAATTTTTAAAATATTTGGGGAATTAAAAATATTTTTTTTGTTTACATTTATTTTTGAGAGGGGGGAAGGGGCGGATAGAGAGGGGGCAGAGGATGTGAAGTGGGCTCTGTGCTGACAGCAGAGAGCCCGATACGGGGCTTGAACTTGAGAACCATGAGAGGAAAACCTAAGTCAAAGTCAGATGCTTAACTGACTGAGCCAGCCAGGTATCCCTGGGGAACCTTTTAAAAGCACAACTTTCATACTCTCAGAGGGTATGACTTAAGATTCTGTTTTCACACAGCCTCCCTTTCTTTTTCCCCAGGGTGTTCTGATACAGTTAGTCTGCAGTTTGGAGAGCTCTATTAAACTCATTTTAGTTTTGATACAGTCCAATTTACCTACTTTTTTTTGTTATTGCTTGTGCCTTTGGTGTATTATCACAGAAACTTTAGCCGAAATGAAGATTAGGAAAATTTACTTTAATTTTTTCTTCTAAAGGTTCTGCAGTTTTATCTCTTTTATTTAGGTCTATGATCCTTTTTTCAGTTGATTGGTGTGAGCTAAGAGTCCAAGTTCATTCTTCTGCATATGGATATTCAATGATCCCGACATTATTTTTGGAAAATACCATTCCCCCTGCCCTTGAATTGTCTTGGCATGCTTGTCAAAAAGCAGTTGACTATAAATGTGAGGGGTTATTTCTAGAATCTCAATTCTATTCCATTGATCTGTGTACCTATACTTATGCCAATATCACATAGCTTGATTGGTGTAGTAAACTGTATAATTGGGAAGTGTGGATTCTTCACCTTTGTTCTTTTTTAAGATTATTTTGGCTCTTCTGGGTCCATATGGATTTCCTTATGAATTTTAGCATCAGCTTTTCATTTGATGCAAAAACCACCCTTTTAACATCTTCTCCTACCACCCCCATCACAGTGTTCTCTTTTTCCACAGCCACAGGTACTACCTGACAGGTTTTTATTAACATAAATTGTTTCTGGAGCAGATGGTGAGATTTTCGGTGTAATTAGAATAGCTTTGAATTCTATAGTGTTATGGAAAACCTAAAGACGTAATCTCTTTGGGGGCACCTGAGTGGCTCAGTTGGTTGAGTGTCTGATGGGCTCAGGTCATGATCATGTGGTTCATGAGTTCAAGCCCCACATCGGGCTGACTGCTGTCAGCACAGAGCCCACTTCGGGTCTTCTGCCCTCCTGTCTCTCTGCCCCTTCCCTGCATACACACTCTCTTTCTCAAAAATGAATAAACATTAAAAAAAAAGACTTAATTTCTCAGATCTCAATTCTCCCTATGCAACAAAGACGTGGGAACAGATCAGTAAACCCAGATGCCTGTGTGTGACTTGACTAGTCAGAGCTTTACCACTTGTCCTGTTTACTCAATTCAGCAATGATTACTGGCTATGCTCTTTCCCTCTTTTTTCCCCACTTTCCTTCTCCCTGCATGTGTGCCAAAGTCTCCCAGATGAGCTGTTTTCTCAGGTTCCTTAGGCTTTTTGAGGACCGTGATTCAATGAAGAGGTCAGCATTCTGAGCAAACCCCCTTTCTCAAGAATTGAAAGTCACTTCCAACTACTGGGCCTACTCAGTTTGTTCTAGTGTTATGTTGCTTATAGGTCTGCTGTGTTTGCTTCTATGGAAATGTTCACTAAGTCTTGTGTTTGTGCCTCACGGACTTTAGTTTCCTCATGCATCATGAGGAGAGCAAGTGTTAAGGGATAATATTTTATTTTCCCAACATTGCATGCTAGTTTGCATTATTAATACTAGGTTGGCTCTGAATCGCCATAGCAGGGTTAAATGTAAATGGAATTTACCAGCTCTGAGAAGGGAAGGGAAGTAGGCTCTAAGCATACCTTTTTAGTCTGTTGGTGGGTAAAAGGGCTCTGTACCCCAGAGCCTGGCCTCTAACCACCCTGTAGAATTCCTCTAGCTGTGGACCTCTTGTCTAATTTTTACTTCTCCATCTGTGAGAGCAGAGTGGTAGCAGTGCCTGGTATCTAAGAGGAGCTTAATAAATATTCATTGGATGAATAAATGGATAATTAATTCTGTGATTGAATCTTTCATTACGCCAAGTATCAAGCCATGCACATTTTACTTAATTCTCACTATAACTGTGTAAATTCTTAATCCATTGACTGACATTAATACTTGTCATCTGGACAACACTACCACATTCCTTATATTCTTTGAATCTCATACTATCCTGTGATAGACACAATTGGTTTTATCCCTATTTTACAGATACAGGATATAGAGACACAGAAGATGTTTAATGCTTTAAATCAGTATTTCTCCAGTTTAAATGATGCACAAACCATCCGAGATTCTTATTAAAAGAGAGATTCCCTTGGGGCGCCTGGGTGGCTCAGTGGGTTAGGCAACCGACTTCGGCTCAGGTCATGATCTCGTGGTTTGTGGGTTTGAGCCCCGCCTTGGGTTCTGTGCTGACAGCTCGGAGCCTGGAGCCTGCTTCGGATTCTGTGTCTCCCCCTCTCTTTACCCTTCCCCTGCTCACGCTCTGTGTCTCTCTGTCTCTCAAAAATAAATAAACATTAAAAAAAAAAGAGAGAGAGATTCCGATTCTGTAGAAGACCTGGGTGGGCCCGAGAGTAGTAGTTCTCAGGAGTTTACAGGGGATGCTGTTGCTGTGCTTCTCGCAAGACTTTAAATAGATTTTTTCTTTGCTTTTGTGAAGATGAAGGGTTAAAAAAATAAACAAGGCAAACAAACATTGTCCCCTCCTCCACCCCCTCCCCCCAAATAGACCCTAAAGACTAAGAAACCTAAAAGCAAAGTATATTCACGAACACCACGCAAATGAAATCCTAAAGATAAAGGTTGATAAATCAGCCATTCTTTGAGACTACAGTGTACTAGAGCCTACAAGATCCTGCGACTAATAAAGCTGGAGGATTCTCATTCTTCTGATTTTAACACTTGCTGCAAAGCTATTTTTAAAATCTAAAACCAAAGCTACAAATAGGAGTGAGAAGACCCCTGTGATTGTCTCTAGAAAAGGTCGATTTTGACCAATATAAGGCATATTAGTTCCATAATATGCCTTGATATTTCCTTATAAAAAGGAACTTGAAAGTTCTGTAAAGAGTGAAAATTGTTCACGTATTACACATGGAAACAGAAAACTAACGACATTCTTAGGAAATCTTGATCATTTTCACCAGCTAAGAAAGTAAGCGTGTCCCAAAGCATGAAGATAAAGGTTTGCTATTTATGGCTGTGCTCTTGATCAGTTACTGGGGCTTGATCAGTTCTATGTGGGACTCAGCAGACATTCATCATTACTACTGCTACCTCTCATACCCAGGGTTCTTCATCTGGCCAGACCAGATAATTTCCTATCTGTGTGCTAAAGACCTCACCATTTTCCATGGCCTTTGCTCTTGAAACATGTAGATGCTTTGGAAAGTTAAGAGCAGAAGGCAATAAGGAGATGAGAGGAGCTGATATCCCAGCCCTGGGCTGGCGGAGTGTAGCAGAAAGCAGAACACTAAGTGATGGCCATTGAACTATTAGGCTTTGCTTACTGTGCAAAGATTTTAAAGCTAAAGGTCGTTGGTGTCCTTTTTGCCTCATGTTTTATGGCTAGTAGGCACCAGTGTTCCAGATCATAGGTATGTCCCTCAGTTAAGTAAAATGGGGGACACTTTAAAGGTAACAGGATTGAAAGCTATGGAAGAATTATTGGCTCAGAGAATTCAGAGTGAGGAGAATTTTTAGAAATCAAACTTGAATTTCTAGTTCAAGATGGCATATGAATCCCATGAATGAATTTGCCCTGAGTCCTGAATTCCATCACATGACTAATAGAATATAGGGAATCATCAAAAGGTGCTGCCCATTTGCCAGAATGTTGGCGAATTTTCGCATGGTAAAATGTAGCCAAGACCACACTGAGTAGTGTCTGATTAACTTGTGAGATGTTGCATCAAAAATAAAGTATGTTTGAGAATTAATGGATGGGGTTTCTGACAGAAGCTTTCTAATGTTGGGAAAGATGAGAACGGAGGGGCTAGAGGTACAGGTAGCATGGGGTGCACTTGGAGACAGTTTTCAACTCCACTTGAAAACCCTAAGGCAAACTTGCACCAGCAGAGATACTTGAGATGGGGGGGTGGGGTTGGTGCTTACTCTCAGTGAGCTCCACTGAGTTCTCTCGAACACTTGGCTCAGCTGGGTTTCTCTGGGAATTGGACACCACAAGAATGGCTAAATTTCCCACCACTATACGGTCCACTAATTTTCAACAATGCAGGAAAGAATATCCAATGGGAACAAGACACTGTCTTCAACAAATGGTGTTGGGAAAACTGGATGGCGACAGGCCAGAAGAATGAAAGTGGACCACTGCTTACACCGTGCATGAACGTGAATTCAAAATGGACGAGAGACCTAAATGTAAGATAGGAAACCGCCAACATCCTGGAGAAGAACACAGGCAGTAACCTCTCTGACCTCGGCTGCAGCAATTTCTTGCTAGATACATTGTCGAAGCCAAGGGAAACAAAAGCAAACATGAACTATTGGGACCTCATCAAGATAAAGAGCTTCTGCCCAACAAAGGAAACATCAACAAAACTAAAAGGCAGCCTATGGAAAGGGAGAAGATATTTGCAAATGACACATCTGATAAAGGGTTAGATTCTGTAAAGAACTTATCAAACAACACCTCAAAAACAAATAACTCAGTTAAGAAATGGGCAAAAGATGTAAATAGACACTTTTTCAAAGAAGACATCCAGATGCCTAACAGACACATGAAAAAATGCTCAGCATCACTCATCATCAGGGAAATACAAATCAAAACCATGATGATACCACCTCACACCTGTCAGAATGGCTAAAATTAACAATACAAGAAACAACAAGCAGCGAGGATGCAGAGAAAATCCCTCTTGTGCTGTTGGTGGTAACGCAAACCAGCGCAGCCACACTGGAGAACGGTATGGAGGTTCCTCAAGAAACTATAAATAGAACTACCCTACAATCCAGCAATTGCATTGTTATGTATTTACCCCAAGGATACAAAAATACAGATTCAAAGGGGTACATGCACCCCAATGTTTATAACAGCATTATCAACAATAGCCAAACTATGGATAGAGCCCAAATGTCCATCAATAGATAAATGGATAGGGGTGCCTGGGTGGCTCAGTCGGTTGAGCTACCGACTTTGGCTCAGGTCATGATCTCACGGTTTGTGAGTTCGAGCCTCGCGTTGGTCTCTGTGCTGACAGCTCAGAGCCTGGAGCCTGCTTCTGATTCTGTGTCTCCCTCTCTCTCTCTACCCCTTCCCCACTCATGCTCTGTCTCTCCTGTCTCAGAAATAAATAAACATAAAAAAATTTTTTTAAATAGATAAATGGATAAAGAAGATGTGGTCTCCCTCCCTCCCTCCCTCCCTCCCTCTCTCTCTCTCTCTCTCTCTCTATATATATATATATATATATGACTATATATACATACATATATATGACTATTACTCAGCCATCAAAAAGAATGAAGTCTTGCCATTTGCAATGACCTGGTTGGAGCTAGAATGTATTATGCTAAGCAAAATATATCAGTCAGAGAAAGGCAAATACCATATGATTTCACTCATATGTGGCATTTAAGAAACAAAACAGATGAACATATGGGAAGGGACAGGGGGAAAGAGAAGAGAGGGAAATAAACCACAAGAAGACTCTTAATGATACAGAGCAAACTATGGGTCGACAGAGGGAGGTGGGAAGGAGACGGGCTAGGTGGGTGATGGGTATTAAGGAGGGCACTTTTTGGGATGAGCACTGGGTGTTGTATGTAAGTGACGCATCACTAAATTTTGCCCCTGAAACCAGTATTGCACTGTATGTCAACTAGCTAAAACTTAAATGAAGAAATAGCTAATTGTCAGAGAGGCCATTGTCCAAGTTAGAGAAGGACCACACTGATCTTTGGATTGCAATGATAAACAAGGAGGAGGAACCCTTCTGCACAAAGATGAAGCAAAATGTCCCTTGGCTGCCTATTTTGGATGCTAGTTCCCTTCTTCCCAAGGAAAACCAGACTTCTCATCTGCCAAAGCAAAATTACACTTGAGTAGCCAAGTGGAGATGTCAGAGGGGCAGCTGACTATGTGAATCCAGACCTTAGAGAGATCAGGGCTGGAGTCAGCAGTACATGGGTGGTAACTGAGACCATGCTGTGGATGAAGTCACTTGGAGAGAGATTAGACTCTGCAAAGGGAGGGCTCAGAACTGACCCCAGAGGAACTCCGGCATTGAGAAGTGTCACTCTGAGGATGGGATAAAGACAGAACTACAAAGCGCTGTGAGGATAGGCTCCAGGGCGGGAGGAGAGAATCAGGATTGTGGAATGTTTTGGATGCCCACACATGAGTGTTTTAAGAAAAGAGTGGTCATTTGTGTTAAATGCCACTGGAAAGTCAAATCAGAAGGAACTGAAAAATATTCTTTGTATTTCATAGCATCTATGGATATGTGAAATAAAGAATTGGGTCATCTGAAGAGACAGTGTGTGTGTGTGTGTATGTGTGTGTGTGTGTGTGAGAAAGATGGTAGCAAGGAGTGGGGAGGATGGTTGGAGTAGTTAGAGTTCTCCTAGAAAGGAGCCAGGAGTGCGTGTGTATGGGGAGAGGCAGAGAGAGACAAAGATAGGGAGACAGAAGTCCAAAATCTATTGGGCACGCTGGCAGATTAGAGATGTAGGGAAGAGTTGATGTTTCAGGAGGTAAAGGAGTCAAGGAGAAAGAAAGTCGATGAATTTTCCATTCTCTGAGCACTTAGCTCCCCAGGTCTCCTCCTAAATCCTACGGAGGCACCAGCATTTAGGGATTGTAGAGGGCTCTCTTAGTGGTGTGGTTTGGACAAAGTTGTAACCCTTGGTTCTGCAACTGCCAAGTTACAAGTTAATTCCTGTGGAGGAAAGTTTCAGAATTGTCTTTTTTTTTTTCAGATGGAAAACAATAAAGGTTTTTAAAGGACAGATAAAGGTTGATGGGGGCCAATTTTCTTTTCTTTTCCTATTGAGTCTTGTGATATTTTGACAGAAGTAGGAAGGAAAAAAAGATTGAAGGAAGGCTGTTGACATTCCCTTCTGTTTCTGTAAAATTCACTGATCTCAATGCTATAGTGCCATGGTGACCGGTCAGCGTTCCTTGCAGGACTCACCATACAATATGTCCACTTCGTCTTGGAACAGAGCTTCCTACTCAAAGGAGAGACTATATCATGATTGGCATAGAAACATCATATTAAAGTTGCATATTTTTTTCATTCTGCAAGTATCTTAAACCTCAGAAGAAATATAAATGATATACATATACATGTACAGTTTTCTTCCTATTTCTTTTTTCTTTTAATGTTTATTTGTAAGACAGAGAGAGACAGAGCATGAACAGGGGAGGGGCAGAGAGAGAGGCAGACACAGAATCCAAAGCAGGCTCCAGGCTCTGAGCTGTCAGCACAGAGTCTGACGTGGGGCTCGAACTCACAAACTGTGAGATCATGACCTGAGCCGAAGTCGGATGCTTAACCGCCTGAGCCACCCAGGCTCCCCTTTCTTACTATTTCTAAGCAAACATCAATGTATTAGTGCCTAAATTGTTTTATAATTGACTAATTTATTATGCTTTTGATGGTGAAAATCTTAGTTGTGGCCTACTAGATACAGACCAAAATGGGAAAGCAACTGTTTTTCTGTCTGAGTCTCAGTTTGTCCATTTGTAAAAGGAGGAAGGCACTATGTTCACTTCTTCAAGGGCCAGGCCGCACAGGAAAGCGATAAAGTGTGGGAATTGTTTTCAGGGAAGGCACCAGGCTCTTATACTCATGCTATGGTTTGAATGTTTGTTTGCCTCTGAAATTCATATGTTGAAACCTAACCCCTAAGTGATGGTTAATACCAAAGGTGAGGCTTTGGGGAGGTGAATAGGTCAGGTCATGAGGGTGGAGACCTCCCAAATGGCATTAGTGACCTCTTAAAACGCCCTTGCCCCTTCCACCAGGTGACGTACAGTGAGAAGATGGCTGCCTATTGGGTAGGTTCTCACCAGACATCAAATGTGTTGGTGCCTTGTTCTTAGAATTTCCAGCCTCCCAGGACTGTAAGGAACAAATTCCCATTGTTTAGAAGCCACCAGTCCGTGCTATTTTGTTCCAGCAGCCTTAATGGATTAAGACGCCTTGCGAGTGACAGTGGTCAGCAGAGAGAGCTTTCAAGTGTTTGGCAAATCTGGGAGCCACAGTTGTGCCCAGGGCGGAGTGGCGACTCTGTGTGGTTATGACATGGACCCTGGGTCCAGAGTTCCCACAGTGGAGGAGGGCAGGATGACGAGCGAGGGTGACCCTGCACGTGGGTCATGGAGCCTAGCCTCTGTCCGGGGCAGCTAGCCGTGGTGCCCAGTAAGGAGGAAAAGGAGGAGGCTGGGCCCGCCCTCCCGACTCTGTTCCCCACTTTGCACTTCGAAAACAGAAAGCTTATTTTCAGAATTTCTCAGCATCTTTTCTTAAACCGTTGGCTGCAGTACATTTTTGTTTGCATTTGAGGGCTGTGCACTGCTGTTTTCTTGTGTTCATTCCTCTGCTAAAATAAATTATGTCTTTCACAATATTTACTTAAGTAAACACTCATCAGAGTTAGCATTAAAACGTGGATAGAACAAACAAGAGGAACAAGAAACCCTTGGGGTAATTTCGAGGCCGGGTGCTGAGCCCCTTGTCAATGGAATGTTGATGGGTGTGCCTGATGTTGCCGGGGTCTTCTTAGATTGAGGCCCCATCCAGAGGGACACACATGTGCTCATTTCCTTCTCCCTTCTCTGGTTTCCGCCATGCACCGTGGTGCACCGCACCGGAGAAGTGGATTTCTTGGCCCATGGTGTGCCCAAGTCTCTGCACCATGACCTCCGCAAACATACCTTCTCTTGTGCTTTCGTTTAAACAGTTCCAATCTTAATATAGCCAGCAGAAATGCTTCAAAGTGTGTGATATGGAGGCAGAACTGTCCCCTAATTTTGAATTCTGGAGCAGGTGCTTTAGTTTTCAGGCGGGCATGGTTCTAGCACTCAGCTGGAGGTGCAGAGGGAGTTGGCACCAAACCATATCTTTAGGTCTCATGGGCCTTTGTGGGCTCATCTCTCATTACAGTTTTGTGGTTATTTCACTACTTGTGTGTCTCCCCCAAAGCACCTGAGGTCTTGCATGCAGAGACCCAGGCATGTGCATATCTGACACTTTAGTATCAATTAATCCAAACACATATGGCACTTGTAGGCTGACCACTACAAAACCCACTTTTTATTCCATTCATTTCCTCTTTCTCTCTCTTTTTTTTCAGTTTCATTGATTTTTGCTGCTTATTATTTTCTTCTTTCTGTTTGCTTTGGGTTTATTTCTTTCTCTTTTTTTCTAGGTTTTTAAGGTGGAACTTCACTGACTTGAAACTTTCCTCTTTTTTTTTTTTAAATGCATTTAAGAGCTATGACTTTTCCTTCTTAGCACGGCTATGGCTATGTCGCACAAATTTTCATACGCTGTATTTTCACTTCCATTCAGTTCAATGTATTTAAAAAATTTTTTTAACCTTTACTTATTTTTGAGAGAGAGAGAGAGAGAGAGAGAGAGAGAGAGAGAGTACGAGAGGGGCAGGAACAGAGAGAGAGGGAGACACAAAATCTGAAGCAGGCTTCAGGCTCCCAGCTGTCAGCACAAAGCCCGACGCGGGGCTCGAACTCACGAACCTTGAGATTACGACCTGAGCTGAAGTCAGATGCTTAACCGACTGAGGCACCCAGGTGCCCCAGTTAAATGTATTTTTTTTAAATTTCCCTTTGACCCATGGAGTCTTTAGAAATATGTTGTGTAATTTCCAAAGTATCTAGCGATTTTCCTGTTTTCATTCAAATACTGACTTCTGATTTAAAAAAAAAATTAATGTTTATTTATTTTTAAGGGGCAGGCAGAGAAAGAGAGAGAGAGGGAGACACAGAATCTGAAACAGGCTCCAGGCTCTGAGCTGTCAGTGCAGAGTCCACCACAGGGCTTGAACTCACGGACCGCGAGATCATGACCTGAGCTGAAGTCCAACGCGTAACCAACTGAGCCATCCCGTGACTTCTGATTTAATTCCACTGTGGTTGGAGAACACACTCCGTGTGATTTCCATTCTTTTACATTTGCTTTTGGTTTGTTTTGTGGCCCAGGATACGGTCTATCTTGCTATGCGTTTTGTGGGCACTTGAAAATAATGTACATTCTGTGATTGTGTGGTAGTGTGTTGTGTAAACGTTGACTGGATCGTGTTGGTTGATGGTGTTGTTGACTTCCTTGTCCTTGGGACATTTTTGTTCAGGTGTTCTACCAACTGATGCAAAAGGTGTGTTGATGTCTCCAACCGTAATGCTGGATTTGTCTATTCTCCCTTTGTTATATCAGCGTTTACTTTATATACTGTGTGCTGATGTTTGGTGAATGCACATTAAAGCTTCCTATATCTTCTTGATGGATTGATCCTATTATCATTGCATAACGTTCCTCTTTTTCCCTGTTGATTTTCTTTGTCTTGAAACTTACTTTATCTGATATTGGTATAACTATACCGGGTTTCCTTGAATCAATGCTTACATAATATTCTTTTCCCATACTTTTACTTTCAACATGCCTGTATCATGATATCTGAAGTGATCTTTTTGCAGACAGCATAGAGTTGGTCATATATTATTTAAAGTTTATTTATTTATTTTGAGTGCACACAAGTAGGGGAGGGGCAGAGAGAGAAAGAGAGAGAACCCCAAGCAGGTTCTATGCTGTCAGCACAGAGCCCAATGTGGGGCTCGAACTCACAAACCATAAGATCATGACCTGAGCTGAAATCAAGAGTTGGACACTTCACCGACTGAGCCACCCATGTGCCCCAGAGTTGGTCATATTTTTTAATCCATTCTCCCAATCATTAAATGGGAGATAGATAAATAATGACATGAAAATGTTCAGAATACACTATTATATTAGAACAGCAAATGAAGAACTATATTTAGAATGATTCCATTCAAAATATTTGAAATGGTGCATACAGGTCTTACTTGACCTACAATGGGGTTATGTCCTGATAAACCCAGTGTAAGTTGGAAATACTGTAAGTCAAAAGCACTTAATACACTTAACCTACAAAACAGCACAGCCCTCAGCTCAGCGTATCTCAAGTGTGCTCAGAACACAATATGTTAGTCAACAGTTGGGCAAAATCATCTAACAAAAGGCTATTTTATAATAAAGCGTGGCATTTCTGGTAATTTATTGAATGCTGTATTGAAAGTGAAGAGCAGAATGGTTGTGAGGGTGTGGGTTTTTTGCCCTTGTGATCTCATGGCTGGCTGGGAGCTGTGGCTCACTGTTCCTACCCAGCAAAACAAGAGAGGATTGTGCCCTGTATTGCTAGCTTGGGAAAAGATCAAAACTGAAGCTTCAAAGCACAGTTTCTACTGAATGCATATTGCTTTCACACCAATCATACAGTCAAAAACAAATCTTAATTTGAACCATTATCAGTCAGAATCTTAGCTCCATTTGAATCTAGCTGTATAAACTTCAGCCAATTACTTAATGTATTTATACTTCAGTTGTCTTATCTATGAGATGGGGATAATGATAAAATTTACTTCATGAGGTTTTTGTGAGAAATTAGTGATCAGTATTCAGAATACTGTCTGGCACAGAGTCATGGTTCTTGAGATCAAGCTTGAAGTCAGCACTGTTAGCATGGAGTCTGATTGGGATTCTCTCTCTCTCTCTCTCTCTCTCTCTCTCTCCCTCTCTCCCTCTCTCCCTCTCTCTCCCCCTCTTCTTTGCCCCTCCTCTGCTCTCTCTCTCTCTCTCAAAAATAAATATTAAAAAAGTATAAATATTATATTTACATAATAAAATAGTAATTTATGAAGTAAATATAACATACGTTGCACAAATGACACAGACATGCTTCTATTATTATTGTAATATTTGGGTATTTCTGATTCAAACAACTATAATTATCTTACACCTTTTTAGCTTTTTCTGTATTTTGAATACCAAGAAGTCAGATTATTGGTCCCACTATAAGACTTTAAAAAAAGCTGTGGAAAATAAATTCAAAATGGATGGAAGACCTAAATGTGAGACAGGAAATCATCAAAATCCTACAGGAGAAAACAGGCAGCAACCCCTTTGACCTCGGCCATACCAACTTCTTTCTTGACATGTCTCTGGAGGCAAGGGAAATAAAAGCAAAAATGAGCTATTGGGACCTCATCAAGATAAAAAGCTTCTGCACAGCAAAGGAAACAATCAACAAAACTAAAAGGCAACTGATGGAATGGGAGAAGATATTTGCAAATGACATATCAGATAAAGGATTAGAATCAAAAATCTATAAAGAACTTACTAAACTCAATACCCAAAAAAACAAATAATCCAGTGAAGAAATGGGCAGAAGACATGAATAGACACTTCTCCAAAGAGGACATCCAGAGGGCAAACAGACACATGAAAAGATGCTCAGCATCACTCATCGTCAGGGGAATACAAATCAAAACCACAATGAGATACCACCTCACACTGGGCAGAGTGGCTAAAATTAACAACTCAGGCAACAACAGATGTTGGCGAGGATGTGGAGAAAGAGGATCTCTTTTGCACTGCTGGTGGGAATGCAAACTAGTGCAACCACTCTGGAAAACAGTGTGGAGGTTCCTCGAAACTACCCTATGACCCAGCAATTACACTGCTAGAAGTTTATCCAAAGGATACAGGAGTGCTGATTCGAAGGGGCACATGCACCCCAATGTTTATAGCAGCACTATCAACAATAGCCAAATTATGGAAAGAGCTCAAATGCCCATCAACTGACAAATGGATATATATATATATATATATATATATATATACACACACACACACACACATACATACATACATACATACACACACAATGGAATACTACTTAGTTATGAAAAAGAATGAAATCTTGCCATTTGCAACAACGTGGATGAAACTGGAGGGTATTATGCTAAGTGAAATAAGTTAGAGAAAGACAGATATCACATGATTTCACTCATATGTGGAATTTGAGAAACTTAACAGATAATCATAGGGGAAGGGAAGGAAAACGAAGATAAAAACTGAGAGGTAGGCAAACCATAAGAGACTCAAATACAGAGAACAAATTGAGGGTTGATGGGAATGGGCAAAATGGGTGATGGCCATTAAGGAGGGCAATCTTTGGGATGAGCAGTGGGTCTTATATGTAAGTGATGAATGACTGGATTCTATTTTCAAAGTCAAGACCACACTGTATTGTATGTTAACTAACGAGAATAAAAATGAAAAGAAAAAAAGAGCTGTGGACTTTATTGCCAAATTTCTTTCCAGAAGTCTCTATCAAGTTATACTGCCTCCAGAAAAAGTATGAGCATTCTGAATTTGCTGCATCCTCTGAGAGCCTTGAACATCTTTTTAAATCTTTTACTAATTACTAGGTGAAAACTGGTAACTTGTTATTATTCACATTTCTTTGCTTCTTTTGAGGCCCCAGCTTGTTAGTTCACAGGTTGTATTTTCTCTTTGGTAAATCTCCTGCTGATGGCCATTTATCTTAATGTTTTTCTTATCGATCGGCATACTCAATAGAGACTATTTAATAAGGGCACTTACCCTTGTCACATTTCCTGAGAAAATTATTTTCAGTCTCCTGTTTGTCTTTGTATTTTAGTTGCTTTTTATGTGCAGAAGTTAGAATTTTTTTTTGGAGTCAAATCCTTCAATATTTTCTTTTGTTTGTTTCTTGTGTTACTGCTAGGTTTAGAAAATGATCTTTTTTTAAAAAAGCTTTGAAAAATATGTCACTTTTCTTCTAGTTTTTTCATTGATTTTTTTTTCAAGAAAAATATTTCACTCTTTAATCTATCTGAAATTTATCTTGATGAATTGAGAGGGATGGAGAACAAGTCTTTTAAATGAACAACGAAAAATAAAAAACCTAATGAGAGCATGATGTTAAATGAATGAGAAGTGTCTTCCTTGGACACTGCCCGGATCTTCCTTGAACTGCTATTTTTATATCATTCTAGATTCACTGGCCCAAGTTCAGAGGAAAATGCCTGGAATTACAAGAGGAATGCAGTTTCTGTATTATGGGAAATGGTTTGGAGACCCTAAAATCGAACGACGGTTGTTTAAAAATGTTTAGATGCTTGCCCACCATGTTGTTTAGTCGTCAAGAACCCAAGCTCTAAGGACACAGGGACCTGGATTCATGTCCCAGCTTTGCCACTTATGGGATATATTCTTTAGAGATAGGTGCAGTTCCATGTTCGGCCTCAGTCTTTCATCTATTAAATGGGCATGATAATAGATCTTCCTCACAGCGATGAGCATCATGAAAGTTACATGAGAAAATGCAAGCAGGCATCTTGTAAGATGCTTGCCTCCGAGAAGGCGCTCAATAGATCCTGGTAGTCAGTATCACTAATTCTGGTTTTCATTCTGTTTCGTCCCAACCCAAAGAAGAGAATGAGGATGAAGAATGGCCAATTTTGGCCCAAATGAGGCAGGATTTTATGAGATTCTGGGTTGTTTCAGAGGACAGTGGTTCTTTCATCAGGGCGCGTTCTCAGGCCATGGTTGGGATAGGGCTGAAGCTTTCTGTGAATGGCGAGACCAGGGGTTTTCCTCAGACCGCCATGCTACCATTCTGTGAGGCTGTCTTCACCTGGGACCCCGTGGAGGGGACGTAGGTGGTAGACTTGCTTCTTCCTGCCCCTTCATTCCCCTGGCATGTTAGCTCAGGGATACAAATGAAACGGAGCCTTAGACCAGCCAGTGCAGAGTATTGAATGCTAATTAGCTTGTCAACACCGCAGGTGTTTTTGAAGAGAGGAAGGGGCATGATGCAACCTATACTTTGGGAGGAGGATGCAGAGTGGATTGCTTGGGAGACGGATTTGAGGCAGAGAGACACAAAGGAGGTTGTTCCATCGGTACAGGTGGGAAGCCGTGGAGACTGAGGGAAGAGGGCAGAGGTAGGGCCTTGGGTTGGGTACAAGATATAATGAAGAGGAGACCTGACAGGGTTTGCCCACATGTGTGTGTGTGTGTGTGTGTGTGTGTGTGTGTGTGTGTGTATGTGTGTGTGTGTGTGTCTAAGAAAGATAAACAAAACCAGATTATAAAGTGGTGAAAATGGATTTTATTCAGGAACTGCAGACAGTAGGGGAAAGAGCTGAGCTCCATGCTGGTTTATACAGAGGTGACTGTGTTTTAAAAGAAAAATGAGGGACCAGCGAGGGGAGGGGGGGTGAGCAGCGCTCAAACAGGGCCAGGGAAGTACAAAACAATTACAAAAAGCTGGTAGGAGGGTGGGTCAGTGTAAGTGTGATCAGACCAGCTATCTGCTAGCTAACTGATCTGTCCTCCCACAGAGACTGGGACACAGAGGCCCTACTTTTCCTGATGATTGCATTTCAAAGGAATGACCTTCAAGTCCTTGAGAAAGACAATCTTGGGTTGTAGGAGACACATACATATATATCTGGAGTGGGTAGAGGAAGAATTTACAACCGTAAGCTTTATTTTTTAGTAAATACTCTAAGATAGGAGGGTGTCAGGGGCCTATGGTCAGGTGCTGGCTAGAACAAAACATGAATTTTTCTGACAACCTTGAGCTTTTTTAGACAGGAACTCAAAGCGTGGGGGGGGGGGCGGGGAGGGGGCGGGCCTCAGCCATCACCACGGCAATGTGGCCTTGGGCTGGAGGAAGCCATGGTAAGGCTGTCAAGCCTCTGGGTGCGGTGGTTTGGAGGGAGCTGCTGCGTGACAAGAGTTCTTGTGTGGTTTTCCACACAAGGGTGTCGAGGAATCCTCTGCCTCTGCACAGGACATGGGGCAGGACAGATGGGTACAGAGCTGAGTGCTATTCCTGGTTCTGTGATTCATGAGTGGGAAACACATTGCTTCCCTCACATTGTGATGATCAAAAAGGATAATATATGTGAAGGGGCTTGGATAATTGAAGTCATTATTTTAATACTGGAAATCATAATTGGAGAACTTGGAGCCCTCTCATGTTGTGAATTTATGTAGCAGCAGAAATGGCCAGGGCCTGCAAGGGAGGGATTCCCAGGAAAGACTGCTTGGCCCTCCTTTATAATTCCCTTTGTAAAGTGATTACTTACAACCGACTGCATGATGCTTGTTTCCTTATTTTTTTTTTTTCTTTAAGACATACTTTCTCAGCTTAAGGCATGGCAACCTCAAATCTACTACCAACAGAGAAAATGCTTTGAAAAGAAAACTAAGTATGCTCAATGTGTGATCAGCATTATTAGATTTTTTAAAAACTTTATAGGTTTTTTTTCCCAGTAAGAGTGCACTAAAAAAGAAAGAGTTTGAAATTTCTCACTACTTTTCCACCCTGTAGCCACAAGCTATGTCACTTGGAAAACATCTGGTCCTCAGACCAAGGCTGTGACTTGATTTCTCCCTTTGTAAGACTGGGGGGAACAGCCGAATGAGATACCAGTTCATGACCTTCACAGCTTAATTAATGAAAAACACCTTTTGAATTTGCACGAAAACACTAGTTGGAGTTTTGTTTTTGCTTTGTCCTTAATCTGCTTTCCCCAGAGGGCCAGTGGCTGGAAGCTTTGTTTGAAAGGGATGCTAAGAAATAATGTCCTGAGTTTTGATAATGCCTTCATCTTTTCAAAGTGCTTTTCATGATCTTGTTTGATGTCCACGACAAACCGCAGAGCCGGGAGCAAGGGCGAATGTGCCAAGCGCACAGATCAGGATGCAGAGGCCCCAGAATGCACGTGCCTGTGAACTTGAGTGCCACAAGGTACCATGGTTCTAGTTCAAGTTAGCAGTACCTGTACAGCCCACAGCAAGGATGGGGCCTTCCAAATCTAGCACAACTTCGTAGTTAGGCTGTACGTGACTGGTATTCCTCAGGGAATCCTTGTTTGGGGTTAAAGAGAGATTACTGTTCAACATGTTCTAATATCCCATATGCAAAAAAAAAACCCCACGTTTTTTTGAAGAGTTTAGACTAGGAATGAATAATCTCTTCTGATGCTGGGATTTGTTTCCTTTTTTCTTTGGAATAGCTTTATTTGTATATATACACCATATAATTTGCACATTCAAAGTGTATAATTCAGTGATTTTTTCATATACTCACAGGTGTGTGAAACTATCACCACATTTCACTTTAGAATATTTTTGTCACCTCACAAAGAAACTCCACCTTGCTATTATTCTTTTTTTACCCTATTCGCCCCCAACCCAATCTTCTTTCTTTCTCTGTAGATTTCCCTATAGTGGCTTTTCATGTGGATGGAATCATATGAAATGTGGGCTTTTGTGACTGGCTTATTTCCTTTTTTTTATTAAAAATTTTAAATATTTATTTATTTTTGAGAGAGACAGAGACAGAATGCGAGTGGGTTAGGGGCAGAGAGGGAGGGAGACACAGAATCCGAAGCAGGCTCCAGGCTCTGAGCTGTCAGCACAGAGTCTGACACAGGGCTCGAACCCACGAACCATGAGATCATGACCTGAGCTGAAGTCGGACGCTCAACCGACTGAGCCACCCAGGCGTCCCTGGCTGATTTCATTTGGTATAATGTTTTTGAGGTTTATCTAAGTTGTTGCCTGCATCAGTATGTCATTCCTACTTATGACTGAATAGTGGTTCATCGTATGGGCACATCACACTTTTTTCTCTAGTCATCAGTTGGTAGATATTTGTGATGTTTCTACCTTTTGGCTATTATGAATAATGCTGCTATAAATTTTTAAGTACATTTGTGTGTGTGTGTGTGTGTGTGTGTGTGTGTGTGTGTGTGTACAGTAGTCTTCCCTTATCCATGGTTTTGCTTTCTGTCATTTTAGTTACTTGCAGTCAACCATGGTCTGGAAGCAGATAATCCTCCTCCTGACATATCACCAGTGGGTCAATAATAGCCTAATGCTATATCACAATACTAACCACATTCGCCTCACTTCATCTTATCACATGGGCATTTATCATCTCATGTCACAAGAAGAGTGAGTACAGTATAGCAAGGTATTTTGAGAAAGAGACCACATTCACATAACTGTTACTGCAGTATATTGTCATAATTGTTCAATTTCATCATTAGCTGTTGTTAATGTCCTACAGTGCTTCATTTATACATTAAACTTTATCAGAGGTATGTATGTAAAGGAAAACATATATAGTGTTCCATACTATCCACTGGGGGTCCTGGACTGTATCTTGATTGGGTAAGGGGGGACTGCTGTACATTTATTCTCACTTCTATTAGCTAAAAACCTAGACAGAATTCCTGGGTCATATGATAATTCTATATCTGAGGAACTGCTAGACTGTTTTCCAAAGTGGTTTCATTATTTTACATTCTTGCTAACAGTGTGTGAGGGTTACCATTTCTTTTTGTCGTTATAAACATTCATTGTATGCCATTTTGATTCTAGACATCCCAGTGGATGTAAAGTGGTTTTGATTAATATTTTCTTGATGACTGATGATATGATGACGTGAGCATCTTTTCATGTGCTTATTGGCCATTTGTAGATCTTCTGACTATTGCCATCCTTTGCTCATTCTTTAAGTAGGTTATTTGTCTTTATTACTGAATTGTAAGAGTTCTCTATTCTAGACAGTGCCTTATCAGATGTGTGATTTACAAATACTTTCTCTCATTTGGTGAGTTAAATTTTCACTTTCTTGATAGCGTCCTTGAAACATAGCACTTTTTAATTTTGATGAAGTATAGTTTTTCTATTTTCTCTTGTTATTCATGTTTTGAGTGTTATTATCTAAGAACCTGATACTAAATCCAAGGTCATGAAGATTTACCCTTGTGTTCTCTTCTAAGAGTTTTAATAATTTTAGCACTTATATGTAGGTCTTTGATTCATTTTGGGTTAATTCTTGTATATAATGTGAACTAAGAGCTCAACCTCATAGTTTTGTATATGGATATCCATTTTCTTAGTATTATTTATTGAAAAGACTATTCTTTCCTCATGATCTTGGCATTCTTGTTGAAAAGCAGTCAATTATAGATAGATGGATTACTTCTTGACTCACATTCTATTCCTTTCACTCATATGCCTATTTTTATGCTAATACCACAATGTCTTGACTGCCATTCTTTTGTACTATGTTTTGAAATCAGGAAGTATACATCCTTCTACTTGTTTCCCCTCAAGATTGTTTGGCTCCTCTGGTTTCCTTCAATTCCATATGTATTTTAGATTCAGCTTGTCACTTTCTCCAAAGAAGTAAACTAGGATTCTGATAGGGATTGCATGGCATTTGTAGATCAGTTTTGGGAGCGTTGCCATCTCAACAATGTTAAATCTTCTGATCCATGAACATGTGCTGTTTTTCCATTTACTTAGATCTTATTGAATATCAACAATATTTTGTAGTCTTCAGAGTATCAGTTTTGAGCCTCTTTTGTTAAATTTATTCCCAAGTATTTTATTCTTTCTGATACTATTGTGAGTGGAATTGTTTTCTTATTAATTTGCAAATTTTCAGATTAATTTGCAAATATACAAAAATGCAACTGATATTTCTATATTGATTTTGTATCCTGCAACCTCGCTAAATTTGTTAGTTCTAATAGTTTTTTTTAGTGGGTTCCTTAGTATTTTCTGTTTATGCCACCTGTGTATAGAGAGTTCTACTTCTTCCTTTCCTTTTATTTTTTTCTCTTGCCTTCTCGACCTGGCTAGAACCTCCAGCACGATGTCAAATAGAAGTGATGAAAGCAGACATTCTTGTTTTATTTTCATTGCATGTAAGTGTTTTGCTTATATCTGAAATTGTTCAGCCCATTTAATCAGTTCTGAGGGGGTGGAATTTGAAGACTTTCATTGAAATGGTCACCTTTATCACTCCTAAGTTTATGTTCTGTAATTACTGTGTGTGTGTGTGTGTGTGTGTGTGTGTGTGTGTGTGTGAGAGAGAGAGAGAGAGAGAGAGAGAGAGAGAGAGAGAGAGAGAGAGAGAGATGGGTTGGGGGAGAGAGGGAACCTGGCTTTGATGTGTCCTTTGTGTCCTTCCTTCCATGCATCATCATCTTATCTGGTCTGGCTTGTTTTTTGTTCTCTCTCCCTCCTTTATCACTTTATTTACAGCACTCTTTTAAAGAGATAATTTGTTAAAGGGGACAGTGTTTCATCTTAGCTTCTCAGCAAGACTGGGAGCTAGTTACTACATACTTAGGCTTGATCCTTAAAGGGAACCTGAGTCTCTAGAGACACTGTATGCCTCAGATTATTAAATAGAACAATCACATCATAATGACTTCTAATAGTTGGTTCTAATCTACATGTTTAACTTGCAGTTGAGTGTACTCAAAGGCGATATTTACCTTTTTCAACCTTTTAAATACATAAGGAGAGCAAATATATAATTTCCATAAGGGCCAAGAGAAGGTAGAAAAAAATTTTCTGTACAAACTCATCTTAAAATAAATCTTAATCCATATGGTTAAATGATAGATAGCTATTTTATTGATTATTCCAATTTACAGTCTGTCTTTACTTTTAAAATAGTCTGACACTTTCAGTACCTAAAAAAGGTAAGCCATATTCACTTTAAAGATGGTTACAGAAATTGATGGGGAATATCTGTTTCTGACTGCCTTCTATTCTCATCGTTTTCTGTCTGGCTTCTGAATCTTGCCTCAAGATCCGGTTTGTGATTTTGAGGCTGCCCTTTGGACTTGGCATCTGTATGTGATCCCACCAGATTTTGATTCTGGGCTTCTTTTCATGGTCTTTAGCTTAGACATCTTTTTTTTCTGTTTTGGGTTATGATAAACGTTCATTCCTCCAATAAATGTCTCAGTGGGTCTACCTCTTTTTTATTTGTGGGAAAGAGAGAACTGAATTCAGAACATGTCTACATAGCCAGACTAAGTAAGAAGATACCTGTAGATATCCTATAGGATATTGTAGAAAAAATAAAGAGTCTTAGAATGGAAGCAGTTAGGAGATAGTAGGTGGAATAGGGTGTAACAGATAAATAAAATAAAATAAAACACTTGGAACTTGGGCAACAGAAAGAGAAGTCTCTTGTTATACAAGACATCGATAGGTGGACAGTTCTACAAATTCAAGAAAGAGTTTTCCCATAGGTGTGGTCAACAGTCACAGATAAATAATTGCTTCTTAAGATAATTATGTTTTTTTTTTATATGAGAAAGTCTTACCATTTTTTATACATGCATTAAGGGATACACTGGGATCTGATATCCTTCTTCAATTTCTTTTGCTCAAGAGGCTGGTGATAATCCCTCAACTGCCAGTACGAGCAAGGGAACATCTACAAAATTGATCACATCATTAAGGGAAAAGGAAAAGTCAAATGACTATCTCAATCAGAGATCAAATTGTTCTTTGAGCAAGGTCCGTATCCATTTCTAATAAAAATAACTTAAAACCTGGGAATAAAATTGTGTTTTAAATGACATTTTATCTATCTTAAAGGTATGGCAAATTGGCAACATTTATCAAAGCCTGAAAAAATGTGTTTATCTTTTGCCTGAATAATTCTATTTCTAAGAATTAGTCTAAGTAATAATTCAGAAATGTACACAATATTTTTGTCAAAATTGTTATCTGTAATACTAAAAGTTAAGCATGACTTCCATATTCATCACTTGTACCTTAGATCTTGACAGTATAGCCACAAAAAATAATTACTGTTCAGCCTTTGGAAGTCATGCTATAGAACAGGAATTGTCAAACTTTTTCTGTCAAGATCCAGGTATAGTAAATATTTTAGGCTTTGGGGGCCATATGGTCTCTATTCCAACAATTTAATTTTGCTTTTGTAGTGGGAAAGCTGCCATAGATAATACATAAATGAATGAGTGTGGCTATATTCCAATAAAACTTTAGTTATGGACCCTGAAGTTTGAACTTCATACAGTTTACCTGAGTCACAGAATAATATTCTTTTCATTTTCACCCCCAACCATCTGAAAATGTAAAAACCATTATTAGCTTGCAGGCAATACAAAAACATACAGCAGGCAGGATTTTATCCCTGCTGTAGAGGAATGTTTTGTAATAGCAGATAAATTTGTCACACATTAGGGACGCCGAGGTGGCTCAATCAGTTAAGCGTCTGACTCTTGATTTCAGCTGGGGTCATGAGTTCATGGTTTGTGGGACTGAGCTCCGTGTAGGGCTCTGCACCGCTGGCTTGGGACTCTCTCTCTCTCTCTCTCTCTCTCTCTCTCTCTCTCTCTGCCTTTCTTCTGCTCATTCTCTCTCTCTCTCTCTAAAAAAAAATAAGCAAATATTAAAAAAATTAACACATCTTGATAAGTAATAAAAATAAGTGGTGAAAAAATATGTGAACCATTGTCTTCATTTTCTATATAAAAATTAAGTGCTCTTGTAAGGTCTGGACTGGAGAAGGGAGGAAGTCAGGACTCATCTCCAGAGAACAGGGCATATAAATGAGAACCAGACAGTGGCAAACTTGACATAAGCTGAAGCTTGAAAAAATACATGCACTGTTCTTTTTTTCTTTTCTGGATCACGTCACTGTCATAAGGAAGTTCTCTGGGCTAGCCTGCTAGAGGGATGTGACACATGTAGGAGGGCCAAGATACCCCAGTCAAAAATGGCCCAGACCAGCTAGGCCCCAGCAACCCAGCAGCTAAATCCCAATGCACCAGTGGCCCCAAATGAGGTCACCTAAGCCCAGTCCAGATCAGCAGAACTGCTCCCTGAGCCGTAGACTCACAGGAACTAATAAATGCATGTTGTTTTCAGCCATTAAGTTTTGGGTTTGTTGTGAATCAGCGCTAACTGAATTGGACAGTCTTGAGACATGCTGAACTAAAAATCTATAAATGATCCAGGAGGACAAAGAGAGGCAGAGGGACAGAGGTGAGAGGTTGTGGTGTGGGTACTGGGGAAACCAGCTCAGAGCAAAGGGTAGGACTTCATGCCTGGGAGAAGGGCGGCCCTGATCCAGGGCCACTATTTATTTGGTCCTCATGGCTACACCCAGCTTGGTATTACTCTTTCAATGACCAGAAAATGACCTTGCTAGACAAGAACAGGCCTTTCAGGAAACAAACCACGCTTGTTTATAACTCTCCTTGCTGAGACAGTTAGAACCATGGAAGCTTCCCAGGCATTGTGGCTGCAATGGTTGTTCTTTTTACAGTTTTTTCCTAGGTAATTAAAAGCTCTTATGTAAATGCGTGTCCTTGGGCTTATCATAAATATTTTAGAATTCCTAAGATGGATATGCATATATTAGAGATACCTGGGCTCCTCCTAGTCATTTTGACTTGGTCAGAAATAGTAGCTTTTATATTTTGTGTCCAAAAGAAGGCCCCGGACAATGCTTCTTATACATACACAATGAATTCAGTAGGTTGAAATTACTTTGGTGAGTGTAAACCTTGTTTCCTTCCCTTGGTGAAATCTTTTCTGTCCAGGATCTACAATCAAATATGGGATTCTCACTCTGCTGAGTAGAAAGAACTTTTACACCCTTCACTTCTGCATAGCTCTTTACAAACTCCTTCACATGAATGACCCCATTTATTCTCATTACAATCCTAGGAGGTACATAGTATTATTCACACTTTAAATAAGAAGACACTGACGGTAAGAAAGGAGAATAACTTATTCCTGGTTCAAGTTCATTAAGTGGCAAGAATGGCACACAAAACCCAGGTCCTTTGATTTAAAGTCCAAATCCCTCTCTCTGACAGCATAGCTGTCTCCCTGAACACAGCTTCTTAGGTGAGCTGTATATGGTTGATTTAACCAATTTTCTCCCTCCAGGGCAGAGAAGCTGGTTACTGTAGAGCATCACTTGCTGTTTCCAGGGATCCCAGCTACAGAGCGAGTGAGATTAGTAGCCTGTTAGGCAGTCGTTCCAAACATCTGCAAAACTCATCTGCGTACTGTGGGAATGTGATTTAGATGAACCCTTTAGAATTATACTCTAGAGGTCCTTTGTGGGATGTGTGCTAACTTTATTTTGGAGCTATCCTACACCCTTCTTTCTTCTATTTCCTTCCATGTTCCATACTTCTTTTGATAGTGTCATTATTCTTTTAGTCCCGTAGGACTTTTGGCCACATTTTACTTTCCCTCTTCTGCTCATCTACAAATGGCATCTAACAAATGGTGGCATCTAGCTAAATGCCAAACCATGTGGGTCCCATCACTGTGACATCATTGATTTCTCTTCCCTTCCTTCCATTCCTGAGGCTATGGCCTTGTTGAATCCCTTGCTAGCTTCTCTATAGACCACATGGGATTCTGTTTCCTTCCCCTCTCTCCCCTCCCATGCTTTTGTGCATTACCCCAGATAAACCTTTGGAGGTAGAGTTATATCATTCTTTTGTTTATTGAAATCTTCTGTGGATCACTGCTGCTTAGGAATAAAATACTGACTATAAGTGGGCTCTCTCTAATTTTTTTCCTTTTAAATAGGTTTTTTTTTTGAGGAGTTTTAAGTTCACAGCCAAATTGAGCAGAAAGTACAAAGAATTCCTATATACCCCTACCGGCTCATATGCGTAGCCACCCACTGTAACCACTCTACACCAGAGCAGTACATTTGTTGCAGTTGATCAACCTACATTGATGCATCATTATCACTCAAAGCCCATAGTTGACATTAACATTCACTCTTGATGTTTCTGATGGTTAATTTCATGTGTCAACTTGATTGGGCTAATAGATTCCAAGATAGCTAGTAAAACATTTCTGGGTGTGTCTGTGAGGGTGTTTTTGGAAATGATTAACATTCAAATCAGTGGACTGAGGAAAGATCTACCCTCATCAGTGTGGATGGGTATCATCCAGTCCTTTGAGGGCCCAAAGAGAATAACAAGCAAATGAGGGCTAATTATCTTTTTCTCTTCTTGAGTGGGACACCCATCTTCTCTTACCTTTGGATATCGCAGCTTCTGGTTCTCAGGTCTTTGGACTTGGATTTGGGTTAAATTATATGACCAGCCTTCCTGCTTCTGCAGCTTGAAGATGGCATACTGTGGGACTTCTCAGCCTGCATAATCATGTGAGCCAATTCCCACAATAAATCTCCCTTTGTATATCTTTATGTCCTATTGGTTATGTTTCTCTGGAGATCTCTGATACAGGGTTGTACATATTCTGGGTTTGGACAATGTATAATGACATGTGTCTGCCATTATATTATACAGAATAGTTTCACCATGCTAAAAATCCCCTGTGTTCAGCCTATTCATTTCTCAATTTTCCCAGCCCCCAGCAACGACTGATCTCTTACTGTGTCCATATTCTTGCCTTTTTCCAGAATGTCATGTAGTTGGAATCCTACAGTGTATAGCCTTCAAATTGGCTCCTTTCATTTAGTAATATGTATTGAAGGTTCTTCTGTGTTTTTTCATGGTTTGATATCTCCTTTCCTTTTAGCATTGAATAATATTCCATTGTCTGGAGTACCACAATTCGTGTATATATTCACCTCCTGCAGGACATCTTGGGTTGCTTCCAAGCTTAGGCAACCATGAATAAAGTTTCTATAACCATCTGTGTGCAGTTTTTTGTGTGGACATACTTTTTCAACTGCTTTGGGTGAATACCAAGGAGTGTGACTGCTGGATCATTTGGTAAAAGTATGTTTAACTGTGTAAGAAACTGCCAAATTGCCTTCCAAAGTGGTTGTACCATTTTGCCTTCCTAGTAGCAGTGAGTGAGAATTCATGCCGCTCCACATCCTCGCCTGCATTTGATGCTGTCAGTGTTTCAGACTTTGGTCATTTGAATAGGTGTGTAGTAGTATGTCATTGTTTTAATTTGCATATCTCTAATGACATATAATGTGGAGCATCTTTTCATATGCCTATTCTATCTATATATCTTCTTTGGTAAGCTGTCTTTTAAGGTTTTTGGCCTATTTCAAAATCTGGTTGTTTTCTTATTGTTGAGTATTGAAACTTTTTAAAACTATATACATGTAAATGTGTGTGTGTGTGTGTGTGTATACATATATATATATTATACATATATATATATAATACATATATATATATATATATATATATATTAAACTTCTTTGTATATTTTGGATAACAGTCCTTTATCAGATATGTCTTTTGAAAATATTTTGTCCCAGCCTTGTGGCTTGTCTTATCATTCTCCTGATAGTCCCTTTCACAAAACAGAAGTTTTTAACTTTAATTAAGTCTAGCTTATTAGTGCTTTCATGGATCACACCTTTGGTGTTGTATCTAAAAAGTCATTGCCAGGAACACTTGGGTGGCTCAGTTGGTTAAGCGTCTAACTCTTGATTTCAGCTCAGGTCATGATCCCAGGATCGTGGGATCGAACCCTCGTTGAGATCAACGCTGAGCTTAGAGCCTGCTTAATATTGTCTGTCTCTCTTAGGGCACCTGGATGGCTCGGTTGGTTAAGCATCTGACTTTGGCTCAGGTCATGATCTCATGATTTGTGGGATTGAGCCCCGTGTCAGGATCTCTGCTGACAGAGCCTGGAGCCTGCTTCGTATTCTGTGTCTCCCTCTCTCTCTGCCCTTCCCTTGCTCATGCTCTGTCTCTGTCTGTCTCTCAAAAATAAATAAACTTAAAAAAAATGATTCTCTCTCTTCCTCTGCCCTTCTCCACTGTTTAAGCATGTTCTCTCTCTAAAATTAAAAAAAAATTATTGCCATACCCAAGGTCATCTAGGTTTTCTTCTATGTTATATCCTAGGAATTTTATAGTTTTGCACTTTACCTTTAGGTCTATAATCCATTTTGAGTTAATTTTTATGAAGGGCATAAAGTCTATGTCTAGATTGTTTTTTCTTTCTTTCTTTCTTTCTTTCTTCTTTCTTTCTTTCTTTCTTTCTTTCTTTCTTTCTTTCTTTCTTTCTTCCCTTCCCTTCCTTCCTCCTTCCTTCCTTCCTTTTCTTCCTTCCTTTTCTTTCTTTCTTTCTTTCTTTCTTTCTTTCTTTCTTTCTTTCTTTCTTCCTGTGGATGTCCAGTTGTTCCAGTACCATTTGTTGAAAAGACTACCTTTGCTCCATTATATTGCCTTTGTTCCTTTGTCAAAGATCAATGGAATATATATATATATATATATATATATATTTATATATATATATATATATATATATATATTTCTGGGCTGTCTATACCTTTTGATTGGTCTATTCGTCTATTTTTTCACTAATACCATGCTGTTTAGATTACTGTAGCTTTATAATATGTCTTGAAGTTGGGTAGTGTCAGTTCTCTTTGTATTCTCTTTCAATATTGTATCAACTATTCTGAGTCCTTTGTTTTTTCCTACACATTTTAGAATCAATTTGTTGATATCTACAAAATAACATACTGGCATTTTGACTGGGATTGCATCAAATCTATAGCTCAAGTTGGGGAGACTCATATCTTGACAATATTGAGTCTTCCTGTTTATGAACAAGGAATATGTCCTCTTATTTAGTTCTTCAATTTCTCTGAACAGAGTTTTGTTGTTTCTTTATATATATCTTGTACATATGTTGTTAGATTTATACCTAGACAACTTCATTTTGGGGGATGTTAATGTAAATGGTATTATGTTTTTAATTTCAGTTTCCGCTTGTTCATTGCTGGTATATAGGAAAGCATTTGACTTTTGTATATTAACTTTGTATCCTGCAACCTTGCTATAATTGCTTACTAATTCCATGAGGATGCTTTAGTCAATTCTTTTAGATATTCCACATAGATAATCATGTTACTGGCAAAAAAAGACCCTCAAGGGTTTTTACAATCTGACTTCAATTTTGTTATTAAAATCATTTTCTGCTGTTCATATCTCTTTAGGTTACTTGCCTTTTTGTCTTTGTCCATATTCTTGGACATATCACAGTGGTGACATGTTACGCTCTGAAGTCAGGTTGTTCCTCGCTCTGTCATTTACTAGCTGTGAGACCTTAAGCAAGTTACTTAACACTTTAATTTGTAACATGGAGATAAGAGTATCTTCCCCACAAGTGTCAAAAGGATTTGTTAGGAGAAGGTATCTGGTAGAGTAGTTAAAAACTTAGAAAATACTAGTTAAGATGGCAGATACTCCTTGAGACATTAATTTAAGTTTTATTATGTTTTGTCTTTCACTCTTCTTATCAGACTCAAGGTCTTTTGGACTCAAGACTTCCTGGATTATGTTTTGAATAGACTATGACCATTGAAGGGAACAGTGTTCAAAAAGCTCAGGAAAGCCTCTGAGAGAAATGCAGTGAAAAGGAGGGACTGTCTGCAAACTAAAAGAGATTCTCAGGCAAGATAGAGTCTTTGGCTCTTAACTGGAAGAAGGAAACTGCCTTGACAATATCTGGGGAATGGTAGGATCTGATAGAAAGTATGAATATTGTAGTAGAGAGGCTGATTCCAGCCTCACTAGAATTCCTGTGTCTAAGGCTTAGAAGCTAATAGCAGAGTGACCACCTCAAAGACACCACAGGGACTGAGACAATAGGCATATAAGCAGAAGTCAATGGGGGCAGATGACCAATGATTAAAGAGCCTTCCTTTTATTTTATTTTATTAAAAAAATTTAAAATATTTATTTATCTTTGAGAGAGATAGAGACAGAATGAGAGTGGAGAAGGAACAGAGAGAGAGGGAGACACAGAATCTGAAACAGGTTCAAGGTTCTGAGCTGTCAGCACAGAGGCCAACGTGGGGCTTGAACTCACGAACCGCAAGTTCATGACCTGAACCAAAGTTGGATGCTTAACCGAGTCACCCAGGCGGTCCGAAAGAGGCTTCCTTGATACCTTGGAAGTTTTAAATCTCAGAACCTTGAAACAACACTGGACTAGGAGGATTGAGGGCTGAAGAGTGATTAAGGATATAGTTCCCATTAGCCTAGCAAAGGGTCTTGGAGTCAGTAAGTTGATTTATGGAAAATAAAGAAAATAATTATTTCACACCATAGTTTATTGACTGAAATATAATAACTACATCATCATTACCGTTATCATCACCACCATCTTTTTTATTATGTTATTAATTCTCTCTGGAATGTAACCTTTCCCCATGTCCATAACCCAAAACTACTCATATTCCCTGGCCCAACTTCATTGCCTTCTTCATGAAGCATTGCCCGATCACTCACCTACAATTGCATTTCTCCACTGACCAAACATTTGTAACTCTTAATTCTCATGTATTGTTTCCACTTGTAGATGGGAGGAGCTCCTGAGTGTGGAATTTACTTATGATTCAGCATTTATTCCTAGTGCCTGTTAACCTGTCCTAAAGCCTAATATTAACACAAAATGGAGAAATTTATGGGGGCAAGCAGGAAACCTTGGAAATCTCTGACTACGTTTTTGCTGTTGGGAGTTTGACTTTGGTCTTAAGGTGCGGAGCTTGAGTCTTAGACACGTGTTCCTTTGGCTCATCCCTTTGTCAAGTTAATTGTTTCAGTGCATGTCTGTTAGTCTCTTGCATCATTCCTGTGTTATTCCTGGGCATAGTAACTCAGAATGTCTAGGTACTTAAATGGTGAACAATTTTGAATCTTCAAAAGGATGATGGAAGCCTTCATTTTAGAAATCTGGGGTAGTTTACAACATACAGAGGTTGCATTTATTCCACAATCAATGTAGAATAGGAGAAGGAGGTTATACAATTTATATAAATCTGATGCAAAAATTATCCTTGATATGAGTTTGAGGTGTCTCCTTATGCTCTTCTGTGCCGTTAGCTTGATGAGTTAACGTAGTCCAATCTATCCGGTATCAACTCTGTTCCATCAAGGTATCCTAAGGACCCAGAAGATGCCCTGGCCATTGGTCTCCGTTCTGTGATAGTGCCTGCACAAGGCCTTGCAGTGCAGAATGTGTGGAACTTCCATGCTCAAGGAATAGGAAGCTGCTTCAGTTCTGAGTAATGCCCAGGGTTCTTCATTTTCAAATACTTTTTATTCTTCTTTAGGAATTTAGCTATTAAGTCCCCACTGGTTTAAATAGCTATGAAACATTGAACATTCATTTGCTTTTGAGCCCTAAGTGAATAGCCAAGAGGATCTATTCCTTTAGAAAATATATATTTATTCTGCCCATTGCATCTAAATGAATCTACAGCAAAGCTGTGTTTACTTGCATCCATATGCAAATATTGACTTATGCATTACAACGATGTAAGCTTGGTAGGTTTTGGAAGAAAAACATAACACAGATAAACATTTATAAGCAATTCAAATATTAAAGAGCTTAAACATTTCAAAAGGCATTCACATATGAGTTTTTCTGGGATGTCATTATGATGCTGCAGTCATTTGCAAAATATAGTTACTGAACTACATAGCTTTTACGTATGAAAGTATGTGTTTATTTTTGACAGCAATAAAATCAATATGTTAGGGATTCATACCATCTTTTATAATGGTCCCCAGGGAGATATACTCAGCTCTGTATTCCCTTTCTAGATGATACTATAGTGAAATGGGACAGTAAATTTCATAAACTCTCATAAGCGTTGCTAAATATTCCTGGTAATTGTGGGTTAGGATTGTTTTAAATGTTTATTTGGATGCTTAAAGGTATATAACTTTGCAGCAGAATATGTCATTTTAGCCTTCTCACATATGTTATTTGTTCATCTAATATGACTTTTATTAAAACATCATCACATTTGGTTAGTGTACATGTCACTCTTTTGAATTCTGATGGTTGTTTTCTTTCTATTTTTCCCCTTTTATAAGCAATTCTATGAAAATGCAGTTTTAACTTATTTTGAGTTCTGAAGAATGCTAAAAACTGGTAAATTCATACCTCAAGACAGACTTAAAAAATGCCAGAGAAATTCCTAAAGGTCTGTCACTACTCCTACCTCTACCTCCCACCATCCTTGGGCAAATTCTTCATAATGATGCTTCATGGTAAAATATGCAGTGCCATTATTAATTACTAACTATGTAAGCCAAGAGGGAGAACCTAAGCTTCATTTGAAACTCTTTTCTCTTGTGACTTTTATTAAATAAAGAAGCTTCTGTTATGGAAAGAGATAAGAGTGACATTCAAAGACGATTCTTTCAGCATTCGATAGTAGAAACACAGGGAGATGAGGATTAAGTGACCATGAAATATGCTAATTCCCAAAAACTTTATGGTTAATTAATCTATTCAATAATGTTTCTCATGCACTTATTTTTAAAAGTCACTGGCCAAATCCTGTTCAGGATATGTTGTTTTATGAGACTGAGAGGCAGTTCTCAAGGAAATTAGGATCTTCAAGTTGAGTTATGACGTGCACATCCATATCAACAGAACACAACGATAAAATATTACTTGCTTACAGGGAACTACAAACAAGAGCTGAAAGAATGCCAACAAGGGAGGGACCATTTTTGACGAGGTGATCCAGACAGACATCATGGAGGAGACAGCCTATAAGACGGCCTTCAAAGAATGACCGAAGTTCAGTAGATGTACGGATGGGGATGGTGGCTTCGGAAGAGGAAATGGCATGAGCAAAGGTGTGGAGTTGGGTAAGGGGGCATATAGCTTGGGTACTATTCTGTGGTTCATACTGGCCTCCAGCAAAGGGTTCATGAAGGCAAGTAATGCAAAATGAGACTGGAAATGGGAGACTAGACCCCAATTGTGAAGGGTCTCTACTTTTTCTATGAGCTGTTTTACTAATTCATTTTATTCAATATGTATTTTATAAAGTCCTCAGTATATGCCCGACGCCATGCTGGGACAGATGGGGTAGTTGTGCTCATGGTGTATAAAGCAGCGTGAGGGAACCAGGTAGTTAGTTACCTGAGTTGGATGTTGTGCTGGATGCCACCCAACTCCCTACCATTCCACTTCCACCACCCCCTGTGCTTTGCTTCGGGCTCTGACTTTCGTGGAATGTGTGAAAAGACACCCTTGTCCCTAGCTTCTGGGTTCACTCAAAAGGAGGGAGATCAGGAGGGAAGAGAGTGAGGTTGGGATATTTATCTTCCTGACTTTCTCCCTGCGGGGCCCCTACTAAAGACCATGACTCCTATTGGGGAGCTCTCTTCATCCAGCTCTTCTTTGAGGTCTGGCAGCTGTTTCCTTCTTCTCTCCTCTCAGAAGTGGGTAAAGGCAAATTATTATCATTAGCCCTGGGCTACTATACCCTCCCTTTATTTAACTCTTCTCATTAGCCAACCTGACTGTGCCATCTGCTGTATGACAGGCCCCTGATTGATAGAACTGTGAGAGTGTATTAGTTTCCTGAGGCTGCTGCAACAAATTGCCACAAGTTTGGTGGCTTAAAACAATAGAAATTTGTTCTCTTACCGTCCTTCAGGCCAAAAGTCTAAAATCAGCATCACTGGGCTGCAATCAAGGTGTGGTAGGCTGCATTCCCTCCAGAAGCTCTAGCGGAGACTCCCTTCTTCCCTTTCCCAGCTTCCATTTTCATCTCCCCTTCTCTTCTGTGTGTGTTTGCCCCTTCTATCTCTACGAAATCCCTTCTGCTTTCCTCTCATAAGGACCCTTGTGATGACATTTAGGGCCCACCTTGATAATCCAGGATAATCTCCCCATCTCAAGATCCTTAATTTAATTACATCTGAAAATCCTTTTTGTTATAAGGTACGATTTACAGGTTCTAGAGATTAGAGCTCGATATCTTTGAGGGGTCATCATTCAGCCAACTTCAGATAGGGAACTACAAGGCGCTAGGAAGCGCAAAGCAGAGAAACCCCAACCAAGGTAGTAGGTCCAAGAATGCTTTCCTAAGGAATAAGGAATATGACAACTGAAATTTGCAGGTAACAGAAATTATCTAGGCACAGGGAATCATGGATGGTGCTGGGTGGGGGACTGTTTAAAACAACAAATAGCTGGAAAAGGGAATGAGTATGCATTACCCGTTTGGCACATTTCAGGATTTGACTGGTTTTGAGTATGGCTAGTGTGTAGAGTTAAGTGAGTAGGAGAGGTTGATGGAAAGGTGGCTGGCAAGAGATGGGGCCAGAAAATGAAAGATTTTATCAGTGATGTTGGGGAATTTGGACATAGTCCAGCTGGCAAAGTATACATTGCATGTTTTTTAACGAGAGAGTGAAATGATAAAAGTAGGGCTTCAGAAAGATTAATTTAGTGTTAAAACACAGGGCAGATTGCAGCAGGGAGAGCCCGGAGGCAGGGAACCCAGTTGAGCAATGAGATGAAAATTTCACTGATGTTGGCCGCTTGGTAAATATCTGAGGGTATTAGACTGAGTAGCGTTTGCTCTGTGTCATCAATCATCGATGAATATTTATTAACTTTGAACAGCATGTGAGATTGTGAATAGTTGAGGAAGATGGAAGAAAGGCCTGGTATGTGGTCTAGGAGCATATAGAAGGCTTGCAATTTAATTGCACTGAGCTCTCTTTTTCTCAAAATATGATTTCCTGTTTACTGTTTAGGAAATAATTGATCTACTTGTTATCTTGAGTGTTTTGCCAGATACCACATTACTGATTCTACAAAGAAAGGTTAGTTCCTGAAATTTAATCCTGGAGGTGGAAGGCCAGAGATAAAACATGGGTGGGCTCTAAGACACCATTTACAAAGACATCTTCAATGACATTAACTAGAAAAATGTTAGCCAGAAGCATATGATTTTGAGTCATGCTAAAAAATACTGGAAGGAAACAAATGCAGAGCAAGTGCTGTGTGTAATTTTAGAAATGTAGTTTGGAATATCTGACAATTTCTTATATGCTGTAGTAATGGGTAGGTAAACACAAAAGAATGTTCAAATAGGTTGATCTGGTGAATGTGAACAATTCACTTGTTACTACGTTGCTTTTTACTTATTGAAATAGTCTCTTCTGGAAAAAAAAAAAGTAGACCAGAAACTCTGCATAATTTTAAGTTTGAAAAGCCATGAGGGAGACTGTAATACTAAGATGTCCCAATTCTACCTCTTCCCCAGCCAAGTCATACTGTGCAAACAGCTTTTATCTTAAGGGGAAAATTTTTTTATATTCAATAGTCTATTATTCATTCTTAATAATTTCTTAATTAGACAGATGGGTATCTACTGGAATGTATTGAACATGCAAGTACAGCTCTTCCAAAGAGATAGTCAATGAGTTTGCTTTACATGGATGGATGAAACTATTTTCAATTTTTTTGAAAATTATGAAGTGTTAATGGAAAAATAGCAGTAATGATGCCCAGAAATATGCCTATAGCCAGAGTTTAGAAGCAGAGTTGAACTGAGACATGAATGTGCTCGGCCAAGACCCAAGGAACGAGAAATGTGCATTACGGAGATGTCCACATTTGACAAGGGAAAGCTATCAGCACTCGGTTACCTCATAACCTTACTGTCAAACGAGACTGCAAAGATAGGCATACTGATGGAAGGTATCTCATTAAATAAATTTTAAAAAGAATTGGAATGTATTCAGTATAGATAATAGGTAGTTAATAAAGTCAATTTATGTTTTGGAGAAAGCATATAATGCTGAGGTGGAGATTAGGAATGAAAGGGTATAATTGTCTAGTATTAATGGAAAATTGTGGAGGTTTGAGCTGTATCAATTACAAAGGTGGAAGTACATTTCCCAGAACTCCCTTCCCTCTACGGTTCCAGGTTAGGGTGGGCTGGCCACAATAGCAATTTGTGTGAGACTTCCAAGTGGAAAGGGAAGTAGTTCTTATGCTTGGTAGGTAGGGCTCCTAGTACCACTACCCCTGGCAGAAGTCATTTGCTAGCCTGCTCCCGGTGTTGGCCTTTGGCAATAGCCTGGCTTGCAGCACCTCCAGGTCTAACCAGAGCTTCTCTGTGCAAGACTTCTGCATAGCTGTGTGATCAAAAGGGTTCCCTCCTGCAGGTCCTTCCCACCACTGAGGATGGAGGCAGAGAAAGACAGATGCAAGTTCCACTCTGTCTTCACAGGTTGCAGATTGTCCTTATGAGTTTCATTGTCTTTTCTATTTGCTGTTTCTTTTCCACTTTTTCTTCCCAACTGCTGGCCCTGCTGACCTATTTAGACCTATTTAGACGTGCTCACCACCAGATCCAGAGGCAACAGCCTTCCACAGACTTCTCCACAAACTTCTTTTCATGGTCCTCAGTTAGTGACTTCTTTCTGATCTACCGCTGTCTCCTCCTAGACCCCTACACTCCCAGCCTCACCCAAAGTTGTACAAAGTAAGATTCCCTTACTAAATCCTTATTCGCTATCACATAGAGTGGTTCTGCTTCCCCAAACCCTAGCGGATACAGAAACTTTAATCCCCCTCTTTTGCAATCATCATCCACTAGAAAGAAAATATGTTGCCTAACTAAAGAAATTATATCATATTATAGGACTTAAAAGGAGAATATACATACACACACATTCACACGATATGCCCTTCATTAAGAGGTGAGTGATGATTTTGACCCCTTCCCCTTGCCTCTCCCTCTATGCTGCCATGGCTCTCTTTTAATGATGCTCCTCCTTTCTAACACAATGAGACCCAAAACCCTCCATGAAATTTCAAGAGCAGAAGTAAAGGGGATGCGTTTTTCCCTGGCCCATATCACCAGTTCTCCCTTGGGTGGAACAGATTATGGAGTGCATGTGAAGATTTCCACTAAGAATCAGAATTCTTGGCAGGTGCTTGGTTGTGTAGCTAGGTTCTGTAGACATTCAACCCATATTAACCGAGTAAATTCAACAACTAAAGCTGATGTAAGCCAGTGGTGAATTCCTTTCAAAGAAAGGGACTGGAAGAATGTCAGAAGTGTCCAGTGTGGGCTTTCATTACAGTACATGCAAACCTTGTTACTTTTTCTCTATCCATTTGAGACCAATGCTGTGGGGCATGCAAGCTTTCAAGGGCTTTTCTTGGAGGTTGCTATCAAGTGCTTCTGAAATATGACCAAAAAATGGTTAAATTAATTTTATTTCAGTGCCACTTTGTATACTAAGCCAAGAAACTATGCCCTATTCTATTACTGAATTTTAAAGAACTCTCAGCTATGTCATCCAAAATAATGAAGCCAGCAGACTTCTATAATGTCCCAGGGACAGTATAACATAGTGATCACCTTGCTACAAACATAAAATGCTCCACATAGGATCCTACCCTATAAAATTAAACAGTACAAAAACCCCTTTCCCCTTTCCCCCTTTACCCATGCGGTCCCTCAGAGGAACTCATAGAGTTCCCTACCAAATGTGTAGTGAAATATTTCACTCTTGACTTCTTTCTCTCCTCAGTCTCAGCCAGATTTCAATGGGGACTTGGTAGGTGGATACGTCTCTTCAGGGGCTGTATTCTGGGACATCTCTCACTCCGTGTTCCCTTAGCATCCCCGAAGCCAAATTACTTAAATCCTAAGTCTTTCACAGTCTCCTCCTTCTACACTTCTGAAGAGGCATAAGGGATAAACAAATACAGTACCATCAGTTAAAAAGTATGATATTTAGTGCTGAAAACATATCAGTGACCATAAAATAATAAAATTAAAAAACCCCACCAAAAAATCCTCAGACAAAACCTGAGTACTCAAGGCTACAACAGTTTGTAAGTCACATTCACCAAGGACAAGTGGCACTTCCAGAGCTCAGTATGTCTTGAAACCCAGATTCACGTTTTGTTTCCAATGTCGCCAGAGACTTAGTGTCAGGGGAGGACGAAAGAGGCAGGGAAAATGGAGTAGAGAGAAAGAAAGTCTAGAGATGTTCAGTTTTGTCAGCGTTGGTCAATTTGTGACAGTTTCTCAGAATCTACATCTGTGAACTTAAGACTCAATTACAAGAAGTCTCCCACCGAGGTAATTGAGAAATGAAAATTCTCATACCGAGTAAGAAAAATCCTCAGTCTAACCAGATGTCTTCTCTTCAAGAGTTCGTGTATTGCCAGAGTTTAGAAATTCATAATGATTTCACAATCTTCCCTAGAATTTTGAGTAATCCACACATATATATATATACATATGTATATATATATATATATATATATATATATATATATATATATTTTTTAGAGAGAGAGAGAGAGAGTGCAAGAGCTGGAGAGAGGGGCAGAGGGAGAAAGCAAGAGAATCTTAAGCAGGCTCCACACCCAATGAGAAGCTCTATCCCATGACCCTGGGATCATGACCTGAGCCAAAATCAAAGTCAGACGCCTAACTGCTTAACTGACTGAGCCACCCAGGTGCCCCTTGAGTAACCCATCTTATTCCATTTCTATTTGTTTACTTCTACTTCTTTCTCCCTTTGGATGCCTTTCCATTCCTCTTCATTCCTCTTTGCTTCTGGAATCCCAATTTTATCTCGCTTGGGATTTTCTCACAGACTCAGCCTCAGCTGTCATGAGGAAATTGCATGTTAATAACAGATAACCTGTAGCAAATTCATGGCCTTGTATTCCTCATGATGTCATCTATGGCTGAGAAACAATGAAGGAAAAATTCAGTTAGCAAAAATGTTTCCATCTACCAGTGCATGGCACCAATAAAAAGTCTTGCTTTTCTTCCCCAAGTTCATTTGCTGAACTTTTTGTTGAATCTCTTAACTTTTCATGGGTGCTGATGTCCAGATATAATGCTCCTCTTAAGGGTACTGGCCTTGGAAATAAGTTATGGTTACCTAAGTTAGTTTCTCATATTTAAATCTCTTATCGGGGCGCCTGGGTGGCTCAGTCGGTTAAGCATCCGACTTCAGCTCAGGTCACGATCTCGCAGTCCATGAGTTCGAGCCCCACGTCGGGCTCTGGGCTGATGGCTCAGAGCCTGGAGCCTGCTTCTGATTCTGTGTCTCCCTCTCTCTCTGCCCCTCCCCTGTTCATGCTCTGTCTCTCTCTGTCTCAAAAATAAACGCTAAAAAAAAATTAAATCTCTTATCATTAACTAACCTCACTTTGCCAAATTATCTTAGATATTAGCTGTAGTTACATGATTTAACAGTAGGACTATAACTCACAAATCTCACTGCCATCTGCTTTGCAGAACTTCTTGCTCAAGTTCTCAAGACAGTTATGCAGAGGACCTTTAGGACATACAGTATTGTTCAGTAACGCATGTAGCTCTCCGACCTCCCAAACTCTACTGCGTCATTTTGCTCTTGGCTTAAGGCCTAGCTTGACTGCATGCATTTCTTGCTTTTCATTGCCCATTTGAACTTTTAATGCAGAAAAGAGTAACCTTTCCCTAGTCAGAAGAAGGTCTAGATCCTGCTGACTGCATCAGTTCATACCATCTTTGGGGGAGACTGGGAAGGAAATTTTTCCCCCTTTCCCTCGGCCAAAAGGGATTCTACCTGGAAGGCATTTAAAGCTCTTTGTTGTGCAAAGTACGGCTCCTGCAAATGGCACCTTGGGCTAATAGTTATTGCTTTCTAGCCTACAATCCTTCACTTATTCAACAAATATTTACCGAGCATTCCAGGTTTCCAAGACATAAGGGATATAGCAGTTAATACAATAGACACATTCCTTATTCTCTTGCAGTCTATAATCTGAAATAGGATAGACATGGAATAAATACACAAGCAAAGACATAATTACCAATTGTGCTGGGTCTCTGAAGGAGAAGTGAAACTTGTGAATAGGGGTTCTAACAGGTTCTAACAGTAACTTAATTCACAAGAGGGAGGTAAAGGAGGATTCTCTGAAGAAATGATGTTGTAGCTGAGGCAGGAGTGATGAATTTGAATTAGTTGGTCACAGAGTCGGGGATGGGTGGGTGTTGAGCATTCCAGGCAAAAAAAAAACTAGTATATGCAAAGGTCCTGGGACCACCACCTCCTCAGAAGAGGGCAGGGGGCTGAGTGATATAGAAGTTAAAGTACATGGCTGAACTTTACTGTGAGAATTTACCCATTTGTAATCCGTTGGAGTCATGCTGAGATACCTCAATATTTCTTGAAACCAAGGGCAATTTTGCTCTTGCTGGCCTAACTTGGAAAGATATGGCAGTAAGGTAAAGAGATAAAACACACCTTACTCACTTTCTGTCTTCCAGAACTTCTATAGACTCTCTGCTCTGTTGAGAGTCTCTCCTCCCATCTTTAAGGCTTTATCAAATACCACCAATTTTATGACAAGTTTGGTGCTGGTGGGCATGTTAGGTGGGCGGGGTGCATTGGGCCTGCTCTCTCTCTTTTTTTTTTTTTTTTCAATGTTTACTTATTTTTGAGAGAGTGAGAGAGACAGAGTGCAATCAGGGGAATGGCACAGAAAGAGAGGGAGACACAGAATCTAAAGCAGGCTCCAGGCTCTGAGCTGTTAGCACAGAGCCCGACATGGGGCTTGAACCCACAAACCATGAGATCATGACCTGAGCTGAAGTCAGATGCTCAACCAACTGAGCCACTCAGGTATCCAGGGCCTGCTGTCTTTAGTTAGAAGTCATGAAATATCCTTTGAATTTGTTCATTTTTCTTTGCCTTCACCACTACTGGTCTAGTCTAGGACATTTTTACTTCTGCATTAATCTTCTTGCATATATTCTTTTCTTCCTTCTGTTCCTCACCTTCCTGAAGCTACAGTGATTAAAAAAAAATTGACTATGTTGTAGTACTACAGTTGTAGTACTACAACTACAGTTGTAGAGTACTACAACTTAAAATCCACTGTCCAGCCTCAGCCAGCACCATTCAACTTCTCAATTACTTTGTTTTAGTGATACTAGGTGGTTTTCAGTTTCTGGAAGGAGCCATGCTCTCTGCAAACTCTGATCATCACACTTTGGCTTATCTCTGCCTGGATGCTCCAAGAGGTATATAATGGGGGAGACTGATCTCTCTGGTTGGCCCAGGAAGAGCTTTCTTCAGAGAAGGATGCTTGAGATGACATCTGAAGGATTGTTAGGTTTAACTAGTTGAAGAAAGATTGGAAGTTTTACACATGAAGTTTTGCATAGGAAGAATACCCAGGGGCACGTGATGCTTCTGTAAAACGTGTCTGGAGGTGTCAGAAGAGAGTGAGAGGTCACATTAAGGATTTTAGTCTTTCATATTAAGGGCAATTGGAAGCCGTGAAAGATTAAGAGAAAAAAAGCACGTTCATTGGGATTGCCCAGGATTTGTAGCTAATGCCTAAACCCAGGGACAAAGGTTGCTATTTACTCATATTCTAAGTTCAGAGATCTACTGGCTGATGGGTTCAGGCACCTCACCATATGGTCTACTGAAAGGTTTCAGTCTTAAAATAAGCCCAGCAACTAACCCCAGCAACATAGAAAAGAAATGGGAGTTTCTTGGCCTTTGGGAGCCCAGCATTGCTCATGGAGAGAAGGAAGGGGAACTTTAGAGAACCATTTCTTTCTTTCTTTCTTTCTTTCTTTCTTTCTTTCTTTCTTTCTTTCTTTCTTTCTTTCTTAATATAATTTACTGTCAAGTTAGTTAACATACAGAGTATATATACAATGTGCTCTTGGCTTCGGGAGTAAATTCCCATGTTTCATCACTTACATACAACACCCAGTACTCATCCCAACAAGTGCCCTCCTTAATGTCCATCACCCATTTCCCCCTCTCCCCCCCAAACCCCCATCAACCCTCAGTTTGTTCTCTGTTATTTGAGAGTCTCTTATGGTTTGCCTCCCACTCTGTTTGAAACTGTTTTTTCCCCTTCCCTCCCCCTGTGGTCTTCTGTTAAGTTCAGAGAACTAATTCTAAATAGGAGGGGTAGAAGGAAGGTAGGGAGATGAAGGGCTGCCTAGAGAAGGAGACTGGTGTTATCCTTAACTTTTCATTTGGAAAAATGTCAAGCCCTCAGAAGTTGCAAGAATTGTACAATGAACATCTGTATAACTTTCACTTGGATTTATGAGTTGTCAACACTTTGTCACTTTTGCTTTATTTCTCTCTTTTTATAAACATGAGTGAGTGAGTGTGTGTGCGAATATTTATTTGTGAATGATTAGAGAGCTAGTTGAGAGTTAGTAATGACTCTTCACTGTTAAATTCTCCAGCATGTCGGGGTGCCTGGGTGGCTCAGTCGGCTAAGTGCCTGACTTCAGCTCAGGTCATGATCTCGCGGTCCATGAGTTCGAGCCCCGCGTCAGGCTCTGTGCTGACCGCTCAGAGCCTGGAGCCTGTTTCAGATTCTGTGTCTCCCTCTCTCTCTGCCCCTCCCCTGTTCATGCTCTGTCTCTCTCTGTCTCAAAAATAAATAAACGTTAAAAAAAATTTTTTTTTTTTAAATTCTCCAGCCTTTATCTCCTAAGACTAAGGGCATTTACCCTGATCACCATAATACAAATATCACTCTCAGGAAACTTAATATCCATATAATACTTTTCTTTCAACATAGAGAAAGACCCAGAAGGCTGACACTTGAGTTTCCAGTGAAAAAAACTGAAAAGATTTTTTAGGTGACCTTTGGGTTTTGCCTTGTGCTTTGTTATCCAAAAATTTCTTGGTATTTGTTTTACTTATTTAAAATGAATACAAGTTACACAAGTATGTAGAAATATATTATCCAATATTAGGAATGCAATGAAACTGCCATCATCTTCTTCTTGGTTGGTGAAAGGTCTGAAGTATCTCAAAAAGGCAGGCATTCAAATTCCTTTAAATAATGTACATGTTTGACCTGGGGAAGGTCATTTCTAGCAAAATACACTCCAAAACTAGGTTCAGAGATTTTTCTCTACAGTGTTATATTTAGGCAACATATTGGGAACAACCTGAAAGCTAACCCAGTTGACAGTTTGGTCAAATCAATTATGATACATGTGCACAATATAATGCTATGTAATTCATTAAAAATGTATGTTTTGTAAGAATTTTTAATGCCATGTTAAACAAAGCTCATGTTAAGAGAAGAAAGGGCTGAAACCTTGGAAAAAATTTTTTAGTGTATACACGCTGAATTTTGTCTACACACACACAGATACATATACTGTCATATAAAGAAAAAAAATTTGAAAGGAATGAACCAAAATGTCCAAAGTGGTTATTTCTGGCTGGTGGAATCTAAACCATTTTAATATCCTTATTCATGCTTTCCTGAATTTTCCAAATTCTCTTCAGTGACTAGATATGCTACTGTTTCTGCATGAATTTTTATTTTATAGTGAAATCAGTTACATTGTAGAAAATGAAATCAGAAGAAATAAGGAAATTAAAATCTCCTGTAATCTGGAGCATTTAAAGTTGTAAATATTTTCTCTATATTTTATCATTATAAGTATATGCATATGAATGACATATGTGTGTATAGATAACATATGTACATGTGTGTACATGGGCAAGTGTGTAGATGTCATATTCATCAGTGATGGGGTTAAATTTGCATCAACGAAGATTCAGAATCATCTTTCTATAGTGATGAAGCGTGAACCATTAACTGGAATAACAAGAAATATTATGGAGAAGAAAATGATAGGTAAATTGATCCGTGGGTATTAATCAGGCATGTATATACACAAAAACACATAGGTAAAACTTATTCTAATTAAGATAATACTCCACACAGTTTTATTTTTCATTAGTGACATATGGTGAGTAACTTTCCACTTCCTTCCACGTTTATTTCTGATCCTGCTATATTCCATTGCATGGCTTATACTGTTAAAGCTGTATTTCGTATACAAATTGATCTGAGCTCATCAAAGTGTATTACTTATTAAAGAGGAAACTACAAAGTACCCCTGGCCCTCAGTGGTGGTTAGATATTTGAATCTCCTGGAGGGTTTTCAAAAACACAGAAGCCTGGAGCTCAACTCCAGTGATTCCGTTCTGGTTGGTCTGGGATGGGGTCCAGGAATAAGTATTTTTAAAAAGCACCCTGAAGTGTTTCTAATGTGCATTCAGGATTATGCACCACCGAGGAAGATATGCCAGTTGGATGTAACATGGGAGAAAAGAGGCTTACAAACCTAAGACTTCTAACTCAGCACAGACTGCTGTTTTGCAGTTTTGCTTCCCGTGGCCATGATGTAACATGGATACAGTGACAAGGATAAATGTGCAGCTTGGACCGCTCTGAGCCACTTTCCCACGATGATCAGACACGAGCCATTAGCTGGAAATAACAAGGAGTATATGAAGATGCAAATGATGAGTAAATTGATCTGTGGCTATTAATTAGACATACCAAGCACTGTAGAGCTATTTGACAGGTGCCAATTAGTAAATAGGTGGCAAAATGTGTCAAGTGAAGGTCAGCTAACAGGAGCACAGTCTCACTTTTCCTGCAGCAGCTGTCGGAGGATTTCTCTAGCAAACCCTCTAAGATGCTCAACACTCCATTTGTTTAATTGTCAACTTTTTGGGAAAAGAGTTCCTTTCTCAGTATGGTAGTATATTCAACCAATATAGTATATTACATCCATTCTCAGATGCACATTGTAATATTTGAACACCTGCGAAATTTGACTACATCTTGCCATCGAAATGGTAAAAACATGGTTGCACTGTTTTCCTTCTTACTGGTACATAGAATAGTGGAGCATCTTGAAACCAATGGTGCAGTGACATATAGTCTATTTTATTTTATTTTATTTTATTTTATTTTATTTTATTTTATTTTATTTTATTTTATTTTATTTTATTTATTTTTGACAGAGAGAGAGAGAGAAAGAGAGTGCGAGCAGGGGAAGGGAAGAGAGAGAGGGAGACACAGAATCTAAAGTAGGCTCCAGGCTCTGAGCCGTCAGCACAGAGCCTGATGCAGGGCTTGAACCCATGAACCGTGAGCTCATGACCCGAGCTGAAGTCAGATGCTCAAGGAACTGAGCCACCCAAGCGCTCCATGAAATAAGGTCTATTTTAAAGTCTTCACAGTCAGACAATTTCTTTAACACTATCTTCCTGGGATAAGCCTCCATCATCTTTTGCCTACATTTTTGCAGTCACCTCCCAGCTTGTCATTCTACTTCTACCCTTTGTCCCTCTTCAATCCATTCCTAATACAATGATTAAAGTGTTAAAACTGAAACCTCGCCTCAGCCTCAGGACCCGGCTTCCCCTGCAGCCCTCCTGAGGATGTTTCTTTTCTCTCCCAGTCATCACATCCTTGTAGGTGTGCAGGGGTGCTTCTGCTCCTCATTGCATGTTTCCATTCCTCCCCGCTTCCTTCCTGAAAACCCTGAGCTTTGCATTTCCTGTCGTTAGACTGAATGTGAGATTAGCCGATAAGTGCGCATGCCCACTGCAGCCATCTGCAGCTGACCAGTGATCTTCAGCAAAGGTGTTGACTTCTTGTCCACTGCCATTCTCACCAATGTTCTGCTATTTTAATTCTTAGTGATTTACATATACATGTGGATGATCCTTCCAAATCCCTGGCTTGGTGGTTTTGTGACCTCTCCTTTAGTAATCTTGTCTTATTCCGTACTTGAGTTCTTTCTTTCGTGGTAAACCTTGATCTTGCCATGAAACTGTGTCTCCTCCAAAATGTCAATTTTAAGTGTTCTGTAACTCTCCCACCGTCTTTCTTGCTCATCCCTTTCAGTACCTGACTTCCATAACTTTAGTCTCCATGTGGTCCTTCAATCCACAGATGTTGCCATCTTTCTCTTCGCCATCACCCCTTTCTTGTCTTCCTTCCTCCCCCCTTGTGACCTAAGCTTCAATTCTCTGGTCAGTCATTTTGGTCATTTCTTTGCACACATCCTCAACTCTTTTGACCTCTTTCTGTTTGTCATGCTGCTTGGTGCAACCACGGATCAACCTCCTCCCAGACCTGGATCCACGACAGAAAACAGCTGCGGTAAAACATAAAATGTTGCTGACTGCTCTTTCTTTACCCTGATGGGCAATGACCTCAAGTGGATCTTTAAAGCTGCCAGGTGATTACATCATATTTTCCAGATTTATTTCTTTTCTGTTCTCCTGGATGGCTATTTCTTACTTTCCCCTTCTCCTGAAACCTCTAGCATTTTCTTCCCATCCCCCCCCCCCCCCCCCTTTCTGCAATACTAAGAAAAGTGAATGCATCTGAAAGAGCTTCCACAGACTCCTGCTATCCTTACCTGACAGCTTACTTGCGTGGGGGAGTCTTTCCAGTCTAACTTTTTTTGTGTCACTTTGGATGAACTGTCTATGTTCCCAGCTACAGCCAAACTTTCTTCCCATGCACAGGTCCCATCCTTTCTCACTTATGTTCCTCCAGTAAATTCCCCACCTCTTTCCTACATCTTTAGCTTACGCTTCTCTTCTGGGTCATTCCCGTAAGTGGAGCAACATGTTGTTATTTCTTTCCACCTACAAACGTGCAAGCAAGCAAACTTTCTTGACCTCCTCATCTGATTTCTTTCTCTTTCTATGTGTAGCAAAGCTCCAGAAAGAGTGGTCTGCCCTTGTCGTCTATTTTTTCTTCAGTTCCTTCTTGAAACCACCCCAAACAGGTTGTCACTCCCATCCTGCACTCTAAATACTCTTATCATTAGATGACCTACACTATTTATGACCTCCAATGGCATTTGCACCACCCAATGTCACTTCTCCATTTCCACCCTGTTAGTTAACATAGACAGATCTCCTCTTAGATACTTCCCTCTCTTGGTCTCCAGAATTCTACTTTTCCTGTTTTCCTCCCACTTCACCAGCTGCTCCTTCTCAGTCTCTTTTGCTGATTCTCTTTTCCCTAAACTCTGAGTGCTGTCCCTGGGGGCTCAGTTGAAGGATCTGTTTTTCTTCTTCTTCTTCTTCTATAAAAATGAAATCCCCAGATATGCCTCTAAATATGCCTCTAAATATACTAAATGCTGATTGACTCCCCACATTATATCTCTAGCTCAAACCTTTTTCCTGGACCCCAGACTTGGATGTCCAGCTTGTTACTTAACATCTCCATTGGGATGTGAATGTCCAGTAGGCATCACAAAGCGAATAGATCCCAAATGGAACTCTAGCTCTTTCTCCCCATGCTACCTGCTACCCACCTCTGGAAAAAATATGCATTTACAAGAGTCCTGCCCTTTATCTGGCAGAACAGGGAAGAAAAGCAATGTCTTACTCAGGTAAAAACACTATGCTACTCACATCAGAGAGAGAGAAAAAATTTAAACCTTAATTAATGCCGTGGGTGGATTTATATATTTGGAGTTGTAGCAGTTCCATCAAACAAGGAAGTATATTTTTACCTCCTCTAAACATCTGTGGGTTTAAAAATTCCATTTTAACAGGGGACTTAGAAAAAATAGGATTTTTCTGTACTTGCTTTATCAGCTTTCTGTCTTACATTCTTACATTTTTATTTGCAAGATGAGTTATGCTACTTAATGAGTTTTTTCTTTTAATTTAGGTGTTTGGGCCATTTTTCAATCCTTCGTATAATCCCAAGCAGTACAAACTCCCCCTCTACTTCCCGTCCCAACTCAAAATGAAAAACAATGTGGGTAGGAGGAGGGCTCTGTCTGTGAAAGGTTCAGTTCTTATGTACACCAAATTAAAAACATGAGTAAAAAACATTTTTAATATATGGAGCTGCCTGGAAAACTCAGGAAACATTCGTGGACTGTAAATAGTGTAGGTCATCTAATGGGTATAAATTGCTCTGTGATTAAGTCACAACAAATGCACCTCTGTCAAGGTCAGCACTCGATCCCTTCTCTTGCTTACTCAAGGATAGTAAGTACTTTAATAATTTTCCCTCTCTTGTATCAATATTTTTTTTTCTTTATTAGATTTTGTCATCATCACATAACATGCTGTATTTCTTTCCAGCTTAAAATGAAAAACAAAACTCCCTTTACTCTTTTGCCTGTTCTGTTACTACTCCATCTCTCTGTTCTGTACAGAAAACTTCTTTGAAGGTATTGTCCATATACGTGCTATTCTTACACCCACTGGTGTTAGGTTAGTATTAGGTTTGGGTGTATGTAGCAGAAAACATAACGTAAAAGAAAATTTAAAAGATGGCGGTTATTTTTTTCCACAAAAAGGTCAGATTTTGAGAAAGAAAGCTGGTAAAAAAGCAGATTAAAAAGGGGCAGCCAGATGTCTGAAGCCAGATCCCCTTGCCTACTTTTGGCTTCTTCAAGTCTTGCTTGCCTCTTGTATCAGCCTGTAGCCCTGAACCAGAAGCTTGACTGTACTAACCCCGCCCATCCCGGAAGCACATATGTATAAAAAGACCAGTAGAACTAGCTAGATGCTCAGCCTTTGGAGGTTACTCTACTGGGCCGGCGCGGGTGCGCCATAAACAGTCTTTTCTGATTCCCTGAGTGCATGTGGCTTGTCTCTTCCTGGGCACCAAGTATTTGCTGCAACAATTTAGTCTGGTCATGGTTGATATGGTGACTCCTTGGACAGATGTGACACATCTTCTACTCTACCACCTACCTATGCCTGGTGCTTCCAAGGCCACATGACCCACAAAGGCTGCTGCTGCTCTAGCCATCACTTTGGGTTTTAGTACTTAGAAGGAATGCACAAAGGAAGGTGTGGCAGATGTTACTGTTTGTACACAGTTTTTCTTATCTCCTCTTCCCTGCGGTGGTTTAAAAAGTTGGTGGAGGATAATAACCTTCTTCGTTGACTTTGGGCCCAATCATGTAAATTTTTTGGCCAATGGGTGGAAGTGACCTTGTGGGTTCTGAGCATTAGGAAGCATTAGGTGGTATGGCAAATTTCCACAAGCCTTCTTAGAGCTCCCACCCCTGCCAGGGGAACAGCATATTTCTCTGTCGGCCTGGAGTAAAAGCCGCTCTGAACCTGATCCAAAGTCTGGAGAGCAGCCTCACTTAGCCAAGTCCAGTGAGCTCAGCTCAGAGCAGCCACACTACTGATCCAGAAGCATGAAATTGAATGTATGTTGTAGGTCGTTGACATATTTTGGGGTTTGTTTCATAAAAAATATCACAGTGAAAATTTTGACTAGTGCTAAAGGGCCAAGGGTGCCTCCTGGCTCCATCAACTCCTTTCTCAGCTGGCCTCCCAGAAATCCCACACACACACTTCAACTTACCTGTCATCCATGGTCACACCTGGATCAAAGGGAGATTAGAAAATACAGCTGGCTGCATTTTACCCCAAATAAAACCAGAGTTCTTGTTCCTGAAAAAAGAACAGTGCATGGCTTTTGGGTGGAAACCAGTAGTTGCTTCCACAAGAATCCAATCAGGCTTTTTCTCTAGCCCTCCAAAGAAGCAGCTCTTCACAGGTCAGCCCCAGTCATTACTGGCCCCTCAGCAGGCTTTGTCACAGTTCACTCCTTGGAATGCTTTCCTACTTTATTTCTAGGATAGCTCTTGGTCTGTTCCTCCCTCATTGGCCATAGCTTTTCTGTTTCCTTTACATGATTGTCCTTTTTCCTGAGCTCTCAACATTGCTTGGAGCTCAGCCCTCAGCTTACTTTATTGGATAGCCATTTTTGTTCTCTCTTCAATATTATCCAGTCCCAAGGTATTAAATAAGATCTATATATACTGATGGTTCCCTAAGTCATTTCTTCAGTTCAGATTTCTCTCAAAGCCTCAGATTTTCATATCCAATGGCGTCCTTAGTCTTGCCACCAGATGTCTAACAGGTGTGTCCCATATGACCCAAACAACACTATTTCCCATCCCCAGTGACCTAGAATTGCTCCTTTTACAGCTTCCCCATGGTAATTCCAAGGCTTCTAGAAGCTCAGGCTGAAAAATGATTCCTATCTTTCTTTCAGACCCCATTTCCAAACCATCAGCAAATAACTACCAGCGATCTTTATAAATAAATCATGCTATATTCAGTGAAAAGGAATGAACTCACTGTGTATGAGAACAACACGGAACAATCTTACAGATATAATATTAAGTGAAATATGCCAGGCATAAAAGGATATATTTTGTATTATTCCATTTGTATTTAGTGCATAAATAGACAAATCTAGAGTGAGAGAGGCTGGAATAGTAGTTATCTCTGGGGAAAATATTGAAAGGGAAGGGAGAGCAGGGATTCTGGGTGGTTACATCAGTATACACAAATGTGAAAGTTAATCAGATGATTCAGTTAGGATTTGCACACTCTAATGTATGTAAATTATACATCAACAAAAAAGAAGTATTATTATTGGTTATTAGTACCAATAACTCACATTGGTTATTAGTACCAGTAATTCACAAACTGTGGATTTGTTATGATGTATACGATGAAAAAAATTCATTGGGAATATATTTTGTCATTTGTGTTTATGGTAAGAAATATGTATTTGTTCTTTATCCCTGCTTTGGGCACAGAGGTAAAACCCTCAGATTTTTTAAAGTGATGAGAGCGATAAGGGTGTTGTTTGCTCTGTTTCTGTTAATGAGGTGACTTTTGGAATGCACCTGAGAATGGGGGCTGGTTTCCCAGAGAATCAACCTTGTAATTAGAGTGTTAGAACTTTCACTCTCACACCCTGACCTCCAGGAGGGGAGCCAGCATGGAGATTTGTTCCATCACTAATGGCCAATGATTTAATCAGCCATGCCTATGTAAAACCCATGCCTCCATAAAAGCCCAAAAGGATGGGGTTTGGAGAGCTTCCAGATTAGTGAACTAGAACACTTCCATGTGCCACCATGTGGGACCCCGAGCTCCATGGAGAAAGAAGCTCCTTTGTTTAGGACCTTACCCTATGTATCTGTTCATCTGGCTGTTGATCCATATCCTTTAATATCCTATGTAATGAATCGGTAATACAGTAAATAAATGGTTTTCCAGACTCCTGTGAGCTGTCCTAGTAAATTAATCAAACCAAAGGAATGGGTCATGGGAACCTCCGATTTACAACCAGTCAGTCAGAAGCATGGATTGTGATTGGCATCTGAAGTGGAAGGTAGTCTTGTAGGACTGAGCCATTTGCTTGTGGAATCTGATGTTATCTCTGGGTAGACAGTGTCAGAATTGTGTGGAATTCTCAGACACCCAGCTGGTGTCTGAATTGCTTGTTGGCACGTAGAAGCCTCTAAACACATACACACACATGCACACACACACTGCAGTTGGGTCCAGGAACCCAAAAAGATATTTGTAGATATGTCTATATCCACAGAGTATCTTTACAGAATTGGTCACTTAATACATTCACTGCTGTATCATCCTGGTCCAAGCCACCACAATGTCTTGACTAGATTACCAGAATAGCCTTTTAGTATTCCTACTTTCCCCTTCATCTCCCCTTTGGTTACTCATACAGCACTAAGATTATCTCTTTGAAATCCAAGTCAGATCATATTAGTTCACTGCTGAACACCCTCTAAAGATTTCCTGTTGTACTCAGAGTAAAAGCCAAAATCCATGTGGCTGTACCCTTTCTTCCTTAATGCTCTCCTTCAAAAGTCATCTAAACAGTGGAGACTTTCTTGACCTCCTATATAAACAGTATTCTGTCACCTTCCTGACACTCTCCAACCCTTTAACTGTTTTTACTTTGTAACTCAAATCACCTTCGTATAGAGTATCTATTTAGAAGTTTATTTTATTTATTTTTCTCTCCCTCTTTCCCACTGGAGTGTGATGTGAGGTATATGGTCCCTCCCCTTGAATCTGGAGGGGCTTTCTGACTGCTTGCCCGATAGAATATGATGGTTGTGATGATGGTGGCCAGTTCCTGGCCCAGGCCTTGAGAGACTGGAGGCTTTCTCTTTCTGTCTTTTGGAACACACTCTCTGGGATCTGTGAGTAACTATATAAGAAGTCCAACTACTTTGAGACCTCCATGTTGGAAGGGTTATGTGCTGGCACTCCAGAGGACTATCCCAGTGGAGCCTAGCCTTTTAGCTATGCCAGAAATGAGTGAGGCCATCTTGAGCCCTCTAGACCAGCCATCTTCCATCTGGATACCACCAAGTGACCTCAGCCTATCTCACAATGTCTGTCACATCAGAAGAATTGTCCAGCTGCGACCTGTTCAAATGAGGGAGCCAGTTATCATGAGATAAAATGGTTGAAACATTCAGTCTCAACGTTTTGGGATAGATTGTTAAGCAGCAATAGCTAATCAGAAGTCCTCTGTATGTGTGTTGGGGGGTACCTACCAGCAAGTTTTCTTTCAGGGTGTATGTACAGGGAGCACATAGGCAGGCTTCCTTCTCTCCTCAGTGACAAAATCAGCAGGGCTTCATCCTGTGGCGCCAGCACCCACATCCACAACATAGGCTCTCTCTAGGCAGATCATGTAATTTCATTAGAGAAGAGATTATAGACTTCAATGTGGGGGCAGATATTAGCTCTTGCCAGTCTCTCTATGGGCAGGGGGTGCAGGACATCTGTCCCAGGTGTCCCATACACACTCTTCTATTTATGTCAATCGCTGATTGGAGACTTTGAGGTGTTGCCAGTGGAACAGCCCCCAAGTTCCTATGGCCTTTTCTTTGTGTCCAAGATGGCAGCTTCCTACAGTCTGATATGCTCCTGTCCCCTTTCTGGCCTGTAGAAATTCATCAAAATGTCTGAGTCAATTCATAGGTTCCAATTTTTCTTTCTTTCTTTCTCTTTTCTTTCTTTCTTTCTTTCTTTCTTTCTTTCTTTCTTTCTTTCTTTCTTTCTTTCTTTTCCTTCCTTCCTTCCTTCCTTCCTTCCTTCCTTCCTTCCTTCCTTCCTTCCTTCCTTCCTTCTTTCTTTTTAAATCAGAGCAGGAACAGGTTTATTCCTTTCTGTACATCTTTGCTCATTTCAGTGGGATTTGGGAGTGGTGGGAAGGAAACATTTGTGCTTTGTTTTCTCTCTGAAACCCAAACCTATATTTCTATATGAGAACATACACGGCAGGACTTCTTCAAAGGAAAGGATCTTTAATGAAAGTGTGTGTGTTTGAGGAAACGCTGAGTTCTGGCTGTTCAAATGTCACCTCATTTGCCACTTGTTCAGATGTGCCCTTGGAGCTGGCTGGGTCCAGCTAGTCAGGAAATGCAAACTCATTTTCACTGCTGCCTCGGACCAGCTCAGTTCAAAGCTGCCTGGTCTCAGACAGGGGGCAGGGAGGGTGCTGTCCCCAAACCAAGTTCCCTGAGAAGCCTTCCTTTCAGTCTGGGCAGTGAACCTGCCCCGTAGAACTGAACTTCATGGCATGAAAGTCTAGGTGGAGCATATGTACGTTTTATTTATCCTCAGATCCTATTCTTTAATTAACTGAATTGCACACATTAGTACTGTATAATTTAGAGGAGCACATATACTTTTATTGCCCAACCAACTAAAATGTTCATCAAGCATTTTTGATGATGTGAGAAAATGCTTCTGATAAAATGTTAAGAGCAAACGTGAAAAAGAAAGCATAATTCAAAACGTTAGCTAGCCTAGAACTTCAAAACTGTGAAAAAGACATAGGAGCATGTGTGAGGACATGAATTTTATTTGCTTAAAATAATTGTGTGTATTTTTATTTTTATTTTTTATAAAAATTTTTTTAAATGTTTATTTATTTTTGACAGAGAGAGAGAGACAGAGCATGAGTGGGGCAGGGGCAGAGAGAGAGGGAGACACAGAATCGGAAGCAGGCTCCAGGCTCCGAGCCGTCAGCACAGAGCCTGACGTGGGGCTCAAACTCACAAACCTTGAGATCAGGACCTCAATCAAAGTCAGACGTTCAACTAACTGAGCCACCCAGGCGCCCCTGTGGGTATTTTTGTATTAAGAAATTATGTGTAACCTAAATAAACTTATTGTTTAAAAAAACAAGGTACGTCTGGCAGAATATAAGACTTTTCTAAATCGGGCAAAAAAGTGGATACCTAAGGTTCTGTGTTCAGGGCTATGGCTTGCTAATAGTTCAGACTGACCATCCACTGAAAACATTTAGAAATCTAGGATAAAAAAATATTAAAAAAACATCATAAAAGCATCTAAAAGAGACAAGATTGTAAGGGATTGCCAAGTCCAAGTCTCGTTGATGGCAGCAATGCTGAGGGGTCAGCAAAGCACCAAAGTTCCTGGCTGTCAGTCTGTGGCTTTTGCTGAATTTGGCAAACCGGTGGTTTTTGGAACTTGCTGAGTGGGAGGGAGAGAAGCCCAGCGGCCACCTATGTTGGAGAGTCTAAGAGGAGACCATCCCCCAGGAAGCTAGGGCTCCAGAATGCCACAGCTTCAGGATGAATGAACCAGAAGTAAGTCACCCCTGCCCCCAGGGGACCATAGGACCCGTGTGTTGGCTTCCTTAGAAAGCAAAAAAAAAAAAAAAAGAATCAAACCAAACAAACAAAAACAACAAAAAACCCCAACGAATTGTCACCACACGCCTGCTTCTGCTGGGCTTCTCAGTTCTAACTTTTTACTTCACCTGGGCACGGGGTGGGTCCAGGTTTTGTGGGGACTACGCTTTTACAATTTTGGGGAGGGTCTTTCACTAAGAGAAAAAAAACCCACAATTAAAATGCATAATTAGGTACAAACACTGAGTATTCATTTGGAAGAGAGAACGAGTTGCAACAAATTCCAAATTTAAAAAGCTGACACGTATCACACACATCATAACATTTTAGAAAAATAAGATAGATTTATTTATTTATTTATTTATTTATTTATTTATTTATTTATTTATTCATTCATTCATTCATTCATTCAAGACCTGACCTCAATAGAACCATTTTTTCCCCCTACGTTTTTTGGCTGCTTTGATAGCCTCTTTTTATGACAATGATTTTATAGAGAGAACGTAAATATGATTTAGCCTGGACTCTAGCACTGGTGATAGAAATTTATTTTACTATTGATAGCTTGGAAAAACTTCTTTAGCTCTTCCTACCTCATTACTGGTCACATCATGTACCTTTTAAGAATTGTTATCAAATTTCAGGCATTTGGGGACATCTCCCAAGTTGTTTGTTGGTTTTTTAATACATAAGCTGTAAAATCTCAGAGGATTTTAAATTTTCCTTGGCAGTGACTAATCTTCCATACTCTTTGAACTAATGGCCCATTAACCAGTTATTGTTGATGTTATTAGATTTATGTGATCTTAGACTGTATTAGATTTATGTGATCTTAGTTAACGTCGGTAGTTTGCATCAAATTAGAAAGAAATTTAAATCTTTTAATGTGGGTTCAAATATTTCACTTATTTTTCAGTCTCATTTTTAAGCTATCCAAGAATCCATTCCTCACTTTTATCTTAAATTTATGTCTTTCTTTTAATCATTTAGTGCTCTTGGTATAATATAAAACATTTCTTGCTAGTCCTTTCTTCTCAATGTATAATTTAAGAATCATTCTGATTGATTCCTTTATTCATCTTGATCACCTTTGTTGTATATTTCATTAATATTTTATCACAATTTCCTTTCAATTCCTTTTAAATAACTAAAGATGGCGTGAAGTACCCATTATTGAGCTCTAACTCGGGGTTCTTTATCACTTGTTTTATTGGAACATTCCAAAATGTTTTCGCATATTGTGGTTAAAATGGCACATTTGGATTTTATCAACATTTTGAACAAACTCTTTGGCATCTCACTTGCATTGGGGTTTCTCTGCTGAATCGTTGAAATATATATGTTCAGGTCCTTAAAATGGCACTCTTCTCCTATTGCAAGATGGAACAACTTTATCATGGGCAAGGCATCTAACTACATTTTTTTCGATTATTTGAAGGAAGCACCACCTTGACACGCATATTTAAAATATTCCATATAGGGGCACCTGGGTGGCTCAATCAGTTTAATGTCCGACTTCAGCTCAGGTCATGATCTCACTGTTCCTGAGTTTGAGCCCTGCGTCGAGCTCTATGCTGACAGCTCAGAGCCTGGAGCCTGCTTCGGATTCTGTGTCTCCCTCTCTCTCTGTCCTTTCTCTGCTCATACTGTCTCTCTTTGCCTCTCAAAAAATAAATAAATGCTAAAAAAAATAAATAAAATATTCCACATAAGAGACAGTCTGAAAAGAAAGAGTGTGACTGTTGTAAACGACAGAAGTGGTCAACCATATCAGTGACTGTGGAGGCAGCTTCATTGGACAAGACTAAAGGAATGAGTTGCCCATGGACATATGAAGGGGTTTCAGCCCTGTGGCCTGTGTTATGGTGTATGTGCCTGTGATTATTAGTCCAAGGCAGGTTATACTTGTATAGAACTTCTTTCAAGTTGTCAAATAAGCAGATAGAAGCTTTTCAATTAATGGAAAAGTTAGCAGCTATGCTCAGAGTTTGTTTGTTGGTTTGTTTGTTGCTATGCCATTTGAACTTAAATAACTTAAACAGTTCCCAATTAATTAATGTTTGTCCAATATGGTGACAAGTCTACAGTAATGTAGATGTCTTTGCTATCTGGTTTGATTCATCACTTTATTTTATACAGATTTTCCTTTATTTTTACTAATTATTCATAAACTGTTTTAGGTAAACAGGTTGTGTGTGTGTGTGTGTGTGTGTGTGTGTGTTTCATTTGAAATGTTAGTGTTGTGTATGCAAAAAAATGTATCAAATGTAGTAAGTAGATGATTCCTGTGACATTTCTATTATTTGAATAATACTATTTTCATTCTCACCACTGAAACCTCTTTCTCTTAAACATTACATACTCACAACTACCCTACAAATCACTTAAAAAAAAAATAAATGTTCTTTATTTCCTCTTTGTAGTAGGCTTACAAAATCATGGTAAATTTTTTCACCAGGTGCTTTATAGTTTTGATTCTAATGTAAGTGGTATCTTTAAAAATATAATATAATTTTCATTGCTATATAGAAATGGATCTATTTCTGTCTGCTTATGTCATATCTGGAAGTATTGCTAACATCTAATATCAATAGTTCATCTGTAGATTAGACTAGTTTCTAGATTAGTGCACATATAATATCATATCATCAAGGATAATTACAAATTTGGTTATTTCTGGAAAATATGGTTTAATTTTTATCCCTTTTTTAACTGAAATAGAATTAACACACGGTGTTTTATTAGTTTCAGGTGTACAATGTAGTGATTCAACAACTCTGTATGTTACGAAGTGCTCATTACGATGTGTCCTTTTCGATTTCCTTTATTCCATTCGTCCCCCCACCCACCTCCCCTCTGGTGACCACCAGTTTGTTTTCTGTATTTAAGAGACTGTTTTTCTGTTTGTCTTCTTCATCTATCCATCTATGGATGGACATGTGGGTTGCTTCCATATCTTGGCTGTTGTAAATAATGCTGCAATAAACATAGGGGTGCCTATATCTTTTTGAATTAGTGTTTTTTGTTTTATTTGGGTAAATCCTCAGTAGTGGAATTACTGGATTATATGATAATTCCACTTTTAATTTTTTGAGGACCCTTCAAACTGTCTTCCACAGCGGCTGCACCAGTTTGCATTCCCACCAACAGTGCATGAGGGTGCCTTTTTCTCCACATCCTCACCAACACTTATTGTTTCTTGTGTTTTGATCTTAGCCATTCTGACAGGTGTGCGGTGATATTTCACTGTGGTTTTGATTTGCATTTCTCTGAAGATGAGTGATGTTGAGTGCCTTTTCATAGGTCTGTGGTCATTTGTATGTCTTTGGGAAAATGTCTATTCAGGTCCTCTGCCCATTTTTAAATTGGATTATTTGTTTGTTTGTTTTTCATGTGTGTGTGTGTGTTTTAATTTTTATTCTTGCCTTACTTCTCTGGCTGTGACCTCAGCGTGATTTTGAATAGAATTGGTGATAATGGACAATTTAGTCTTCTTTCTAACCTCAGGAGGATTATGTTCAATATCCTCATTAGCTGGGATGAGCACTGTAGAATTGTTATGATATACTTGTTTACCATGCTGGCACTCTAAGCTGAAAGGGTCTACAGAGTCACAAGACTGGAAGACATGGCTGAGAGAATGGCCACTACCCCATATTGAGTGATAATGGGGATTTCACGGGGTCAGGAAGGATTAAAAAGACTAGTATTGGAGTATGAGGGTCAGAAAGAGTGTTAAACATGGTAGAAGAGAAAGCAGGCAGTGAGAGTCAAAGGCAGGGATGGTGGGCACTCTCTCCAGTCCCAGGAGTTGGCAGGAAACCCAGATGCATAGGCAAGAGGTCCTCTACCCGGGCTCAGGACCAAGGACAGGGTGGTGAGAACAAGGGTGGCATTCATGACTTCTGTCCAAGTCAATTCTGATTCTGTCCTGTTTATGTTTTATTATACTAGATGTGAAGTAAAATGGTCATTGGCCTTTCTTTAAAGTTGCCTGTCTGACTTTCCTGGCAGGGGGTGGGAGGAAGTTGAGCCCATGCCCCCAAATGGCAGACAGCTGAGCAAACTTCCCCACAGGCACCAGGGCTGCGGAAATCAGAGAACTATCCTAACTACTGTGAGGAAAGGAGACTGGTACGTGCATGTTGTTTTCATTAAACCTAATTATTTTATTTTAGGGTTAAATTTTTTTTTCATTTTTGGCAAAATGTGACGACATTTGGGACCATGCTAATATCTTGTTGTTTCTTGTCCTCTGTACCCATGTCCCTGCTACTTTACTCCTCAGAGGGAACTACAATGATCAGTTTGTTGTATCTCCTTCCAGATAGGTTTCAGTGAATTTGTGTTCATCAATATGGCTATAAAATATATATAGTATTGTTGCTGCTGGTGCGTGTGTGTGTTTAATGCAAATTTGATCGCATTCAAGTTATATTTTCCCTTTCCTCCTTTTGGAACAGCAGTTTCTTCAAAAGTATCTCTTCAAAAATGGTATAAGAACTGCCATGAAATAATCTTCTCTGGAGACTTTGTCAGAGATGATAATGAACATAAAGATAGAAGATGCTAATGCCATAGAAACTCAGGACTAATCAAATTGAAAATGGCTTAATTTACGGTGGGAACTGTATGGCAGATAAAACAAAACAGCTGCTCCAAATTTCCTCCCTCCCTGTGAACGGCCCACAGGGCACCCGCACACCTCAGTGATGAGGAACTCAAGTGAGGGCTCTGGATGGCACCAAAATAGCTATTAATTGTCTCTGCTCCTTAAGATCAAGTCTGAATGAAGAGGCTAAATGAGTTTCCTTTCAGCTTGAGAAGCGCTTGTTCAATTGCGGGAGGACCGCTGCAAAAATGAAGGATGAATGTGTGGTGTGTGTTTTAAGGGCACTGCTTCCAATTATTCTTGTCCCTTTATTGTTGAGAAGCCATGCCTGTATTAGAAGGATCAGGGACTGAATACTCTTCAGAAATTCATTATATGCAGCAGCCACTTTTTAACCTTTGCCTGTGAGTGATTTTTGAAATGCACTCATGGTGGATGGTTTTTAAATTCTAAAGGTGAATGAAATGGCATTGTCAAAGCAGTAATGTCTATGGTGATGAGAACACTGGTGCCTGGAAATTGAGTTCTCCAAGGGAGGGACATTACGGGAAGAGTGAGAAAGAATTGTGTCTTGATTTCCAATATATTAATTTATTCAAATAGCATCATCTACTTGTATAAAGGAATCATGGGACGTTCGAGTCAAAAAGACATTAGAGACAATCCAGTTATTGAAATAAATTTTTTAGATGTAATGAGAGAGGTAGGCAAACCACACGGACGGTTCAAGGTCACCCAGTGGACAGAGCAAGAAAAAGCCAGGCTTCCTGGATTGGGATGGGTACTATGGGCTTTCTCTGCAGGAGGCTGCCCTTCTTAATTTGGTCAATCAATGACCGTGTATTGACTGAAGCGTTACAAGAGAGTGAAGTTTGTGAGATGGCATGGGGTGGAGGAAGGGACATTAGTTATGGGGTTAGACACCCGGATTTGAATTCTGAATCTGCCACTTCTGTGATTTTAGGCAAATCCCTTTACTGGCCTCACCTTAGTTTAACCAGCTTTCCTATCTTACAAGGAAAAGACATTTTGGGGGGGAAGCTGAATGAAATAGTTTCAGGAAAGCGCCAATGCAAGGTCCAACGCACTGTAAGCTCTTGAGAAGTGATTGTTTCCTTCTTCTCTGTTAAACAAGATGTCAAAAAGGAGAAAATAAAACAGAATAAAACCAAACAAAACCCCACAAATAGCTCTTACTGGAAATAACTCTTATCTTAGGTTTTCTAAATTTTTCTCCTTTTTCCTTCCTTCCCTAATCTACTAAATTAGGTAAGCAATCATAGCTCTTGGTTTTGCCTCATCTGCAAAGTGATCTTGGGAACGTTGGCTTACCAGGAAAAGCTGCTACGTGTCTAATTTTACATAATGACCCAAGAGATGGTGAAGAGAACTGAGAACTTGTGGTTGGGCCCCAGGTCACTTGGATTCAAGCACTCAACAGGAAAGAAGGCAAAGGTGGCTCCTGATTTTTCAGAACTCCTCTCAGGGCACAGGCAACTCTTTTGAGAATGCAGAACATTCCTGTGTTTTGCCTGAGGGTAATTGTTGGCTGAGGGCAGGGAACAATGGTTTCTGGTTTGGAAACTTGGTGGGATCATTAGAACGCCCCCTGATGAATACCAGCTCATACAGGTTTGATGAGCATTTTTAAAGGCTACCCTGACTCCATGTTGGGGCTTCAAGGATAAAGAAACCATGATATCTCACTTCTGGGGAGAATGGTCCCAAATCCTTGAAAGACAGGCTGTAAGAAACTAACGTGGAAAATCAATATGAAACAAAGACCTCCATCCCTACTCCGGTGACCCTGACTACAGTGACCAAGGAAATGTAAATGTTTTAAGTCAGAGAAGGGTGCCAGCGGCACCAAAATGAGCAGCACTACAGGTGGAACCAGGTGATACAAAGGACCCAGAACACTTTGAACTCTGTCTTGAAGAAAGGGGTATGATCTCAAGGGAATTCAGTAGAGGGGAAACTCAGACATTCTAGGAACAACAAAAAAAAAAAAAAAAAAAGGAGAGAGAGAGGAGATAAAGTCAGGCCATGAGATATGGGAGAAAGTGTTGCTCAGAATGGAGGCTGGAAGCAACGTGTCAGGTAAAGGTAGTGGCAGTAGATGTCTTTTTACAGATTTAAAGGTCTTCCCACTGAGTAAGTATGGCAGGACCTGGAAGGAAGCTTGAGAAAGTCAAGGGCTGAATTAGGAGGCTGAGGAGGGAGGAGTTCCTTGTCCTGATCCCCTAGTGGATGAACAGCAGGGGGCAGCAGCAATGACAAGGGCTCTCCCTTGGTACTGAAGAGATGTTGCAGATTCTGGGTCTTTTTCTCGTCATTAAACAGAGGTGCAATCATGGACGGGGTTTACAGAAGTTTCAGGAATGAGGGTAGGTAGCATTGGGATGCTGTCCAGGGAGGTCTACCCCCAGCGTGGGGTGGAAAGGGGCCATATGTAGGGGAGCTGCAGTGGGGAGGGTCCTGCCCTAGTGGCTCTAGCACCTTCTCATAAGCACCACTGCAGGCTCGGAAAAGGCACAAAGTTGCTGGGGTCAGAGTGACAACCAGTAGGGGTGCCCATGACCACTTCCCACCCCCGGACATCCCAGTTCCCTTAGTCTTTCCCTGCCATCCCTGCCCTGAGTGTGCAATTGACCCCCCTGTTAGCATCCTGCTCAAGCACATTTCCCAACACGTTTTCTAGTTTTCTAGCAGTGACTGTGGGGTTTGAATTGCTTCTTCGTACACTTGCATTCAAGGGTTCCACACCTTCCCTCACTTGAGGTCTAGGTAATGTCGTGGTGATTCGAATCTGGCTGACAGGGATGAGAATCCCTAGAGGGAGGAAATGAAAGTGGAGTGGAGAATGAGCCACCCACACTGTCAGTGATATGGAAGGAGATGAACTAAAAAAGAAAACCAGGTCAAAATCTGGGAGAGCTGTAGCAAAGAGACCCAGAATCTGCTTATCACACGGTGCTTAAGAAGCTTTGCAAATTTGTTAGTGGTCTGATTCAGCAGAAATAGTAACTGGTAACAATGCTCCTAGAGAGTCTGGATGCCACTGTGGGGCAGAAAAGCTCTGTTTGTACAGCCCCTGCTCTCAGAGTCAGAGGGAAAGTTGTTTCACGTGGACACTCATGGGCCAGGTGGGGCAGGTGGAAAGTGCCGGGCACCTTCTGCCAAAAGCCTGAATGCCCCGTGCCTGGGACAGCATTGCCTCTCATTGCCTTTCCCTGGTTGACAGCCGGTGGGTACAGCCAGCTCTTGAACTTCCAATCCCTGCCCTCACTGAAAGTGAACCGGAATGAGTGCCACTCACCTCCTTCCTGTGGATGGGTGCTGGCTCCTGGTCCAAGTCCTGATGACTGGCTAGGGGGTAAGGTCAAACCTGTGCCTTCTCACCTCCTGACTCCCCTCCCCCACTCCTGCAGTCTTCTTTTTGGCCCTGGCTCCTTCAAGCTAGTGGACACACGTGGATTCTTCTTGAGCCTTTTCCATTATTTCCCAGCCAGGCTTTTTCTTCTCGCACTGTGGGCTGGAAGACCCTTCCCTCGACCTGATCCTGCCTGCTCTCTGTCTTGCAGAATTAATTGACATTTCTGGCTCGAGGTTTAAGGACGTGGGAGGATGTGTTTACCTTTAAACATCGAGACAAGTTTTGCTGTTCCAGATAGGGAGAAACGGTCAAACATGGAGGCACATGGTAGCAGAGAAAGCCCAGCATATACTTATGTTTGGAAAGCTCCAGTTATCAAAAACAAACAACTGCCTTTACCTAGAAGGATGTATTGAGAAAGATGAGAATGACACTCAGCTAATTCCAGCTTCCCTTGTTGTCTTTGTCACTCTGTACTTCTTATTCCATGGTTTTGCTATAATTTCTCATTTGCTTTTGACTTTCCACCGCGTTAGTTGCCATTTTGGTTCTGGTTTCCTGTTCCTTGCTCCATTTGAACTATTGTTCTTTTTTATGTATAATTACACTGTAAGCCAGAAGTCCAGATAATATTAAGCTAGAAAGGCCCTGTTAATATGCATTTGCACCACAAAAAGGAAATGAGCTCATTTGTGTGATAAATGAAAATGTGTTATCTTGCAGAAATAGTGAAACATTAAGGTTATGCAATGTGAAGATTCAATGGCGTTTTCCCAAGTTCAAGGATTGCATTTGGGAACTATATTTCCCCTGGGTTGGAGACTGGTGTTAAGTAGGCAGAGAATTAGAAGCTGATAAAGGAATTACTAATACTACCATTTGTTTTACAAATTTCAATTAAAGGATTTAATACTATGGTTAAACCATAAATTACATTTAGTAAAGCTACGAGACTGGCATTTTCCTTAATTTAATATTCCTGCTTAATGCTAGGAGGCATTAATCCAGGAGGTACTGGGTGGTCTCAAGTTCAAATGAAATCCCTGGTATTTATGATTTCTGGTTAAACAAGAAATACTGTGCATTAGACTGGAGAGTGGAATGAACTCTTATGTTGTTTTTTAGAATCTGGAATTTAATGCGATTCCATTACCTTTGAAAGATTTAATAGATCTCAGAATGAATCAAATGTTTGGATAAATCACTGCAATTTCTCTTTCATTAGCTTGACAGTTGCCAATGAAGTAGATTTTTACTTTGTTAGCTTTCTAAGCTAATAAAAATAAACATTTAAAGAAAATTAACATCCAGGCACAAATGTGTATACTCAGTGTCGCCAAATTATAAAAGCTTAACAAAAATCAGTTTTGTGGAATTCATAGGGAAGATTCCATGATATTTCCAACCAGGTGAAGAGAACCTATCTTGTTCAACCACAAGGTTTAACATAATTTCTCTAGTTTTTCATATTTTGCATTTACAATCTGTCAAAGGAAGGGCTAACTCCAAGTTAGTGTGTGTGCGTGCGTGTGTGCGTGCGTGCGTGTGTGTGTGTGTGTGTGTGTGTGTAAACTTATCCCCAGGTCTAGTTAGCTTGGTCTGTCATTTGAGTTGTCTTCAGTGAAGTGAGTCCCATGGAAAGGTGAAGGCCTTTGAGTCAAATGTTCCATGCTTTCTCTTACCTGAGGTCCAGATAGTATCTTGGTGATTCTAATCTGGCTGATACGAATGAAATGACCAGAAAGAAGAAATGAAGGCAAGGCAGACAGAATGAGCTAACACCAATGATAGTGATGGTAACAATGAAATAGGAAAGAACATCAGGTCGGAATCTGGAAGAGCTTGTCAGACACCCTTGTGTTTTCTGCTTATACATGGGGGTCAGGAGGCTATGAAAATTTGTTAGTGGTTTGGTTTGGCAGAAACATGGTGACAATACTTTACCTAAAATTCTTGCACGGATGCCGTGGGTCCTGGGGCCAAGTTCTTTATAGACATTACGTAGTCTTGGAAGGTTGGCTACTTTCTGCACCCTGGCCTTGTTTCTCTATTTCAGGCACAGTGAACTTTTCAAATTCTTCTCAAGTATCCATCCCCTTCATGCTTTCAGGAAGTCTGCATATCTTGCTTCCTGTGCCTAAATTGCTGCCTATCCCACTCAGCAACATTTGCCTCACTTGCCCTGGCTCATTTTCCAGTTCCCTTTTTATGGGAAGCCTTCCCCTCCTCAAGGACTGGGTTAGGGATCCTTGTTACTTGTTCTCATAACGCCTACCAACACTCACTACAATTGTAGTTAGTTACTAACTTATTGAGTTGTTTCTTTCATGTCTGTTTCCCTCCAGAGGCTGGTATGTCCGTGAGAGTAGGGACCATTATGTCTTGTTTACATGCATGTTGCATGTAAGGTGATAAGAAAAAAAAATGCCACCTACATGAGTGCTGAACAAGGAAAAGGCCTGGTGCTATGGGTTGGATTGTGGCCTCCTCAAGAGATATGTTAACATCCTAACCCCCCAGTATTTGTGAATGTGACCTTACTTGGAAGTAGGTTCTTTGCATATTTAATCAATTAAAATAAACTCATTAGGGTGGGTCCTAATTGAATATAATGGAAATTCTTATAAGAAGAGGAAAACACCATGTGAAGTCAAAGACACAGAAGGAGGGGTCCATGTGACCACGGAGACAGAGATTGGAGTAATGCGTCTATGAGTCAATGAACACAAGAAATCAGTAGCCACCACCAGAAGCAGGGAGAACACAAGGAAGGCTTCTACCCAGAGTTTAAGAGGAGCATGTTCTGCAGACACCTTGATTTCAGACTTACAGCCTATTGAACTGTGAAAGAATAAATTACTGTTACTTTAAGCACCCCCCCCCACCCCCTGCCCCAATTATGGTACTTGCATGGCAGGTATTAGGAAACTAACACTTCCAGCATTTGGAACTCGTACAAAGGTTCAACTGAACTAGCAGCAAGTGGCCCTGACTTCTGTGATGATGGGCAGTGGTACTCAAGACCAAGTTTGCTTTTAGAATTTAGGATTAGATTGACCTGGCAGGTGAGGCATGAAGTAGGCAAAGCTGAAGAGAGAGAAGAGTTTCAGGGGCTTGGCATCCATGAGAACAGCTAATAGTAAAGGTTAACATTTAGTGAGTAATTATATCTACCAACATCATCGAAGGTCTATACAAACATGATTTTATTTATTCCTGTAAATAAATTATGAGACAGAGCCTATTATCTTTATTTGTGGATACAGAGAATGGGGAATAGTAAGGTTGGGATTTGGTAGGGCCTTGACTTGAACCCAGGCAAATACGAAGACAGACAGCAGTGAAAGACATCGCGAAAAATACCACTTGACGTAGAGCTATTTAGTTCCTCAAAATATTTATTAAGGATCCATAGGGGTCAAACTGTTTCACAGCCTGCTGCTGTGCACTGAGATTAAGCTGGTTTCAGAGGTGTTATTGACATACAGGTATATGCTTTCTATTTTTAAGCTTGTTTTGACAATAGTGTCAATCAGTCTACATGTTTCACAACCCCTGCGGCAATGTGGTGTGATATTGTCATCATATTCACAATCTTGGTTTAATATCCACCTCATTAAAACCCAGAAGTACTTAGGACATTCTGGTGCCGACTCTTCCCTCTCTTACAGGTGCTCCTTCTGCTTCCAAAGTAGGTCAACCGATAGCCCAGGCTCAGACAAGGAGAATATGCGGAGGAATCAAATTCTGGAAGGAATCCTGACGGAGAAAGAGATCATTAATTCTCCCTCTAGAGAGAACTTCATCTCTCAGAGATGAAATCTATTCTTGAAATTCCCACGAGAAAGAGAATCCACTGAGTCTCTGAGTGTAGCGCGTGAGATGGTGGAACCAGGGCAGGTAGTCAGAAAGTCTGGGCTTCATACCGTGCCCTTCCACTTTATCCCCCCGGCTTACTGAGTCTCCCTGTCCTCGTCTGTGAAATGGAGGTAACACTGGCTTACCTGCCACATAGTTTTTTGAGAGATGAAAAGGAGAACATGGAGAGGATGGTGTTTCTTCATTCAGGAAAATTCCACTGAAAAAGTTCTGTTGGGAAGGAGCATCATTTCTTTCCTTTTAGGTAGGTGAACATTTTTATTGTTGTGTCCCAGGGATCTTTCCTTTTGCTTGTACAGATTTTTCTGTTTCTTCTTTTTCCTTCCTTTCTTCCTTCCTTCCTTCCTTCTTTCTTTTCTTTTCTTTTCTTTTCTTCTTCTTCTTCTTCTTCTTCTTCTTCTTCTTCTTCTTCTTCTTCTTCTTCACCAATCATTTCTACAGCCTCTTGAATCTTTTTCAGTTTTTCACTTGCTGTATTCCAGGCAGAGGTTCAAATTGCACAGAGGGTCCATATTCTGGTGCACACACCAGGTAAGTCATACATGTATACACTGAAATAAATGCTGTTTACAGAAACTTTATGTGCTTTTTATTCTAAGTGGTTCACTAGATCCATAGACCAATTTTGGTAGTTTTGGACATGACAGTAATTTGCACAGCTAATTTTTTCTTCTCTAGATGTACTGTTGGACTTTCCTTTTCCTTTAACTTGACTTTGGCAATTTTTTTTGTTGTTAAGATCATCTCAAGTACTAATGCCATTATTCCAAAACATGGGCAGTCCTCTCAAAATACTGTGATGTTTGCCCTTAAGAAAGTGTTCCTTATTCAAATCACAAGTTTAAGTAATATGATCATTGATCTCGAGCATGTTACAGAGATGTCAACACATGAGTACTAACAACTGATGGTAATAATAATAATAATAACAAAAATCAGTGCCAATTTAGCTCAGGTCATCTCATGTGCCAGGCACTGGGCTCTTTTTTTACATTTATCATAGGCATCCTCCAAAGAATCCTGCCCAGTGGGCATGACTGTTGTTATTCTGCAGAGGCGAAAGTTGAAGTTTTCATAAATTAAATTGCAGAAAGACAATTCAAGCGACGTAGGTCTAGGGACCCAACAACCAGTGCTTTATCCTGTGTATTAAGGATGTGCACAACCACATTCTAGGGATGATATGGGCTGTTACGGACTGAGCAGAACTGGTTTTGGAACCTTGATGGAATCAGGACACCAGAACACTATAGAGTCTTTTCCCTAATATCTGTAAAAATCTGCTTCTTTGCCCTTTACAGTAGCTGTTACATCCATCTGCTCACAATGAATTTTTTAATCACCTCTGGTGATGTGATTCTGACTCCTGAAGTATTTTGTCCTGGCCACGATGGGGAATCTTCATTGTTACAACATCTGTTCACCCCCTTCCTCCTGGCAAACTCTGAGGCAGAGGATTCACTGGAGGGCTTTTAGCAACGTCTACCTTTTCTGGGCATGCGGAAAGTTGGCCATCTGGCATTGGTCATGGAATCTCCTTCACTGACCTCTTGTGTTTAATTTCCTGGACTGAGGGCTCACCCTTACCCACTGTATTTACTATGGTGATTTTTGGCCTCGCCTTACGTAGGCGGTTAAGAAATTATAATTCCTCCAGGAGGGACTAAGGCTGTGCTTTCTAGCAAGACAAAGAATATATCCCACTGTAATAGGACTATGGTTTTCCAAAGGACAGTTTTATTACTAGCACTTACTGTAGTATCAAGTTTCTTTGGATTTACTTATCATAATAGGACACGACCATCTGAATTATAGTCTACAAAAGTGTAGGTAAGAAATCTCCCTGTGGTCACCTCCTCCACCTTCCTGGAAGCTCAGCATTATGAGCTGGACCAATTAGAAAGATGTAATTGCATCTTGAGCCAAGGGGTTGGCTTTTTACGATGGTTGACTTTTAGTCAGTCTGGCGTCTGTTGCTCTCTTCATTTTTGATTCTTTGAATTTCCTCCTCCATAGTATTTTAAGATTTAAGTGTCCAGATGGATACTAAATTCTTTTCTCACACCTGGCTTCCTGAGCAAGCAATGAGGTTTTGCTTTTTCAGCAGGCACGAACCATGTCTCTTGGCCTGCTTTTTGTAACACATGACACTTTTTCCCCCTCCTTGGCTTTAATGGTCTCATTAAGGGTCTTAGAAATGGGGGCTCTCAAATATCATTTATCCAAGTACCATCAAGGTTTCAGTGGGAAAGGGACTGAGAGAAATAGAAAAATAGTCACAGATTTCTATTCATCTCCAGCCAGCTTGTCATGCTGCCCTTTGAAAGATGGCTTCATAATTAATATGGGCAATGGACAGGCCAGCAGTACCACTGGCTGCCCGGGCAAGCCACTCAATGCTTTTTTACTGCTAATAAGACATAACTATGGCTAATAGTAGCGTTTGCAGAGTGTATTAATGAAACACAATTTCTGAGTGTGATACGAATTTTATCTAATTAGTAGCTTTTAAAATGCCTTCAGACATGTTTCCAAAGGGAATTGGATGCACTGAAAAGGGATTCAGGAGCCAGAGACCCTAAATGGCTCAATACTCTGCAGACAGTGTGAGGTCAATTTCCTAGGCAGCTCAAGACAGACCTGTTCCAGGAAACTTGATTGAGCATAAAAGTTCTCCGATATTTTTCCTTCAGTAGCACAATACCTTGGACTCCTTACTACTTCTTTCAACCGATGAGCCAGAAAAACAACAAACAAAACCAAGTTAGACCTTTTCTTCAGCTTGAGGTACTCATCATTCCTGACACTTTCTCATGGTACGGCAGATCACAAAATCTGAAAAGAGTTAGCATATAATGCCAAACATGGAAGAGGCTTGCAACTCTAACCAGAGCCTAGAGTTGCTAATGCCTCTCAGTGACCTACAGGCTCTTTAGTTAAAAGTCCAACACACCTTTTAGCCAATTTGCTTTTTTTCCCTTTTCCTTCTTCCTCTTTCTGCTCTCTGCCTTCCTTTTGTCTCTTGGTTAGTTTGCTTCTTCTTTTCTCCATACCTGTTTCTGTGTGTGTATGAATCTCAGACATTGATAATTGAGTTAGTCATATTTTTCAGTTCACGATTCATTAGCACACAACTTCTTTTCTTTGTTTGGTTGTTTTCTCCTTCAGTGCCCCTCTTCAAGTTCATGTCTATATCTCCCATAGACGGACACTCAAGGGCATTTAATGTCTCTACTTAGATAGGTCATCAGTGAAAATCATAAAATTTGGTTTGGCAAGTGTGTCTTTTTAACTTATATAAGTGGTGTTGTGTGACAGAACTCATTTTGCTTCATTTATTTAATCAATTCTATTGTTAAAAAGTTTCAAAATTGTTGGTGTTTGTAAATCTCTAGCTTATTCTATACATCGTCTATCAAATACTTGTCTCACATTTTACTTATTCATTCATTCCTCTGTTGATGGCTTCAGACTTTGTTACCATAAGCAATATTTTTTTAATGTTTTATTTATTTATTTTGGGAGAGAGAGAGAGAGAGAGAGAGTGTGAGCAAGAGAGCGGCAGAGAGAGTAAGAGAGAGAATCCCAAGCAGGCTCTGCGCTGCCAGCCCATAGCCCAATGTGAAGACAGAACTCACAAACCTTGAGATTGTGACCTGAAATGAAATTAAGAGTTGGATGCTTAACTGACAGAGCCACCCAGGAGCCCCCAGCAATATTTAGTAAACATCCTTATACATGCCTCCTTACATTCCCAGGTGAGAGTTTTCCTATTATGGAGTAAGATGACTAAGGTTGTAGATATGAATATCTTTAATTTTGCCAAAATATCTTTAATCTTCCCCTCAGAAAATGTCTTCACTAGCAATGCATAGTGGTTCTTACTTATCTACATTTTTGCTATTGCTTGGTATTATCGGAGCATTGAGTCAAAGTTCAGAATCTTACTAAGTCAGGACCAAGTGAGTATGAGATTCCTTGGATGAGTCCTTTAAGTATGATTCTTTGAATAAAATTTCTCTTGATCTGCAAAATTAAAGAAACAAGTTATTTGTCCCCCACATACCCAACATTCAGGATGGAACAGGCATAGGATGACGTGTGTAGACGTGACTATTTTTAGAAAGCAGGAAAATAGGAGACACTAATTGTCACCAGATCATAGTAATTGTGAAATATATGCAGGAGGTTCCCTTTTTTAGAACTTAGTTATACTTCTGCAAAGGAGTTATTCATTATTATTCTTCATGGTTTTGGCTACACTCTCTGGGTTCTGGGTTTCACTCTCTGAGTCATGCGTTCATTTTTATAAAGGTACCTTGTGTTTGTAGCTGAGTAGTGTTCTCCAAATGCTTCCTGGTTGTAGATTTTGGGGACCCAGAGGCGTCTTTTCATTTTGTGCTGTTTCTGTCCCTTTCAGACCAAGTTGTAGATGTTTCTGAATATAGCATTCTCTTAAAAACCTCATGGGTCTCCTGTGCATATTTTTGGAGTTCAGGCCATTAGACAAAAGCATACTAACAAATCTTTTCAAGATAAGCCCTTTATTACTTCGGGCTTCTATTGAGGAGCAACGCTCTTAAGCTTCTTAGAAGCTCTGTTGTTTGATTTAAAGGACCTGTGAGTCACACTCTTAAAACCTTAAAGAGCTTTTTTGTCCTACTGAATGACACTCTGAGGCACCACCTTTGATATTTTTATTGATATTTCTTTGATACTTCTCACTCCCTCAGCTTCATATTTAAACCCTATTTTCTTGAGAGTGTCCTTGGTTTGATCTTTGCTCAGAGCTATTTCCTAAATTTAGGATTGCTGGCCATCCGGTGGGGCTGGGAACCTTTGAAACTAGCAAGTTCTGGTTCTTTCTGTGTGTAATGGTCCTTTCTTCAACTTATCACTGTCCTCTCAGATTTTACTCGAAGTAGCATTTCTGTGGCATTTTCATGACTCTGGCTGGAAATCTCCTTACCTAGATCATCATCCAATCCATGAAGTATATTTTTAACTTCCACATCACTTCTGGTTACTGTTGCTAAACTTTCTGTCAGGACATAATGAGGGTCTCCTTTCCTCCAGTTTCCAGTAAGAATTTCCTCATTTTCTTTTAAGCCCTCACCGGCAACCTCCCTAAAGTCCAAAATTTTACTAATGGTCCAGTTAGACAAGTTAGACTTGTCTGGTTGCTGCCCACTGCCTGGGCCGTATATAGGCTTTTGTTATGGCGCATCTTCCTTTTGGTGTCAAGATCTGTATTAGTCATCTCTCACTACGTTACAAATCACCCTAAAACTTAGTAGCGGAAACAACAAACATTATCGCACATTCTCACATCTGGGAATCTGGCAGCAGCTTTTAGCAAGATGTTTACTGGGGTGTCTCACAAGGTTGCAGGTAACCTGCTGGCCAGGGTTGCAGTAATTTCACAGCTCGGAAAACTTGATGATAGGCGCATTCACATCATTGTTGGCAAGCCTCAGTTCCTTACTGGCTAGTGGCTACAGGTTTATCGAGACCTTGTCTTGCAAATCTCTCTGGAGGACTGTTCACAACGTGGCCACCTGCTTTCCCCAGAGCAAGACATGAAAGAGAAAGGGAAAAAAAAGAGGGAGGCAACTCAAGATGAAAGTCATCGTCATTAACAACCTAACCTTGGAAATATTTTGTTTTCTATGCCATATGCAATTGGTTACACAGACCGGGTCTGAGCCAGTGTGGGAGAGGACTACTCAAGAATGTGAACACCAGGAGGCACGTATCATTGGGAGCCATCCTGGAGTATGACTACCGAAATGACTTCATTTTCTCAACACTATTGTTAAACAATTCATGTTTCCCCCCATTGATTTTTAGTTATTATCCCCAGCATATGTTACATTCATAATTAGAAATGGGTTAATTTCTGGCGTTTTAATTTTATTCCATTTGTCTCTTTTTATTACTTGTGATCTCTCAGTGTGCTATAATTTGTGACCTTTCAATAATTTGTCTTATCACATGGAAGGGCATGAAGGAAGCAAATGGTTAAGAAGTAGGTCTAAAGTCTATTCTCGCCCATGGGGATTCCCCTGGGAAAGAAAGAAGGCCTAGACTGAGTAGAATCTTCTTGTAAATATGCTAATGACATATGTGATAAACAACTAATGTTTTTTGCTGATGGGAGAGTTTAGCAGTACATCCCGTTTTCTAGGATTATTCAAGCAACGTAAGTAGACCTGAGATCTATGGATCCATGGGACACAACTTCCTGGAAAATGTCACATAAATTGTGTAAGTCTCCTACTACCAGATGAGCAGATATTTCCTACCAACTTGGCAAGTAGGTAATCAAATTTTGAGGCTTCTTTTTATTCCGTTTAGTTGTTTTTTATTCCAAGAATACTTTATTGGTGGCGTTGTCCACTGGAGACACATAGTATCTGTTTGTTTTTGGTCATGTTGAAGTCTTTGGTAATCAGTGAATCAATGCTTAGGTCAATCAATTTCTTAGGGGTTGCAAAATGCTAGAATTCTAATTCTATCACTCCTTCTTCATTTTTTAGCTGAAAATGCTTCTATAAAAAGAAAATTCCCGGGGCGCCCGGGTGGCTCAGTTGGTTAAGCATCCTACTTTGGCTCAGGTCATGATCTCCCGGTTTGTGGGTTCAGGCCCTGTGTTGGGCTCTGTGATGACAGCTCGGAGCCTGGAGCCTGCTTTGGATTCAGTGTCTCCCTCTCCCTCTGCCCTTCCCCCACTCACGCTCTCTGTCTCTCCAAAATGAATAAACATTAAAAAAACTTAAAAAAAAATCCCTTCCTTTACTATTCAGTAATCCATTGGTATAGTTCTTATATGAAAGGCATGATAAATACATTAGCCTTTTCCTTTATTAATTAGTTTTCAGAATGACTTGGTTTGGGGAACCAGGATGGCTCAGTCGGTTAAGCATCTGATTCTTGACTTCTGCTCAGATCATGATCTCACGGTTCATGAGACTGAACTCGGTGTTGGTCTCTGCACTGATAGTGCAAAGCCTGCTTGAGATTCTCTCCCTCCCTCTTTCTCTCTCTCTCTGTCTCTCTCAAAATAAATAAACTTAAAAAAATAAAATGATTTGGTTTGCTATCATCCTTTAAATTTCACTTATTATTATTATTTTGCAGTATTATTATGAAGTCATGGATTTAAACATATTTTTATCAATTGTGGTATTATCCTTATTGATAATGAAGTTATACCATATTTGATATAACTCATCAATTTGGCTTTTGAGTCCTTTAGACGTGATTCTAAAATTCTTTGACGGTTCCCTTTTTATTAGGTACAACAAAATGTTCTATGCTTATCTTGTATATTTCTGCTCCAGACTGGAAATTAGCTATTTCTTGAGGATATCTAATTTCTATTACAGAGAAATGGTGTTTAGAACTCATAATCTGAGTGCTAAGGTTTTTTATTGCTACTGGGTTTCTCCACGGACTTGCCAACAAAATATGTTGCCAGACTTCTGAGAAAACATTTCTTTCTTTTGATAAATGGTGTCTTGGGCTAATTTTAGTTTATGTTTCTTTTAATATGAGTAAGCTTGAACATTTCTTATGTCCAAAGACATTTCCTTTTTCCTTGAATAGTCCGTTCATTTCGGTAGCCCATTTTAAAATAATATTTTTGGACTTTTTCTTCTCTGGTGTAAAAGTGTTTCATACTAGCAGTTCTCAAAGTATAACCTAGGGAGCCTGGGGGTTCCCCAAGACTACGTCAGGCAGTGTATGAAGTAAAAAGAATTTTCAGAATACCAAGATATTATTTGCTTTTTCACTGTCATTATCTTATGAGTATACAGTGGAATTTTCTACAGGCCACATGACATGTGAAATTGCAATAGGAAGAATGCAGAAACAACCATCTATTAAGCTAGGCATTTTTTTTTTAATTTTATAATTTTTTTTTAACGTTTATTTATTTTTGAGACAGAGAGAGACAGAGCATGAATGGGAGAGGGTCAGAGAGAGGGAGACACAGAATCTGAAACAGGCTCCAGGCTCTGAGCTGTCAGCACAGAGCCTGACGCGGGGCTTGAACTCACTGACTGCGAGATCATGACCTGAGCCGAAGTCGGCCGCTTAACCGACTGAGCCACCCAGACACCCCAAGCTAGGCATTTTTAAAAATTGCAGAAATGTGAGGCAATGGCAATCTTCCTGCACCTTTTTTCTGTTTCAATTTTTGTGTAATCAAGATTATCAATCTTTTTTTGAATTTTATAGGACATCAGACTTTTTGCCAGTAACACTGGATACAAAAAGATAACTAAGAAATATTTTTAACTCCTGAGGAAAAGAATTTTGAATTAGTGCTGTACATCATATTAAAGGATCACAGTGTGTGAAAAAAATCTTCAGATCCTGAAGACCTCAGGAAGTCTGGCATGAAAAGATCTTTCTAAAAGCCATTTGGATGGGCGTGGTGGGGAGAGCTATGATATCAATGCCCTTGCTACATTAAAGTGGGCAGAACAGTGCATAGGGCACAGGTGAGGGGAGGTGGTCTGGGGCATGAACACCTCCCTTTTCATGGGCAGTAGGCTATGCTAAGTGTTTTTGGCATGGATTTTGGTAGTTACATCATGCTGTTGATCCACACTCGCATTTATTTTTTCTTTCTGTGATGTCCTATCAACGATCTATTACCTACTCTCTACTTAAGCAGATTTTCTTTATCTTTTTTCTCTTTCTTTTTCTTTTTCCTTTTTTGGCAAGGGAGGAGTATTAAGTACAGTACATTTTATTTTTAAAAATGACATATTTAACCTTTTGGGTATCTGAGGAAACTCAGTTTGGCCAGTACTGGCCTCACACTTGTCCTGAAGACCAGTCTTCTCTACTCTTAACACCATGAGGGTAATCATACGGGAACAAGTAGAGACCTTGACTGCTTTTGTGTCTGTCCTAGTGAACACAGTGCAGCTCATACTGTAATTCCACACTCTTAACTCCGGAGCCACCTCCCTAAACTTTAAAAAGAACCATACAGAGGGACCACTGCTGTGAAAATATTAGATTGCTTCTGAAAACCTACTTCTCCTGGACCTGATCCCTGCGAGGTTAGCTTCATTCTTATGGAAACTAGCAGTTACACATTAAAGATTTTCAGCAGTCCCAAGCTGAGGATGCATCCGGTAGCAGCACTGTGGGGAACGCAAATAAAAACAGTCATCAGTTACTGTAGTAATCAAACATTATTGTGCGAAAGCTTGGGAACAGCCTTGGGAACCCAAGCGTATGGGCTTCAGGATGCATTCCACAGCTGTGCCCTCAATTCTCATCATCTCTTTCCCCGTGGCTTAGGAGAGAACAAACTAATCTGGGCACCAGGCTGTCATCTTCATTACCTAGGAGATAAACTGATCCTCTAAGGATTTCTTCCCCTCCAGCCACCGGTCCTCCCCTGCAGTTTAATTTGCATTTGTATTACTCATTTGGTTGTTATTTATAAAGTGGCAGAGATTAGGTTTCTGGGTAAAGTTGGATTTGGTGCTGAAGTACATAACTACTTTTCAAAAATGAAATTTCTTAAGCCCCCCTCCCTCCCAAAAGAGGGATTATTCCTAGAAAGATGCTGACTTGGTTTTAGGATGGAATGTTCTTCCTGCACAATTCTGACTGTGGTCAGTACTCTCCAGTCCTTGGGTACTGGTACTCCATGAAGTTCGAAACATCATTTTGGAGGTATGATTACAAAATGATTGTAAGTGAGCAAGTATTTCAAGAGCTCTATGTTTTTATTAAAGTAGAAGAGGAAGTTTTGAAATCTGGCTAGTTGGCAGCTTCAGAGGAGAAGGATTTTGGCCAAGTCAACCAGTGAGATCTCGTCTTTAGATTCGTGCCACCCAACACTGCCCAAGCTGAGAGATAGATTTGTAAATATCAGATCTTGATGTGTTAATTTACAGCGGGAGATTCTCTTTTACGGATTCTTGAAGACTTAAGTCCATTATCCTGAGCACTGTTTTCTACAATGCTATCTAGATGAACTGGATTCCAAGGGTAAGGATTGGGCCACTCGTGCAGGATATGGGCAAGGAACAGAAGAGTTCTCTTTCACAGTCAGGGAGTCTTTGTCCCTCTTTATGGCACTGTGGAAGCAGCACTCACCTGTGCTTACATTCTGGCTTTCCTTCATCTAACCTTCACTTCCACATAGATGCCACAGGTATTTTGCAACTCCAGAGAATGTTTTTCAGCTTTTCGTCAGCAACACCACACTCATGTCCTTCTAGGTTTTTATCCTTAGAGGTAGAAAGTCCATAGTTAAGTGCTCACATAAGGAAATCTAGTTGGCCTAATTCTGACACATGCTACCTAGAGGCTTTGGGTTCATACCTTTCTGAATTGTAGTTTCCATATCTATAAATGGATATCACGTGAGTAACTATCTTATCTCATGGGGCTGTCCTGGGGTCAAAAGAAGTAGTTCTTGTGAAGTGCTAATGATGTGTGGTATGCAGACTTCATGGTGGCCCCAATTATTTATCTTTTTATGTAGCCCCTTTGATAGTCAGTAGGGCCGATAGATGCAAACTCTAGGATATTGTGGACATGGTGGAATATGATTTCTGAGGCTAGATCATAAAAAACATTGCGTTTTCCATCTTGCCTTCTTGGGTCACTTGCTCAGGAGGAAGTCAGAGGACACTCGAGTAACCCTTGTGGAGAGGTCCAAGTATGGGAACCAGTAGTGCCTGCTGATAGCTATGCCAGGGAGCCATTTTGGAAATGGATGCCTGCAACGTCATGAGAAACCCTGAGCAGAATCACCTAAATAAGTTCTTCCTGAATTTGTGATCCACAGAAACTATGCAATAATAACAGTTTGTTGCTTTAAGTGGCAGAGACTTGGTAATTTGTTATGTAACAATGGATAACCAATACAGTATAAAGGTACTCAATAAATCATAGAAATTATTATTACAGTCTAGTCAATTAGATTATAGTTTCTGGTCTTGTTTTAATGTGGGAGAAATGCCAAAATGATCAGAGACACCTGTTAAGCCATTTTAGTGTGGGCCATTTCTCTACGGGGCTAATTTGTCTTTCAGGATGCAATAGTGATTTTCATTAGCTTCACTTATCTTGTGGTACCTTAAAATAGTTATTTGAATACTGGATACACCTTTTAATTATACTAGACAAATCAGATTGGCCAACAGCTTCAGGATAAGAAATGTTTTAGGATGAATACAAAAGACACCAGAAATAGAACATTCAGTGCAAAGCCCTCTGTTTCTCATCGAACATTCTAAGGTTAGGTTCTCCAAATGGGTCATGATTCTGAGACTAGGATATAAGAAACTGAAATAAATGAAGATAAAGGAGAACCTTACTGATTTATATTTCAATTGATAGTTAAACTTTTATGGTCATTTGGGAAATTGTTTTATCTCTGAAGTGTAACTTTTTTTTTTTTGAGAGAGAGTGCTTGTGCAGGAAGAGGGAAGGGTTAGAGGGAGAGGGAGAGACAGAATCTTAAGCAGCCTCCATGCCCAGAATGCAGCCCAATGCAGGGCTCTGTCTCACGAACCATGAGATCATGACCTGAGCCCAAATCAAGAGTGGGATGCTTAACCAACCGAGCCACCTAGGCACCCCTAGGTTTGCAATATTAAGTGAAAAGGCAAAAAAACATCAGCCACAAATAAATGAAAGGAAATATTGCCTACCTTGGGAGACTGGACTATAGAAGAAACTAGCCCTTGGAGTGTCTTCTTATGTTCACAGCTTTATGTTCCTCCAGCCTAACCAGTGGGGACATTCATACAAAAGATTCATACAAAAGCTGCAGTCGTGGTAGAATACACAATCATGGTGGGATAGTCAGTGGTCTTGAGGCGGGAAAACTAGGTTCATACTCTAATTCAGCTTTTCCCCAACTGTGTGGTTTTGAGGAAACTAACCTCTGTATGAGCTTTCTTGTATGAAAATGGAGTACTGATTACGTCACAAATCCTTAGGTTTAAATAATGGGGTATATGTGATTGTGTATGTTCAGTGCATGACCTGGCATGGAAACATGGTAAAAACTGAATCTGAAGGCGAATGAAGACAGAAGTGAAGTTGCCAAGGGAATGAGCTTGTGCACACACTTGTCTTTTGAGTGAAAGATTTTTTGTGAGTTTCTTACCAGGGAACGTGAAGAAACTTTGCCAGGTTTCCTTGTGTCCGTATTGAGTTTGGTTTTATCTCCACTTAGAAGTACCAGTTGTCCTGCAGTTTGCAATAATATCTTTACCAGCCTCTGGCATCTGCTAGGTTATGAAGTTCTTTTGGGGAAAGAGACTACATCTTATTTATTTATTATTATTTTTAAAAATTTCTCAAGACTTGGCACATAATAGGGTCTTCATAATTATTTGATGAGGAAGTAAATGTCATAGATTTTTAAACCAAACTCTTATTCTTGGAACCATGGACACTACTATGAAGTTTCTCCAGTCCGGAGGGCATGCACCAGTTGTTAATTTAAAAAAGAAAGAAGGAAAGGAGACAGGTGGTAGGTGAAAAGAATGTGACAGTTTCTGTAGAAACATATCACTGTTCTTAGTGACCCTGAACTGAGTCTAATTATGTGGGATTTAATCAATGCAGATGAATAAGCCCTTAGATAAAACCCTCAAAGCCTTGTGCTTGCATGAACTGTCATAAGGATTTTTTAAATAAGTGTGCAGATTGCCCAAGGAAAGGGACTTCCCCCAATAATTAACCTATGGTCCGGATTTTGTTGGCATAAACACTTTGCAGCGGTTAATGTATATGAAATTTTTTAGGCTGGGGGAGGGGGGTGATACGAGATCAGAAGAGAAGGCACCGGCTTGCAGTGATGTGATCAATGACGGACATGGAGAGTCAGATGGGGAAACAGGTGCATCTGCAACCCACATAACTTGGTAATGAAATGTGGACTATCTTAACTGCTTCAATAGGATGTTGCAAGATGCCAGAGAATCATTTCATTCATTAAAAAAGTAAAGTGCATCAATGACAAAACCTTTTCCCTTGCAGAAGTAACTGAAAAGGGCCAAGGTTAAAATATTAATGAAAACATACATTGTATCTTCAATAAATAGTAAAGTGGCATTGCTTTCAGCATTATTTACTGAGGAAGTGATCCTGGGAACCCAGCTGTCAGCAAAGTGAAGGGACCTGGGTGGGGAAAAATCTACTCTTTGAGTTCCTTCTCCCAAAGGTTTTATTTTAAAATAAATGCTAGTTCTTCGAAATGCTCTCCCAAACTATTTTCCAGGCTCAAAGAAGTTTGGAGAATATTTAGCACTAAAACTATCCTTTTAGAGAGACCCAATGGATCTTTCTTTACTGTCAGATGGATTTTTAAAAACATAATCATTATAAAAGCAAAACAGGCTCATTCTAGGACAAACACACTCAGAAAGGATTTCTTCCCAGTTGCCAAATTCTACTCAAGAATAGAATATAGCTGGAAAGAGCCACATCGTTTCTTCATATTCCACATATAGACCCAGATAGTTTGGTTCAGGAGTCAGTCAACCTGTAGCAAATTCTGGCCCCTCCACTAATGAACAAAGAGACTTTCGGTAAGTTGGAAGGTACTTAACATCTCTGTAACTCAGTTCCTGAATAGTGAAATTGGGAAAATAACAATACCGACTTTATGGAGTGTTAAAGGCTTAAATGAAATAATACAGGTAAAATTCTCTCCTAAACCTTAACACTTAATGGATCTATTTCTACGGCACTATGTGTAGATGTGTCTTATTGTTTTTGACAGTTGTGTAGAATTTAATTTTATGACATATAAAAGTTTAACTAGTGAATTTTTAAAATATAATTTAGAGTAGAATTGTTTTTTTCCAAAGCATGGCATGAAACTCAGCAGAAAAGAAATGATTTAACTGCATACAAATGAACATTTATGAACAGGAACAAACCTCGTGGTCAATGTTAGAAGACAAATGGCAAAATAGGAAGAAAATTAGAATTCATAGGAAAAAGCCTAACTTCTTTAAAATATAAAGAACTTTTCCAAATATATAGGACATTAACCCAATAGGAAAATGACAAAGACTAAATACTTCTGCAATAAACACACACCCACTGCTCATCTGCAAATGAGAACCATGAGACTGCCCCTTTCCCATAAAATTCGCAAATATTAGGAGGCTCTTAATACACAGGGTGGGAATATTAAGAAAATGGGAATATTAATGCACTTTTTGGGGATGCAAGATAATTTTTGTTGGAGTGCAAAATTTGAATTTGAATTAAAGCTTAAAAAGTGAGTGTGCCATTCGAACCAGGAATTTCTGTCCTTAGATGCTACTCCTCTACTGATATGCTTGTGCACAGGCAGAAAGACTTATGGGTAGGCCCGCTGCAGCATTTTTTTTTTTTTTTGTGCTCCTAAAGAATTGGACACAGAACATGTAAGGTTCTGCAAAGTCTGTCACTCACCAGCTCTTTTCCACTGGCTCCCCAAAAGATGGAGGTGCAGGGGCATGGAACCCTGAGAACTCTCAGACACTGCTCTCCTGAGAAGCAGAAACCTGAAGAGGTTTGCAGAGGGGTGGAAGCCTTCAAAACCTTCCTGCTCCCAGGACACAGGCATTGCTTCTGTGGGAGCAAGGGAAGCCCAAGTTGGCTACTTGGGGGATGGACAAGAAGCTCTCCTGCCATGGGGAAGTGAGGGAGGGGCAGGAACACTGAGAAAGCTCTACCCACAAGGCCCTGGTGCCCTTGGACTACAGGGATCCCCAGCCCCCACCAGGAACCCAGCATCTCGTGTCACCAGCACTAATAAGCTCCTGCCAGGCAGCAGCAGAGACAAGAGAGAGCCACCCTGGTAGGCAGGCAGGCAGAGATCCCTGAAGAGGCAGCAGGAGCCTGGAGCACCCTGAGAGCTGCACCAAGTGCCAGGTAGCAGCCAGAGGAATTCGAATGTATGGATCGCAGAAGATAACCTAGCGTCAAAAAACCTAAGCTCTGCTCAACTTCTCACCAACTTCCCTACCCCCGCAGACTGGAAAGAACCAAGGAACTTTGCAGATAGGCTGATAGAAATCATCCAAACTGAAACTCAACGAGAAACAAGAGTAAAGAAAAAAGAACAAGGGCTCTCCCTGAATGTTGGCTTGGGATCTAAGAATTTAAGACGATTTTATTAAATCATATGCTTGATAAATAATTCTACCTTGGCGTTGTTCCCTGATTTTTTTTTTTTTTTGAGCTATCTTCACATTAATGATGGCATCAGATGGATGTCTAGTGGATGAGTTCCTAACACACAATGGGGGGAATTGCAAATTCCCACTATGACGAAGACATTAGAAGTTCCTTAAATGCAAGACAGAACCCAACATAATGAATTGAACAAAAAAGTTTGGTAACTTTTACCTCTAGTCTCTGCTGTGACTGGGCTCCACAGCAAGGAAACAATGGTTTCTCACCAGTTGTGACTCTATTTATATCATTTCCTTTTGGAATTTTATCGTTCCAATAAATCTACCCGACGCAGAGAATATGCATACAATCTTCTATATAGCCAGTTTCCTTTATTAAATCATTTGTTCTAGAATCTATAACCATGTTTGCCTTTGTTTCCCCTAAATACTTGGCAGGAAACAAGAAATCACTCCTACTCTGAGTCATGAAACTAAAGTAGAAAGAGGTTGTAAATATTTTATGTTGAAGAGAGACAGAGGGGGGAAATCCCTTAATTTGTTGTCTTTGACTAAACTATGAGACTGCTCAATTTTTTAGGTTAGCAACTTACGTTTCCCTGGGTCAATGACTACTTGCAGGAAAGAGTAAGTCTATATCTGCTCAAGGAACAGATCTGATCTGAATACCAGAATACCACTGATACATGGAGAGATATTGGTCTCCTGTTTATAGTTGATATTTCCACATTAAGATGAAAACAGCTGCCAATTCAAAATTGCAGCCCTCAAGCAAAGCCCGACGGCATTATAAAAACGCATATACTCCTGCCACTTTCCAGCTGTCAGCTTTGAGGCTCACCTTTCTTCTTGCATTTTATTATAAATGTTTTGACCAGGATTTATAATGTGGAAGCAGGAGTTCACCTGTTCCCTGTCACAAGGCACCACACTGATTGAGAAGACAGAGGGAAATCAGAGCTGAAGCTTGGTCCCTGAAGAACCATTTTGCCTGGAAAGGATCCAAACCCATCCTTTCTATGGGCCACGTGGTATAGTGGTTAGGCTTACTTATCCACACAGGACCGGGTTTACACTGCTGGGCCCCCCTGTTTATTAGCAGGAATGCCTAGAACCAGTTATTTAGCATCAGTGAGCCTCAGTTTCTTGTATTTGAAACTGGGGTAAGATACACATCTTCTTGAGCTAGGGGAAAGGCTATATGAGATGCCATGTGGTTATCTTTTTGGCACAGCCCTTGGGTCAAGCAAGTATTTATCTGGTAGTGTAGTAAAGAACTGAGTTGATGTTCTGGCCCAAAGATTAGGCATGGCTGCCGTGGTATGAAAGGTACTTTGCAGAGGGGGCGGGTGGGATAGGCCCGAATGTAATGAGGAAGATGAAAGCCAGAATGTCTGGAGAGCCTGGTGGCAGGAAGAAAGTGATTTTGTGGTTGTCCATCAACCACAGAGAAGTCTGGTAGGAGAACACAGGGCCCAGACAAGGGAGAATGTTCAGAAACATCAGAGTGATGTCTGGAAATCATGATAAGAATAAAGCAGTGAAGTCCACTCTTGCTGAGAAAGAGTATAGAGGAAGCTGCCCTAGTGGGGAATATGTCGGCCCCTAATAGGGGGCCTTATGTCATTGCAGTAGAAGAACAAAGCACTATTCAGCTTCTACCCCTGGGGTCAAGGTAAAATCCAGTCTGAACTAGCATTCGTTAAGCCCTTCATAAGTGAGGAGTATGGGGCCTGAGGCAGGGTGAGCCTGCTTGGGGAATTTAAATGGCTCCCACAGGGTGGGAGGAATAACACAAAGCTGTGTAGAAAACCAAGCACGTTTTGCATGCTTCAGCCTTGCACACCCAATCTGAATAATATTGTGTTGTTCTGCCAGAAGCTGATAGCTTTCACACTTCCTATTTTCCTCGTGTTGCTGAAAATCCATTGTCCACTAGATATGGATACCTGTCAATAATGGCCAATGGGTGGGTTATAATTGGGTGGATTCAGCATAATTTTCCAACAGAACCCTCCATCCTTCTGGCGTCTGTTTTCCAGTTCTGTTATTCTGCTCTTGGAAATCTTTCTCTATAGGCAGGTCTTGCCCCAGTTCTGCAGGTGGGGATGAATGCACAAATAACAATCAACCTTTATGGCGGCTGAGAAAGAAACAAAGGTTTGCCTGCTCCTTCTCAGGTGCTGTTTGCTTGGGAAGCTGGCTGGGAGGTGCACCTCTGAAGAGCTGCCTTCTGTGGGTGTGGGAGATGCACCCTGTGCTTTCGCTTCTTTGCAGATTCATACAGCCAGAGGACTGTTCAAACAGACTGCTTGCCGGAAGTTAGGCCTTTGTTTCTGACTCCAAATCTGGTGATCTAATTTCTGCATCACAGATTTTAAATATGGCCGTTCTCCAGATATGTATGATTAAAATTCAAAACACATACAAATATCGTGGTATTCAAGAGAATGAAGTTTTTTCTTTGAAAAATAAAAAGCAGATAAATCTTGGATGTATCTTATGGTTGCAATAATAGCTATACTAATGTTTATGTCAAATTTCAAAGAAGAACAAATAACTTAGCTAATGGTGTGTAACAAAGAGTCCCCCAGTGTGAAACACAATAGGACTTGTTAGTTCATAATGTAGGATACCTGGGGAAAAATGGATTTTCAGTTATCTGGGATGAGCTGATCTGATATTTTTTAAATAGCAGGAGAATAAGAATTGCTTTGAATTTAACATGCTTTAAAAGCAGTAACCTATAAAGTTTTACTTTGTGGGTGTAAAGTCTTAGTAATAAGACATTTTGGTGTATTTATGACCTTTAATTGCAACAGATCAAGTGTGTGTGTGTGTGTGTGCGTGCGCACGCGCTATATCTGCGTGCTATGTGAATATGTTTGAGAAGAGGATTATTTGTCATCTAATTAGATAATTAAATGGAGTCAAATCATGAAGCTTTATTTCCAGACTCTAGGCATTTCAAAGTGACCATTTTAAATTTAAAAACATCAACTTTAGAGATTTTGTAAGACTTGTTTTGTAGACTCATTTGATCTTGAATAATGGCATATGAGTGATTTATTTTCTTTGAGTCACATATTTAAGAAGGCCAAACTTGTGAATTATTACAGAGAAAAACACCACCCTCCCTTCCTTGCTAGGCATGATCTTGGTGATATAAAGGCTGGGCTCACAAACAGTATCTCCAACACTATTGTTAATGCATTCAGGAAAGGAAGCTGTGTGGTATCCACTTTTTTTTTTTTTAATATTCACTAATCAGTGCATAAAAGAGGTTATAGCTTGTTCTCACTTGAAATGATACTTCATATGCATATCCTTGAAATTTGTTCATGATAACCGAATTTAGTTTATCAGTGGAATCCTAAGTTTTGCTACTGGATAAACTTTGACAAGACAATGCGATGTTTTTTGTTGTTTGGTTTTTTTTCCTAGAGCTCCTTTGGCTGCATTTAGGCCTACAGACTGGTTGAATATGTTATACAAAAGGATTTGAGGGTTACAGAGCCAACTAAGGGGCACCGATTAGTCTAGTAGTGTTTTCAATGACTGCTCACAGATACAACCCATGTCTTGGGCAAGAGGTAGCTGGGACTGTGCCCATGTGGGAAAGAGTTCTAGCACTGTGCTCGTAACTTTTAATCAAGTTGGTGAAAAGCTTGACATTTTGGAAGATAATCTTTGGCATATGCTTATAATATCCTCTGTATTTTAAAAGTTAAAAATAATTTTACTGAGCTATGTCCTAGAGTTCAACTAGCCTAGATCACTTTTTCCAGTTATCACATGCTTTTTCAAACATGAGATTCAAACCTCCTTTTATTTTAGGAAAATTATTTGTAAATTATAAATTTAAATATAAGTTATGTTTCTTTCTTGCTTTCTTTTTGATTTTTAGCTACCGGCTAGGAAACTGGGTCTTGGGTAATACCTTGAGGCATCCTGTTCAATTGATCATCATGTGTATCTCCCCATCCTCCTCACCCATCCACTCTTTAAATCCAATTCTGAATACTATTGATTCCCTTCATAAACTACCAGAGCAGCCTACATTCTAGAGACAGCGTATTGATCCACCTTAGTATAATTATTCTGCCTACGATGATCTACACCAATTCTAATATTGCATTATATTTGATGCGCCTCCGTGACAGGGGATACATAGGGCCTCTGAGACTCAGATATAATGCTATTGATTAAAAATTATTTAATATGACCTCAAAAATCGTTAGTCTATGACAGAGCCATTCTTCTAGAAGAGCTCATCCTGAAAGGTCTAGGATCTTGCAAGACTGGATTGTGTTGCTCTTCTCCATGGCTTTCATCATGTCTGTGGGCATGTAGCACCTCATTCCTAGCCAACGGTGTGCTGGTAAGTGCCTAACAACTGGTTCTAAGAGAGGAAAGACAAAACCAAAGCAAAAAAAAAAAAGCCCCAAATCCCAAATTGATAGCATCTGCCAACTTCTGTGGTATAGGTACTGTCACCATGACTGGTTTCAAGTTACCAATGTGACATTACTGAACGTGGAGTTGGGAAGAGGTGCCCATAGTTGGCTCTGGAAGGCAGGTGCAGGAGCAGGCGTGAGCTAACTCTAGCACACGACTGCTCCTAGCCTAAATGCTTCACTTGTAACTTCTGCTTTCCAGCTTCAAGTGCTGAAGAACTGTTGAAGTTGAAGTGATTCAAACTTGGTTTCTCTAGATCCAACTCTGGGAGACTGTCAGCTGCAGCGGAGGAAGCTGTATTTTGCTGTCTCCATGTGGTGGCACAGATGCATGAAATTTGGCAATGTCTGAGGGCATTTTGGTTGTCCTCACCCGGGAGGAGGGAGTATGGCATCTAGTAGGTAAAGGTCAGAGATTTTTCCAACATCCTGTAAGGTACATGGCAAGCCCCACAACAGAGAATTATCTGGCCCAAAATGTCAATCAGGCCAAGGTCAGAACGCTTTGTCTGGTCAGATCCAAGCACACCAGAGAATTAGCGTATGCTGCAGTCTTCACTCCTTCTTTTTGGAATTTGCCACCTTGTACCCCATAAAAGGGACATTCAAATCCAGAGATACTCAGTGCTGTTACATCTTGCTATGGGATGTGGGCAAAAATTTATTTTTGGAACTCTTTGGGTACCAATATTTTGTACGGCTTGGCTTGATTCTTTTACTATTGTTACTTGAACCTCTGCCTGTAGTTGAACCTCTCAGCTCTAGTGGAGGTGCCCAGAGATGCTGCAGATAAACATTATCCTAACCATGTGGGAGATTCTGGCTGGCTTCAGGCTGTGTGAACTTTGAGCAATTTTGTTGCTTCACCTCAGTGGCCCCCCATCTTCTGTAACACACCAGGATGATTCCCTGGGTTTTTGTAGCTGGCCATTATATGTCTGCTATGCCCATAGCTGACAGAAATTTGGAGAAAAGCTTGCCGAAGTGTCCTTGCTGTCTTCAGAGCAACAGCCGGCTTGTCAACAGTGTGTATCATGGCCAAAGTTGTAGCCTCAGCCATCTTCTCTGTGTCTCTTAAGTTTTCATAACTTACTTTGTTTGCACTTCCATCTGGATATGCGACTTCAGAAGAGAAAGTTCCTGAGCAGGTATTCAGGGATATTTGCATCAGGGAAATGCAAATCAAAACTGCAGTGAAATATCACTTCACACCTGTTGGAGTGACTACAGTCAAAAAGGCAAAAGATAGCAGGTACCTGTGAGGATGTGGAGAAAAGTGAACACTTGTGCACCGTTGGTGCCTGTGTGAACTGGTAAGGCTTCTACGGAAAACAGTATGGAAATTTCTCAAAAAGTTAAAAATGGAACTACCATGTGATCCAGCAATTTCACTTCTGGTTATATATCTGATATATATATATATTGTCTGAAGACAATGAAATCACTGTTTGCATGTTTATTGCAGGTTCATTGCAGGTTTATTGCAGGTTTATTTATCAAGACATGGAAGCAACCTAAGTGTCCATCCAATGAATGAATGGATAAGGAAGATGTGACATATAAAGGAAAGCTACTCGGCCATATAATGGGAGGGAACTTGTACTTTTATCTTAAGTTTATCCTCCCAGAGATCGGTACAACTTGGGCCAATGAGGTGTAGAGAACAGTTTGTGGAAGTTTGTGTGGGAAGAAGCTTCCTTACACTTAGGAAGAACCGTGGGAATGAATCTCTCTTTTTTGCCAGATGTAAACCAGGAAGTACAGAGCCTCATTTACTTCTGGCATCTATCTTATGGCCTGGGGTGAAATCAGCTTCAAACTGACTATAACTCTGCACATGGGAGAGAAGAGATGAAGACACTTTAGTCCTTGATGATGCTATTTAACTGCTGGATGGATCCATCTGGATGCCCTCTTTATCCTGAACTTGTACAAATATGGAACAGTGACTTAAATAACCAGAGTGGCTTTGAGTTTGACATTTCTTGTACATGTTGCCAAATGCATGGACAATGGCGTATATGTGTTTGAAAAACGTGTGTTTTTGTGGCTTTCCAGTAGATGACAAAATGTGAGCTTCCATAATCCTCTCTGTCTCTTGTATAAACATCTAAATTAGGAAAATAGATGAAAAATGGTTAATAAAGCTGATAAATATCTCTGTAGGCCAGAAACAGAAGAGAAACAGAGAGTGGGGAACAGATTCTGAAGCCAGCAAAGATTTTTTGAGTCCCATGCTTTTTTAGGGATAGAGGAAATTTCTTTTATCAATTCCATTTGTTCAATACTTGCTGGATTAATAAAGTTTTTATGTTTCTTCTTGAAATATAAAATTTTAATAAAAATTTTCCATTATGTCTAAGTTTTCAAGCTTATTATCATAGAGTTGCTCTTAATATTCTTTTTTCTATGTCTCAAGTGTACCACATATCTAGTTAAATACTTTTTTCATTCCCAATATAGTTTATTTTTTTACGGATCTCTCTCTCACTTTCTCTTTTTATTCCTCAGACTCACCAGATACCTATTTTATTAGCATTTTCAAGGAATATTTTTGGTGTAATTGGAGGAACTTTAACTTAGACTGCATATTAAGTGATTTACGGAATTAGTCTCAATTAGTTTAGCCATAAAGTTAGTATTCTGGTTATGTTGGAGAATATCTTTATGTCCAAGAGATGTAGGCTGAAGTACTGAGGGGTGAAATATCACAATTTTGGGGCAGGGAGGGAGAGAGGAAGAGGTAGAGAAAGAGAACACAGGCAAAGGGGACAAATGTTTACAAGGTTCAATGAAGAATCCAAATTAGTATGTACTGTATTTGCAAATAACTAATAACCTCTGTCTTGAAAATGCAACTGGTACAATATTACAAGTCATCCATAAAAGGTTAACCTTTTAATATTAATTCAACAATTCTTTAAGGTAATTTTTAGCAGGTCACAACAACCCCAAATAACAGTGATTTAAATAAGATAGGGGTACATTTGTCTCTCATGTAAATGACATCCAGGAGTTTGTAGTTTAGGGCCATTCCGGTTGCTTCAATAGTATTTCTTTTGTTGTTGTTGTTGTTTATTTTGAGAGATTGAGAGAGAGTGCGGGGGAGGGGCAGAGAGAGAGGGAGAGAGAGAATCCAAAGCAGGTGCCATGCTGTCAGGCAGAACTGGAAGTGGGGCTCCATCCCATGAACCATGAGCTGAAACCAAGAGTCAGACGTTTGACTGATCTACCCAGGTGCCCCATTTCTCTAGAATTTCTATCTCCTTGCTTCATCAATCTAAACATAAACCATCTATTGGACCATTGCTTCATGGGCTTCAGAGATCACATTAACATCCTAGATAACAGGAAGGAGGAAGAGGCAGATTTGGATACGTCTTCCTCTTAGGATCACTTGGAGATCATCCTGCTTAAATCCCAATGGCCAACACACTTACTTGTGAGGAAAGCTGGCAAATGTAGTTTTATTCTCAGCTAAAATGTCTTTAGCCAGTAATCAGGTTCTATTATTAAGGCAGTTGATGAGAAATAGCACTGGGGCACATGCTAGCAGTTTTTCTCCCCTGTTGTTACAAATGTTATGGAGACGTGGCGAATGTCTTCTACTCCTTGCCATGTGCTGTTGTGTTTCTGGCATTGATGATAGTCATCTTGTTTTAAGAACCGAAGAGGAGGGAAGTTCTCCCAATTTGACTACCGAATTTTCTTGACAGGCCTTTCTGGGGCATCTATTGTGATCTCTTTCAAACCCTTCTACTTTACAAATCTAGAGGCCACATACCTTGCAGCCTTGCTGACTGTCAGAAACCCGATGATCACAAATAGGAACGTTTTCGATTTCGTAAGAGGGGATTTAGTTTCCTCTCCATCATTTCCTCTAATTTATTGTTTATTTTATTTAATTTCTTTCATTTAATTTCTTTCATTTTCCTCCCTAGAGAGTCCTTTCCAGTCTCTCTTGTATCCATTTTTTTATTTTTTCTGTTTGCTGCTGTAAAGCCCTCCCACACTGGAAAATACTTCTATAGCACACTGTAACATAGAATCCATTTGGGCAATGCTTTATCCTGATTTTTTAGATTGTGTTAATGTCAGTATCCCGTTTTTTTCCCCTTCCTAATACAGAAGTAAATGTTTTATGTCTGCTTTAAGTCATTAGGTTTTTTGCATGTCCTGGGATAAGACCGAATGCTTTATGGTGAGGAAAAATATTGACTGATATCTGAATCGCTACTGTATTGTTCTTTTCAGAGAAAATGCATTCTAGGTCAGACTTACAGCTGTAGATTGAAAAATTCCCCTAAAGATTAATAAGGATTTAGCAGTCTAAGGCTGTGATGTGGTATGCCTGTTTGTCACGGCTGTTAGTTTCAGCTTCTGCTGTGTTGGGATGCAGGTTTCTATCACTATCCATGGCACTACTTTCCTGTTTCATTTGTTCTCATGGATAAACGGCTGGGGTTGGAAAATAGGAGTGCTACTAATTGACCAGCTGAGGAAAGGTGTTAGAGGCCCTGATAACTTTTTAAAGGTGTCTTTTGGTGTTTTACTGTAACTCCTGGGTGTTATAGCATGTATTTTTTTCAAGTGTATTTAGTTTGAGAGAGAGGGAAAGAGCATATGCAGGTGGGGAGGGGCAGAGGGGGGGGGAGAGAGAGAGAGAGAGAGAGAGAGAGAATCCCAAGAAGGCTCCCCACTGCCAGCGCAGAGCCCGATGTGGGGCTTGAACTCACGAGGTTGAAGTCGGATGCTTAACTGACTGAGCCACCCGTGTGCCCTAGTGTTTATGTTTTTTTAAGAAAATCCCTTGGGGTGTCTGGGTGGCTCAGTTGGTTAAGCGACCGACTTTGGCTCAGGTCACGATTTGGCTCAGGTTTGTGAGTTTGAGCCCTGCGTGGGGCTCTGGGCTGACAGCTCAGGGCCTGGAGCCTGCTTCTGATTCTGTGCCTCCCTCTCTCTCTGCCCCTCCCCCACTCAAGCTCTGCCTCTCTGTCTCTGTCTCTCTCTCAAAAATAAGTAAAAACATTAAAAAATATATATATTTAAAAAATTCCTCCGAGTCAACTCACAGAGCACACTGAAAATTAATTATTTTAATTAACAGGAAAAGCACGATTTGTGTAGCACTCTGTGCTTTTTCAAGGAGTTTTCGTTTCTATTCTATTTCATATTTTCATAAACATATGTGCCATTGTTGCCAACTGGCCGAGAAAACAATGGCCAAAGAGGGTAGGTGGTTTGTCCCTAGGTGACTGTATGTCTTAGTTTATGCCTGTTTTCCTAGAATTAGTGCCCTCCTTTACTTTCATACGTGCTGAAATTTGTCAGTCATCAAGTCACTCTGTTTCTCAGGATAGGATCCCTTATCTATAGGTACTTTTGGTGGTTACTTTCCTAGCCTCGGAGTCATGATCTTTAATACTTATGGGGACCGGGGAAGTCCTATGGGCATAACTTTTTATTGTCTATGGGAGAGTTTAAGCTGTTTTTGTCCAGTTTCTTTTCCAATGCCGCATGTCTGGTGGAGGCAATTTCCTAAATGCACTGAACAAAAGACTGGTAATCTAGAGACTTAACATACATAATTCAACGTTGAGTTCACTAAGCTCAAAATAGTGAAAACATACACTGATTAAATTTTATATGTGTTGCAAACTTTGTTTTTATTTATGCTATTACAGATTGGATTTGAGGCATTGAGATGAGAAGTAAGCAACATGTAACTTGTTATAAAGAATGGGAACTAAGCTTATTAATTTTGTTCATTGCTTTGTCTCTAGCGACTAGCTCAGTGCCTCATCTGGCAGATAGGAGGCATTCGATAAATATTTGTTAAATGATGGAACGAGTAAATGAATGCATAAACAATGCTTTTCTAGAGACTTGACAATACAGACTTATTTTGGGCATGGATTATTCACAATGAGATGCAAAAGAATTACTATGTAAATCAGATGACGACAAATGTGAACACTTTGAATTTTATGAAATATTAGGTCTTGTAAACTTGGAGGGTATCTGATGTTGGAACCCCCTTGTTGGTAGAAATATGTCCATCTTACCACCATATTAATTAATTTCCGATGCTTTGACAAATGGAAATGTGGAATTGTTATTTTATGTTGGTGTGCAGATTGGACATTTGAGTAAATAAGATAACAATTCAAGTTGCCTATAAATGTTTATAATGCTTGTAAAACACGATACTTTAGATGGAATTTTGTATGGTCAGTGTTTTTGCTTTTGTTTTTGTTTTTTTAAGAGCTCAGATAACATGAGGATCTTTTAATAACAGTGTTTCTCATAGTATCACAGCAAAGGCATATGGAGAGAAGGAGCTTGAATAATCAGAAAGCGCTCAGCAATAAAACTATTTTGTTATTTTAGAGAGAGCACCAGAAGTAATACTTTCAAAAATGGACTCTAAAAGTAAAAGACAAAGTAAAGTATCTGGTCTGACATTGTTGCATGTTTTATCAACCCCGGTTCATTATACGTGTGTGCTTATCTAAGTGTTCCTGTTTAAATAGTAAAAGGAATAAAAACACGAATGCCATAATGACCTTGTTATACATTTTATTATTTTCTTTCCCAGTTGTCTTGTGTCTGATGAAAACTCGGGCATAACTTCATGTGCATGTGCTGTTGGAAGTGAGCCCAATGATGAGAGTGACCGTGAGTGTTTGTAGGGTTATATCTCAACCCTGAAAGTGCTGAAAGTGTGCTCAGAGATTGTGCAATTGGACTTTTTCAAAAGCTTTCCGGAGTAGTTCCACTGCTGGTACATGTCCAGCTGGATGCTTTCCTTTCCTTTATTAGAAATGTTTGCAAAAAACTTTTGGCTTCTGTCTCTCTCCCAAAGCATATGGATGTGTGGATTCAGTAAACAGAGCCACATGTTTTAATTTGGGTAACTTTGATGGAGTAATATGTGTTTTCTATAGAAATCTGTACTCACAGTTCTGTTGGTCAACTCAAGTACCCTCTGGGCTAGATTTATGGATTAGAAAGAGTGGCAGAACTGAATCTGTAAGCAATCACCATGGAAATTTGGGTGGTAAGCTGAGTAAACAGCCCCTAAATATGTCCATATCCTAATCTCTGGAAGATGTGAATGCTGCGTTCTATGGCAAAAGGGAATTTGCAGATGTGATTAAGTTAAAGTTAAACCTTGAGATGTGGAGATTATCCTGGATTCTTCACTTGGGCCAGACACAATCATAATGGTCCTTATCAGAGGGATGCAGGAGAAGCCAGAGTCAAGGAACGAGGCTGTGTGATGATGGAAACCCAGACAAAGGCAGTGAACTTTGAAAGTGGAGGGAGTTGGCCACAGGCTAAGGAATACAGACCACCGCTATGGGCTGAGAAAATCAAGAAAAAACATTCTTCTTAGAGCCTCTGGAGGCAACCAGTGCGACTGATACCTTGGCTGTGGTCTCGTGAGACCATGTTGGACTTTTGACCTCCGGAAATGTGAGAGAATAACTTCAGGCAGGTTTCAACCACTAAGTGAAGTTAATTTGTTACAGTGACAAGAGCAAACTAATACGCTCAGGGCAGAGATGGTGTATGGAGCAAAGGCAGTGTCCTAGACTAGTGAGATGTCGAGAAGAAGCTCTTTTTCTTCGAATGACAAAGCCCTGACCCCTTGGGGGTTGATTGTTTCCTCTCTGCTTTCACTTAGACTTGAGAGCCACTGGTGACTTTGAGAAGATAATTGTCACACCTGTCCTCACGGTAACCTCTTCTTATTGAATTCCTAGAGGACAGCCAGAGGCTGGTTCATTCATATGCATTATCTCCCATATCATCCCATTGGCTTCATCAACTGGACATTGTTGCCCCTGTTTTAAAATCAGGAATTAAGGCTTACAGAAGTAAAGTAACTTGAGACAGTCTCCACAGCTAACGAGGGACAACACGTGGATTCCTCACCCTTCATACACTGAAAAACCTTTGAATGTCTTTACACAATAGCTGGTTTCTAAACTGCGTAAAGAGAATTTGTTTTATGTATTTTCTTCCATGTTGATGGAGAGATCCTTAGGAGGGGAGAGCTTGCTGCACTCATTTGTGCTACGGGGTTGTGTCCCACAGTCATTGGCAGGCATCTGGGGCCAGTGACAATGAGTGGCATGAAAAATTTGTCCCCAGCGTTGGAAGGTGAAGTTCTGCTATACGCTCCTTGTGATGCCCGACTCTTGGACTTTCTCTCCAGGAACTCTGGGTGGCAAAAGTCTTTCTGTTCTGATAAGGCCTGAGGAGCTGGTGGATTAGGCCGGCTCTGCAAGGAAATTTAGAAAGGACTGTTTAAAACCCTAGGTTTTGGAAATCTTGCCATTTGCAACAACGTGGATGGAACTGGAGGATATTATGCTAAGTGAAATAAATCAGTCAGGGAAAGGCAGATATTATATGTTTTCACTCGTATGTGGAATTTGAGAAACTTAACAGAAGACCGTGGGGGAAGGGAAGGGGAAAAATGGTTTCAAACAGAGAGGGAGGCAAACCATAAGAGACTCTTAAATACAGAGAACAAACTGAAGGTTGATGGGGTGGGGGGACCCGGAAGAGGGGAAAATTGGGTGATAAGCATTAAGAAGGGCATCTGTTGGGATGAGCACGGGGTGTTGAATGTAAGCGATGAATCATGGGACTCTACTCCTGAAGCCAAGAGCACACTGCATACATCATATGTTAGCTAACTTGACAATAAATTATATTAAAAAAAATAATAAAACCCTAGATTCTGATTCTAAACAGAGTAGAAACAGGGAGAAGGGCACTGTACGTGGGAGGAGAGTCATTGCAGGAAGTTTAATGGAGTGGCTGAGCAGAATTATTATGTAGCAGATGTTTAGAGCGGGAAAGGATTTGGAGAGCCCTTTCACCCAGGTAGGCACTGAGCCTGGCTGAGGTGCACTGAGTCTCCTGAACTACGGTGGGTTCGGGCAGAGCGGGGGTCCTCAGTTGGCATCTTGACCCCAGACCACTGCTATTCCCAAAGCCCTATGACTTATGCTGTGAAAAGGATTTGTCTTAGAGAAGAAGAGCCTTTCCAGATGGGTAATGAAAGCAGGAAGCAAGGAATGTGGTCCAGGATGACCTCTATGCTTCTGAAGGATACATGAAATGGCTCTATTGGGAAGTCATGTGACATGAGTTTGGCCAGACAAAGCAAGGTTCATCTCACGGGAAGCATCGTGCTTTTATTTATCATTGTCTGAGTACTTAAATGTCTCCAGGAAAGACACATTCTGTGCCCTACTTCTGGAAGGCCAACATCATCTTATACCTATGTAGTGCTGTAAAACCGAAGTGGTTTTAAATATGTAAAATGAATAATAACTGTTATAATTTATAAGGACCTGGCTGTATATGGAAACTACCATACTCTGTATTGTCCATATATTAATGAAACCTTCAAAAATAACTCTGTGAGATATGTTACCTTCATTTTTTCAAAGAAGAAATTGAAATCCATTTAATACTCATGACAGCCCTTGTTTTTCAAAGCATGTAACAGATCATTTGCTTAGAACAATGCAACAAAGACCTGGCAAGGGTAGAGTGTGGACGCAGGTTTCCAGTCTCTAAGTACACTGCTTCTATTGCTACATAAACCCAAACGTGTTCAAAGGACAAACACAGAAAGGCAAGTATAAGCTATGACTTTGGAGGACCCAGGCTTGAATGTCAGATCTGCTATTCCCTAGCCCCAAACCTGGGCAAGTGAATTCACCTCCCTGAGTCCCAATTTGCTAAAATTGTTAAAATATGAATAAATATAGGGGCATCTGGTGGCTCAGTCAGTTAAGTGTCCAACTCTTGATTTTGGCTCAGGTCATGATCTCATGGTTCCTGAGACTGAGCCTGGTGTCCGTCTCTGTGCTGACAGTGGGGAACCTGCTTGGGATTCTCTCTCTCTCTCTCTCTCTCTCTCTCTCTCTCTGTGTGTGTGCTTACCCTTCTCGTGTGCGTGCATGCATGCTCTCTCTCAAAATAAATAAAAAATAAACTTAAAAGAATAAAAAATTAAAAAAAAAATAAAGTCTGAGTAAGTATAGAAACTCCTCAGAGGGTTGTTGAAAACTTCAGTCCTAGAAGGCATTTTAAAGTGCCTACCCCACCGTAAATGCTTAATACATGTGAGCTCTTCAAACCCAGTATCATCTTATTTTTATTTTTGTTTATATCTGCGAACAGCCTTGAGTCTAATTCAAGATGAAATAAATCCATTTAGGAATGACTCAGAAAGGGCCTGGGAAAAAGTTGTCTTATATTTTTAAGTCCCTTGGAATAATCTATTAAGTTTTAGTTGTCTCTTTCAACAGCAATGGGTTTGCTTATATGTTCTTTTAAAAATGGAATTAGATCACATGTAGATGAAGGTAAAGTGTTTATACTTTTCTTCTCTGTTTTTTTTTTTTTTTAAATTTTTTTTTCAACGTTTATTTATTTTTGGGACAGAGAGAGACAGAGCATGAACAGGGGAGGGGCAGAGAGAGAGGGAGACACAGAATCGGAAACAGGCTCCAGGCTCCGAGTCATCAGCCCAGAGCCTGACGCGGGGCTCGAACTCACAGACCGCGAGATCGTGACCTGGCTGAAGTCGGTCGCTTAACCGACTGCGCCACCCAGGCGCCCCTCTGTTTTGTTTTTGAAATACTATTTTCACATGGAAAACTTGGGGAAGATCTTCTTAGATATTAATGATAAGTAATGGCCGCCCAAGATGAAAGAATATGTGTGTTGGTTAAACTCAGATTTGCCAAGGAGGTTGCGAAGTAAAAATGTAGGAGCAATGTTTTAGGTAAAATGATCCCACTGCTTTTGAAGTGTATTGAGATAAATAGTTGCAGGGGAACTTTTAAGAAAACTGGTTAAGATTTCAAAAATGAATGTTTCTTCTCTTCTGAGAAAATATATATAACAACTGGAAAAATGAAAAGGGAGGAAAATATGTGTCTGTGCACATGTGTGTGTTAATATAACAAATTCAATATTAACTGGGATGGACAAAACAGGTTAGAGTTTTTTTTCTTTTATAACTGTCCTCATTTTCTGCATGAGCTCCCTCCCATCCTCCACTCCATTGGGTGGGAGAGAGGCATAAAAGGAGGGAATGGATGTATTTAGTCCAAATTTATAGTCTGTGTTCTTTCCAATAATTTAAACTGCCTTTTAAAGAAAACTAGTCTCTGCTTGGATGAATCAGGCAAATGATTATTCTCATTCTTTTCTTTTCCAAGATTACATCTAGTGGTATTTGCAGGGGGCGATTTATTTATTTATTTATTTATTTATTTATTTATTTATTTATAGTTTACATCCAGGTTAGTCAGAATATAGTGCAATAATGATTTCAGGAGTAGAATCCAGTGATTCATCCCCTACGTATAACACCCAGTGATCATCCCAACAAGTGTCCTCCTCAATGCCCTTTGCCATTTTGCCCATCCCCCCAACCACAACCCCTCCAGAAACCTTCCGTTTGTTCTCTGTATTTAAGAGTCTCTTATGTTTTGTCCCCTTCCTTGTTTTTATATTATTTTTGCTTCCCTTCCCTTATGTTCATCTGTTTTATATCTTAAATTTCTCATATGAATGTCTTTCTCTGAGTGACTAATTTCGCTTAGCATAGTACCCTCTAGTTCCATCCACGTAGTTGCAAATGGCAAGATTTCATTCTTTTTGATTGCTGAGTAATGCTCCATTGTATATATATACATACATATATATATATATATATACCATATATACGCCATACCATATATATATACCATACACACACACACACACACACACACACACCATCTTCTTTATCCATTCATCTATTGATGGACATTTGGGTTCTTTCCATACTTTGGCTATTGTTGATAGTGCTGCTGTAAACATTGGGGTGCATTGCCCCTTCAAAACTGCACACCTGTATCCTTTGGATAAATACCTAGTAGTGCAATTGCTGGGTTGTAGGGTAATTCTATTTTTAATTTTTTGAGGAACCTCTATACTATTTTCCAGAGTGGCTGCCCCAGTTTGCATTCTGTGGAGTGATTTAGATGATATGACTTTGTGTAGACAAGAGAAGTGGGTTCCTTGAATCTACACAAGGAATTTGGCTCATATTGTGTGACTGTCATGGGATGACCAACTAAGACTGATCCTTCCCTAGCAACTTTGGTGGTGTAACTGGTTCCATCTGACTTTTTGAGATGTCATGGAGTACTGTAGTCAACAGTCATCATTATTTGCCTCTGGTTTCAAATTCCCCTTACCTTGAGGGGTCTTTGCCTGAAGCCAGGTTTCTTCTGGACATCCAACCCCTTTAGTAGCTCCATATCCCCTCATGGATTCAGGGACCCCCTGAGTCTCTTGCATGTGAATTCAGGCTGTAGGAAACCAAGAGCACTGCTTTAGTCCTGCCACCTGCAATTCTATGGGCTTATACTGTGTTTGCGTTGGCTACGGGAAGGTCTTTTCCTGGGAGAACCAGGTCCTCTCACGATGTAAACTGAGTTGCTGCTGTCCAACATTTTGGACTTCCCCATACTTACCTGGGTGCATGTAAATGGCCATGTCCCCCCAGTCCCCACCATTTTCTTGCTTGTGTGGTAGTAGAGGCAATGAGAGATGGCTTCTCACAATCTTCTCCTGTCTGCCTCATCTTTTTTAGAATCCAACTGAGATCAAAAGCAGTGGTATTCTTTTTTCTCTTGGCTTCTCTTCTTATCTAGCTTTGTCCTCCCAAGTCACTTCCTCCCTCTTTCTCAATCTAGATTTCAATATAGAGAGTACAGGGAGTGAGAAACTCTTTAATTGATAAGGGGACAGGAAGCATTTAAAAATAATTTACCTGATTCCCACCACCCCAACTCATTTCCTTCCTAAGAACAAACCTCATGAGAAATGACATGGCCCTATATGATGCAAAACAGAACACTAATTTGCTTCATAAATATATCTGGAGAGATTTCATATTTCCAAATTCTGAAAATGCTGACATTTTTAGATAGAGTCATATTTCACATCATACAAAAAATAATTCCCTATTGACCAATGAATTTCATGTAAAACATGGAGCTAAAATGTTTATTTGTGTAATTTCTTGGTGGTAGTGAAATTGCTAAGCCTAAAATTAAGAGAAGAAAATACATCCCATACCATACAGGAGTAATTAATACACTTGACCACATAAAAATCCATATCCTAAAACACTATTAAAATTGAAGACAGACTACACGCTGGCAAAGTACTGTTGTAAAATCATTGACAAAGGTTGTTGGAAAAAATCTTCCATAGTCTTTTTCTAATGAATAAAAGACTAAAACCCAGTGGAGAATTAGTAACAGTCACATTGAGAGAATTAACAAAATTCGAGGCACAAATAATTTATGAAATCTTATTCACTCTAACATTTAAACAAAATTCTATTCATCCCAAGATTTCTCAATTCCAATATGTCAAACAGGCAGCTTCTTTAATCCAGTGTTATCATTCTCTGCTGCAGAGTGTGAACTCTTCTGCACAGCATCATGGCAATCTGTTAACAGTTGTTGAAACATACTTATAACCTTTTCACCAATAATTCCACTTTTACACATTTTAACTAAGGGAATTATTTGAAATGTGTGCAAACATATTTTCACATTTCTATTCCCAAATAGAATAGAAACACATTCTATTCCCAAAAAACCCAAACTGGAAATACCCAAATTATCAAATAGAGATTGATTAAGTAAAGAAATATATCCATATAATGGAATAAATACTATGTAGGCATTAAAAGTGCTGTAGAAATGCCAACATGTTAACAATATATTAAGTGAAGAAAATACACTATAAAAAAGATATGATAGGGGCACCTTGGTGGTTCAGTTGGTTAAGTGACCAACTCTTGATTTTGGCTCAGGTCATGGTCTCTAGGTTGGTGGGATCAAACTCCACGATGGGCTCTGGGCTGACAGCGTGGAGCCTGCTTGGGATTCTCTCTCTCCCTCTCTCTCCGTGCCCCCCCCCGTCCCCCTACTCTCGCTTTCTCTCTCTCTCTCAAAATAAATAAATAAACTTTAAAAAAAGATATGATATATTTGTAATGGAAGGGGAGAGTGCACGCATGCATGCACAGTTGTGTATCTCCCGTATGAGAAGATAGCATCTTGTTAACTCCCTTCCTGACTTGTGTCGGGAGGCCGGCTACTCCTATGAGTACCTGAAAGTCACGCGTGAGCATGGTCACGTCAGTCTTTTTTATTTGGTTTCACTGGCATTTCCCCTGCACCACCACTTCTGGCCACCCATTGGCCCCAGCTTGCAGCTCTACCATTAGGAATAGTATAAGTGAGGCGGGCACCAAGTCTTTGCTGGGGTCCTGCCACACCTGCGAGAATGATGGGGAGGCTGCACCCACCTTGATAAGCTAGAGCGTGCTGTCGCTCTCAGCCCATTTACTTCTGCAGTCAGAGCTGGATCGTCTACCTCAGTCCTGATAGACAAGAGAGCAGCTGTTGTATGGGGCAACCAAATGGTTCAGAGGCAGATAATTATGTTGTCCTTTTATCCCCAGCAAAGGTACGGCAAGTATTTCCTTGAACCTGAGGGGTCTATATGTTGGCATCACTGTGCCAGCATCATTAAATGAATAGTCGCTAAAACTATACTGGATTTGAAGATCTTTAGTGAGAAATAAAAGACAGTATCTTGACCACAATATTTTTTTTATTTAAAATGAAGAAAATTAAAAAAAGATATAAAGCTATTGCATTCAAATACCAATATAGAAATTATTGGGCATTTACTATTAGGAAGGTACTTTAAAATTCTGACTTGTGTTGATATCTTTACCTTTTGTAACTGCCACTTTATTAACACCATGGCATAAAAGTCTGTGAACTGAGCAATCCTAAAAGTTACAAAATGCTCAATAGGGTGGTTTGGTTTTTTTTGTTTTGTTTTGTTTTGTTTTTGTCCAACTGCTATGTGATTGGTTTTAAATCACGAATTAGTGTGTAATTTTAAGAAGGGCAATGAAATAGAAAAGCTTAATTGGAAGATCACTAATTGTCCCTTAATTGGTGGCTCTTGACAATTCAGTATTTCATGTGTAAGGGACATTTCAGGTTAAGAACATATTTGTTACAGGGCACCTGGGGGGCTCAGTTGGTTCAGTTGTCGACTTCCACTCAGGTCATGATCTGGCAGTTCGTGAGTTCAAGCCCCACATCGGGCTTGCTGCTGTCAGTGCAGACCCCACTTGGGATCCTCTTTCTCCCTTTCTCTCTGCCCCTCCCTTGCTTGCACTCTCCCCCAAATAAACAAACATTAAAAAAATAAAGAAAGAATGTATTTGTTACAAGAATATACCTGTGTAATTACGTAAGTTACGAGTTCATACTTCTGTGGTCAAAGTTCGCCAGGACTCAAGGTCACATGACACATCAGTTTGCATTGATGCTTCTATTCCCTTTCTGTCAATGCTCCCGGAGGCAGAGTAATGAAGCCCTGCTTATGAACCTAAAAAAATCGAAAAGAAACCAGGTCATGTATTTGAATCTATATTACAGAACTTCACAATTTTGGACAGCTCAGTAAGACCTCAATTTCCTCAATATTTTCTTATTTGCTACATGACAGGCTGAAAGAAGACTTGATGAGAACGTTTATGTGTAATGTCTTCATTAAATTAGATGCCACTTAAATTTGGAATATATTTTCCAGTTATTGTTTTTATTATTACTGACTGGGAAAAGGATGAAACATAGCATCCTTGACTTTTGGTTATGAATGGTTCAGTTCAGCTTTTCAATAAAAATGCTTGAGCATGTGCTAGGCATGGGGCATTCTTTATGTGCTCTAGGTACAGCAGGCTACATATAGTGATGAGTCAGACATGGTTTCTGGTCATGGTTTCATGGTCAGACATGAGTCAGACATGGCTTTATGTGCTCTAGGTACAGCAGGCTACATACAGTGATGAGTCAGACATGGTTTATGTGCTCTAGGTACAGCAGGCTACATATAGTGATGAGTCAGTCAGGCTACATATAGTGATGAGTCAGACATAAGTGTCCAGAGACACTTATGATCTAGGGGACCAGACTTTAGAGGTTTTCTATTCCATAGTATTGATGAGGAAATTACTTGATTCCTTTCCCAAAATATACCTGAACAAGAGCGTGTGCTCTCTATTCTTGTCTGCCTCTGAGAGTAGGGGCCTGAGGGTATGGTCAGGAGTGACTGTCATCAGCCCGGCCACAGAATAAACGACCCAGATAGGATTAGAGGCCATCTCAATGGCCATTCATTTTTATCTGACATTCCAACATAATTTCTGGCAAGAAGGGACAATGTAGGAAAGTGAGAAGGGTTGAGGAATCAGAAAGACCTAGCTTCACATCTTTGTTCTGCACTGTATAAGCATTTTATGTTTGGGGGCAAATGACGAATGTCTCTGAAACTCAGTTTTCTCATCCGTAAAGTGGAGACAATGCAGAAGAGAATTGAATGCAATAATAAACGAGAGCGACATCTCAGTGCGTTACTCCTAGTAGGTGTTCAAAGATAGTAGCTTTTATTTAATTCCGTGAAGGTTGGGGAAGTCCTGATGTCTGGAAAAGAGACTTTAAGAGAGCCAGGTTCCTCAGTGAAAGAGAACAAAAGGCCCTCAGATTATCTGTATGTAAGATCATGAGGTTAGACTGTAGATCAGAGATGAGAACCTCAAGCATGGCATTGATTTCCAGAACCTTTGTCATTTCCCTGCATTGGTTTTTGTCACTTTCTCTTCATATTCTTCTTTACCCCTTTTCTTGGAGAAACCAGCAATGAATGTGTTGGATAATTTAATTCTGAGCATTTATTTATATTTCAGGACAAGAAAGGATGGTGGGTTGGTGGAGAGAGAAGACTAAAGGTGGGGATAGTTTAACGCTTAGAATAAGGTAAAAGTAACCAGAGAGAGAGAGAGAGAGAGAGGAGAGGAGAGGAATGTGGCCTGAAGATTTGGAGGCACAGGAAAAAAACTGAGTTGAGTGAGACCAAGGTGTGACCCCAGCAGATCCGGGCGCCCCTGGTTTTCAAGCACTGCAGGGAATGGGGGAAGGTGGGGAGATGGGCGGGACAGAGGTGGCAGGATTAGAGGGAAAAGTGGGAAATTTCCCTTAGAGGCTCCACCCCACTAGAGAGCCCTCCCTACTCCTGCAGGCCTGAGGAACCTGAAGGGAATTTTGTTCCCATCCCAGAAGTGGAATTTTAATAATCATGGAAAACCACACACAGCAGCCAGAGGAGAAGGTATAGAAGTGAAAGAAGCCTGAAGCTGCCGGAAGGGCTGCCTAAAGGTTTAAAATTTTTCATCCCAATGAGAAGAATTCGACTTTGCATTAGTACAAGAACTCTCTAAGTTTAATAAACTGCCTTATTTTCATCTTTTGCATAATGTGTACATTGCATTTATAATTTCTACTAATTGCCTTAATGTCCAGGAGAACTTCTGAGTATGTTAAATGGATTATGATGATCACTTTGTTTGGATTAGTAACTGATTGCGATGAAAGGGAGTAGCAGACCAGATTAAAAATTGTTAATTCAGGGGCACTGGGTGGCTCAGTCGGTTGCCTCCAACTCTTGATTTTGGCTCAGGTCATGATCTCATGGTTCATGAGTTCGAGCCCCACCTTGGGCTCTGGGCTGACAGTGTGGAGTCTGCTTGGGATTCTCTCTTTCCCTCTCTTTCTGCCCCTCCCCTGCTCATGCTCTCTATCTCTCTCAAAATAAGTAAAAAAATAAATAAACATTTAAAAAATTGTTAATCGATTAATGACTTGGGAGAGGAAAAGAAACCTTACACTTTAAACTGTTATCTCTTTGACTGTAGGAACAAATTTAATTTCTCTGAAATGAAAAAAAAAAAAACCAAAACATTCAAAGTAGTCTACTTTAAGTAGAAAAATTAAGAATGGTTTCCCAGGCTTTTTGTTTTTCTTTAGAGGCAGATATGTTTTTTGTCTCAAGTTTCTAAGTCAGATGAGATACAGATGTATTGATTGTTATATTGATTCAGGCATCCATCCATCCATCCATCCATCCATCCAGCATGCTACTCTCTCTGACCTTCTGATGTTCCTCAAGTAACCAGAAGAAATGAACCTTTCACACATCAGTGGAAGGAAGGGAAGGAGTGTCATGCCATAGTTAAGGTTCTGGTTCTGGAGATTCAAAGACAGGGCTGCAGTTCTGGACCTATTGCTTACTTGTTATGTGATCTTATATAAATCATTGAATCTCTCTAAGCCATTTATCTCTGGGTGCAACTAGATAAAATAATGTTGTTGTTACGAGGAGTACGTGAGATAATGTTTGTAAAATACTTTACAGGTTATCTGGTACTTGATAAGTACTCTAAAATGTTTGGTCTCATTATTAGTAATTTTGATGATGATAATTATAACACGAGTAAAAGGTTAGTAGTAAAATCCAACAATAAGGAATCAAAAGCCAGATTAAAAAAATGGGCAAAAGACCTGAAAAGTCACCTCACCAAAGAAGGTATACCCATGGCAAATAAAGGTCATCAGGAAAACAAAAATTAAGACAACAAGGATATACCACTAGACATCTATTGGAATGGCCCAAATCTAGAACTCTGACAACACCAAATGCTGGAGAGGATGTGGAGTAACAGAAATTCTCATTCTTTGCTGCTAGGAATGCAAAATGGCGCAACCACTTTGGAAGACAGTTTGGCAATTTCTTATAAAACTGACCATACTCTTACTCCTACGAGTGATCCAGCAATCACATTCCTTGGTATTTACCCAAAGTAGTGGAAAGCTTATGTCCACATGAGAGCCTGCCCTTAGATGTTTAGAGCAGTTTTATTCAGCTTGAAAGCAACCAAACAGACTGGTACATACATAAAAGGGAATATTAGTGATAGGAAAAAAAGAGCTATCATGCCGTGAAAAGACAAGGTGGAAACTTAGATGCATATTACTAAGTGAAAGAAGGCAATGTGAAGTCTACGTGCTGTTCGGTTCCAAGTATATGACATTCTGGAAAAGGTTAAACTGTGAGGAAAGTAAAAATATCAGGATGTCAGAGGCTTGTGGGGAGGGAGGGAAAGATGAATAGGTAGAGCACAGATTTTTAGGGCAGTGAAACTATTCTATATGATACTGTAATGGTGGGTAAATGTCATTAAACATTTGTGAAAACCCACAGAAGGCACAACACAAAAAGTGAATCCTAGTGTAAACTGTGGGCTTTAGTAAATTATAATAAAATAAAGAAAAAGTAATAATAAAGCAAAGATACTATCTCATCAATTCTAATAAATGCACCCCACTAATGCAAGATACTAACAACAGGAGAAACTGTTTGGGAGAGGGAGTGTATTTTTCTGTAAATTTAAAAGTGTTCTAAAGTATAAAATTGTTAAAAAAAATAACTAGGGATGAAACAGAATATCAAAGACTGTGGTATCCAAAGTATCCCAAATCAGGGGCACCTGGGTGGCTCAGTCGTTTGAACATCCGACTTTGGCTCAGGTCATGATCTCGCAGTTGACCAGTTTGAGCCCCATGTCGGGCTCTGCGCTGACAGCTCAGAGCCCGGAGTCTGCTTCAGATGCTGTGTCTCCCTCTCTCTCTGCTCCTCCCCTGCTCTCTCTCTCTCTCTCTCTGTCAAAATAAATAAACATTAAAAAATTTTTTAAAAAGACAAGTATCACAAATCAGACTGGCGTCAGACTTCTTGAAAACGATGGCATGATGCTCTCAAAATTGAGGGAATGTGATTTCAAATGCAGAAATGTATATCTGGCCAAACTGTCCCCTACTTATGGGTAGACTAAAATAATTTTTAAACATGAGAAAGAAAAAAAAAGATAATTGGTGCCATGACCAAAGTCTATAACGTATTTATATGGAAAGGAGAATACATCGCTCCTTTGGGAGAGATTTAGGAAATGCTTGACAGGAGAGACTTTGAATCTTAGAAATGAGGACGCAACTGACCAATGGATAAGTACAGGAAATGTTAACGGGCAGAAGGAGTGGAAGGGACAAGGGTAACAAGAATAAAGCATCCTGGTATCCAGAGTTTCATGTGGTATGATTGAGCATAGTAATGGGGGATACAGTTTTGATAAAACTAAGATGTAGAGTGGTCCCATTATGAAAGGCTTGTCTGTCACACCAAGCTTATGAACTTTACCTCGTAGACTAGGAGTTGACAAACTTTCTCTGTAAACGGCCAGAGAGGAAATATTTTTGCCTTTGTGAGTCATTTGATCTTCTGTATAACTACTTAACTCAGCTGTTGGAGCACGAAAGCACCCATTGACAATATGTAAATGGTTGGGAGTGGCTGTGTTCTAAGAAAACTGTATTTACGGAATAGTTGGGAGACTCTGATAATACTTCAGGCAGGATACAGAGAAGCCATGATCTGGGGAGGCATTGGTGATGGAAATTGTGAAGTAAAAATGAAGTAAAAAGTGTAACGAGAGTAAAGTTATTGAAATGGTCATGGATTAGAGTCCGTGACAGACAAGGTGGGTTGCTTTAGTTTTAATATCAATATTCCTTTCACTGAGGTAGAATAGGAAAAAAAAAACACCCCTACATTTAGTGGAGAGATATTGGGTTTAGTTTGGAGGTTCCTGGGGCTCATCCAGAAATCGGAGTTACTGTTACATAAATGAGCCAACAATGGTCTCTGTATATTGGCCCCTAGGTTGTTTATTTCTTCACAGCAGGCTGAGACCCGTTAGCGCAAAAGCCTTCCAATGCCAAGCTCAAGATTTTACACATCCAGTTGTTTTCAATAGAAACCAAACAAGCAGATTCGTAGCGATTTAGAGCCTGCCTTCTTTGCAGACCTTACGAAACTGCACCCAACATCTGCTACCTATAAATAGATAAAACCTCTGGTGCTATTAAAACCCCAAGCAGTTGCTGCTCTTTGGACTCTCTGGCCCAGAGATTCCCTTCTGTGCTGCTAGGAGAAATCATCTAGACATGTAAACCCTCCTCTGATCCTTCTTTTCCCTAAGCGTTCCTTTGCCCTCTTCCCCAGTGGTCTCACACCTTGAGGGACTTCCCTTCCTACAAACCTACCAAAACATCATCCGAATAAAGCTTGTGAGTGCTATTGCCACCTCATGGTCATATCTTTTTCCTTGATCAGCTCCCTGATCTCCTCACCCTCCCATAGTTACAGTGATCGATGCAAGCTTTATTGGCACAGTTGGGATGGATGGATTTTTCCCAAGGAGTAAGAAACAGAGATTAAGGATAAAACATTAGGGATTCCTCAGGAAACATCATTATGCGTTGGCCAGGAAGAAGATAAAAAAAAAAAACTTGAAAAAATAGACATAAATAAGACAATCAGTTGAGAATCACATAGAAGAAAGAGGCAATTTCAAGAAAGGAATGTTCTAGTATCTGATTCCACAGAGAGGTCAAATGGGCCAGAACTGAACATAGTTCACCAGATTTGGGTGTTAGGGGCTCATTGTAGGAGTACCTTCAGTGATACTACTGAGACAGAAGCCTACTGATTGTAAGCTGAAAAGTGATTAGAAAGTGAGGTGAATCTTGAAGCATTAGGCATTGGAGAATGAGTAAATCATGAACATTGAAGTAGAGTGTGGAGTGGCACAGAGTTTCTTGATGAGGATGGAGAGTAAGCAGCAATCCACGTGGTGTGTGGATTTCTGTGCTGGTCTGCAGACACGCAGAAAGATAACTAGGAAAGGAAAGGTTGTGTTGATCCACAGGAAAATTGTGTTGATTTTAAGGGCAAAAATCTTAGAGAAACAAAAGGATAAAACCATTGTAGATATTGGTAAGAGTATGTCTGGTGTGTTGAATCACAATGTTTACACTGGACCAGGAAAAACATGAATCCTTAACTAGATCATGACCCCAAGTAGAGATCATTTTAAAAACATTGGTTTCCAAAGAATATCGACAGCAGGAGTGTTGGGGATGGAGAATAAGAAAGCTGGATTGGCAGGGAATTATGAAAGCTCGTATCTGATGCTGTTGAAAGAGAATTGGGCCTAAAATCAAAGTAAGATCTGACTTGTGATTCTCACCTCCTAGCCGGTTGACTTTTGGCAGATCACTCATTGCCTCTGTGCTCAGTTGAATGGTAAAATGAAAAAAGGTACTTATCTACAGCCTTCATTTGGATCAGATTCAAGTAAAACAACAGATGTAATGATGTTCTGTGCATATGTAAGACTGATGCACTGTAAGTCCTGTTACATCCACATCATCCTTAATTCTCTTTCCATAAGAATATAGAAACACTCAAACCAACGGGTCTCAATTCTGACTACTTATCATGATTTTCTATAGAGTTTAAATTTATGTATATGTATATATATATATGTATGTGCTTGGCTTTTCATTTTCATTCTAGATTCAGAGGGAATTTGTATTAAAAAAAAATAAAAGGAAAACCCCTCCACAGGTCACTAGCATGTGGGATTCTAACAATAAGAGCCCTCATCTCTTGAAACTGAACCTGAGGAAAACAAATTTCCTGAATACCTGAATGGTGGTTTTTCTGAAATGGAAGAAACCTTTACTTAAATTGTCTCTGAATGGAACAAATATTGCGAGAAATCGTATTTTCCCCTCAAGTGATATTGACATACACTATCTTACTCTATTTCACAATTTTATGAGATACTTTGGCTTATCTTCCTCATAAATACATTCCTGTTGAAAATACTTTTTATGATAAGTAGATGACAAGGGTATTACAGTCTTTGGAAAGATTGAGAGACAGGTCATCAAATGAAGATCAAAACCTTGGGAAGATTTTGTATAGAATTGAATGGCAGAGGGAACGGGAGGTGAAAAAAACCAGCTTTTTGAAATTTTCATTTTAATATAATTGGTATTTTTATCATGTTATATTTTAAAAGATATTTTCAAGTCCATATACATTACTTCATTTTGTACACACAATGCCCCTTCAAAATTGAAGATGGTCATTGTTAACATTCCTAACTTACAGTACCGCGACCAAGATTCGTGGAGTGACTTACCAAAGGTCGCACACCTAGTAAGTGGTCAAGCTGAAAGTCAAAACTAGATGATCTTACTTAAAATGTTGCACTGTTGAAAAATCTCCCAGATTGGGAGACAGAGGCAAAAAAAACTGAACCGAGTGGAGAAACAGTCTGCTGGGAATGCTATAACAACATGCCACAGAGTGTGGGTGACTTTTCACAGTTGTGAAGGTGGGGAAGTCCAAGATCAAGGCACCAGCAGATCTTACGTCTGCCTTCTGGTTCATAGATGGCCATCTCTTTACTGTGTCCTCTCTTGGTGGAAGGGACAAGAGAACCCTCTGGGTCTCTTTCACAAAGGCACTTAACCCCATTAGGCTCTATGCACTCATGACCCAATCACCTCCCAAAGGCTCCACCACCAATTACTATCACATTGAGGATTAGGCTTTAACGTATGAATTTGGTGGTGGGGGGTTGGGGCACAAGTATTCGATCCATAGCAATTATACAACCAAATAGGATGAAAGATTCAGAAAGACTAAAATATAAATCTATATCACATCTCTGTCCCACTCAAAGAAAACTGTTTTAAGTGTGGGGTTCAAATGAATTTTCTTAAAAATTTTTTTTCCTTTACCGTTTATTTATTATTGAGAGACAGAGAGAGACAGAGCATGAGTATAGGAGGGGCAGACATGGAATCTGAAGGAGGCTCCAGGCTCTGAGCAAGCTGTCAGCACAGAGCCTGACGCCGGGCTCGAACTCACAAACTGCGAGATCATGACCTGAGCCAAATTCGGATGCTTAACCTCCTGAGCCACCCAGGTGCCCCTCAAATGAATTTTCTTCTAACTGAAATCTATAAATTGCTTCAGTCTGTAAAAATCACGCCATATTCTGGTTTCCTTCATATTTGTGCTATGATTTTACTGTATGTTTTCTGCTTTCCCTTGGAGTTTCTATTTGCCTTTGTTGTTCTTATGGTGAACAACAACAAAAAATGTACATTTTGCTACATCCGTGAATTTAACGAGCTTCTTAAAGAGATGATCTTTTTCGTAGGATCCACTTTTTTTCTTGAACAGATGATTTCTGTAGTCACCAGAGTTCCCTTACAGACTGTGCTGCTTCTCTAGGTCCACAGGAGAGCTGTCCTTCTGAGACTGGCATTTGTTTCCTTCCTGAATTTTTGTATTCCATATGTTTTTCATGTCACTTTTCAGGTTAGTTGTCTTTAGGACTTTCTCAGATAACTCCATGACTGTATGTAAGCAGGATAAATTTTCTGGTCTTTCGAGGTTAAAAGTGTCTCCTTTTTATCATCATATTTTGATATTTTGTTTGGCTATGGAATTCTAGGCACAATGCCTGAGGACATTGCATGGAAATTTGCACTGCCATCTTATATCGATATGATAGGCTCCTGGACACTTGGCGGCCTGTCTCTTGTACACTGAAGTGTCTACATCTGTTTGTTGTTGTTGTTTTGTTGTTCGTTTGTTTGTTTTTTACCATCCCTCCCATGTATTCCTGAAGCGTTGGGAAACTTTCTATGATGTTCCCCTTAGTAATATCCCTTTCTTTCCATTTTATTTTCCCCTCACTTTCTAGAATTCCAATCAATCAGCTTATGATCATTTCCTGGATATCTCCTTTATTTCCTTCATCTTTACCTCGTATTTTCTAGTCCTGCCTTTTGTTTCACGCTACTGAAGATTTCCACGACTTTGCCTTCAAAGATTCAATGATTTTTTAAAGACAGATTTCAGAAGCATTAATTTCTCCAAACTCTGGTTCTTTAATTTCTCCTTTATTTATAGCATTTGTTCTTATTTTGATGATACTATATCTTCTTGGAGTGTCTGGAGACACAAGAATGTAACTCCTGTCTTCTGGTTTTAGGCTCATCATTTTCCCACTGAAAATTGATTTTTTTCCCTGGATTAGTTTCTCTCTCTCTCTCTCTCTCTCTCTCTCTCCTTATTTTGTCTGATGCAGTTTTTCTCATTTATTTGATGATCATTGGTTAGGTTCTGCTTTAGTTGGAGTGAGCCAGAAGCTGGAGGCCTCCACAAATACCAGAAGAAGGAGGTTTATTTTTGCAAACAGCCAGCTTAGTTCTCTGTGAGCATTTTCATTTCTTAAGAAAAGGGCTTTCTTTTTTCTCTTGATTTAATTTGTTTCGTTTGAGGCATACGTATCATACTGCTTGTCATTCTGTGTGTTTGTGGTGGCCATGGTTTAGGGACTGGCAAGACAGTGTCAAAGGCAGACCTTGAATTATCCCCTTCATTCTCTAGTTTGTGTATCTGAACTGTGAGTTCCTCTTTTTGGTTTCAAATACAAATATATTTTCATCTGGTTGTGTGTGTGTGTGTGTGTGTGTGTTCCAGAAATTTATCTGAACTTTCATGTACTGATGATGCTGTCTCTTGTCCTTTCCCTTTATGGGTTGATTCCATTTCAAATTCTTTTTTCTTGTTTTAAGTTTATTTATTTCTTTTGAGAGAGAGAGAGAGAGAGGGAGAGAAAGAGAGAGAACGTGAGCAGGGAAGAGGTGCAGGGAGAAAGGGAGAAAGAGAGAATCCAAAGCAGGCTCTTTACTGTCAGCAGGGCTCCATCACACAAGCTGTGAGATCATGACCTGAGCCGAAATCAAGAGTCAGATGCTCAACCTACTGAGCCACCCAGGTGCTCCCGCCTTCCAAATTCCTTTACTGTGACTTCATTAAGGTCTTATAATAGGAAGAGGCAAGTGTTTGTACTCAAGTCATCAATTCATAACAGAATTCTTGTGAAGCTGACAGTTTTCCTACAGTATTTTTGGAGCCATATTACTTGGCTCCTGGCATGGGCTATGACTAGGTTGTCTTTATTATAGACAAATTTTCAATTAACTTGGGCGTGTTTTACTCCTATTTTTGAGATTCTGAAATTGCCCTTCTTCTGAAGTTCTGAACAGATAAGAGAGGAGATGAAGGTGAAGGCGACCTGACTGTACTAAGTCTGCGTATTTCTTACGGCAAGTCAGTGCATTTTGAATGGAGCACACGAGTCAAGAAACAGAAGTGCCGGGGCGCCTGGGTGGCGCAGTCGGTGAAGCGTCCGACTTCAGCTCAGGTCACGATCTCGCGGTCCGCGAGTTCGAGCCCCGCGTCGGGCTCTGGGCTGACGGCTCAGAGCCTGGAGCCTGCTTCCGATTCTGTGTCTCCCTCTCTCTCTGCCCCTCCTCCATTCATGCTCTGTCTCTCTCTGTCTCAAAAATAAATAAAACATTAAAAAAATTAAAACAAAAAGAAACAGAAGTGCCAAATATTACCCAGTGTAAGGAGGGTGTTGCCCGAAGAACAAGTTAGGAGCGTTTGCTGTGGGCACTGGGATTGTGTGTATGGTGTGGTGAGCTGAGAATATATTGCTATTGATTATAAGCTCTTATGTACTTTCTCCACGTTTACCCATGTGCCTGTTTAAATGCTCTATTTTCGTTTTTTCTGACGGTCATATTTTCCACTCCAAAACTATGTTTATGGTTCTATTTTACTTTGCCTCAGAGCTTTATATTATCCACTAACTCCTTACTAAGAAAGATGAAGAGTTGCCTCACCCTGACACTTTCCCCCGATATTAAGGTACATGTCCAGGCGTTTAGTTGTTGTTATGTCTTTTCTTCCTCTTCCTCCTTCTCTTTTTTTCATTTCTCATCTTCCTCTTCCTCTTCCTCCTCTTTCTCCTCCTGCTCCTTCTTTCTCCCCTTCTCCTTCCCCTCCTCCCCCTCCTCCTTCTCCTCCTCTTCTTCCTCTTCTCTCCATCATGTTCTGTTCTCCTTCCCCTCTTCCTCCTTTTTCTTGTTCTTGGGGTTTGCCCCAAATCCCCCCTTCAGGATGGAAGCACCCCCTCCCCCAGTCCTGGAGTGTTGACGGCATATAGATTGCAGCCGTGTTGCTCTCTGGTAATTTCTTGGTCTGGGAACTGTGTTGCCCCAGTTACACGCTCTTTCTGGGACAGCCCAAATCTAATGACTGTTCAGTGAGAATATAAAAGGGCAGACCTTCCTTGTCATGATTAAGGCAGCTCTGAAGGGCCTTCCCAGCTCCAGAACGTCCTGTGGGATCAGCTAAGGCCTCTGGGGCAGCCAAATCACATTTTAACTTCTCATCCTGCTGCCTCCAGTTGTTTACAAAAGTTGATCCCAAGAGCACTCCCCAGTGAACTTCCCGCATGCAAATCTTCAACCCCGAGTCTACTTCCTGGGGAATTGAACATATGATATTAGGAGTCATAAAAGGAAGCACTAGAAGAACTAAGCACAAAATGACAAAAGTTAATTCTTCTTGAATTAGGATTTAGGAAGGTTTGGGATGTTTTACACTATAAGCCCTTTTATCATATTTACTTTTTAGCATGTTTAACAGCAAATACAAATTTGGGCTGTTGAAGTTTAAGAAGAGCAAATTAACTGTAGAGAAGTCTTGAGGTTAAGTATCACAATTGCAGAACTATATTCGTTATCCAGCTTGTATCAATTCCCATTGAAATGATACACAATGTCAGCATTGGACACTGTGCCAAGAATTTTACAGAATTTCTTTCCAGCAGATATATCAGAAAACATGTTGCAAAAGAAAACTAGTGGACTATGATTAATTTTACGTGCAGAAGACCACTTGAGAAATATTTATTCATTTAACAAATATTTGTTGAGCACTTACTATGTGTCAAAAAATTCTAAGATGTCTATGTGGGTGGCCGGGGGACAGGCCTGTAAATATATAATGTGTCAGATGGTGATAGATGCTCGAAAGAAAGAAAAATTAGCTTAGTCAGTGAGAGAGGCAACCTCAGAGAGGAAGGTGGGCCGTGAGACAGATCTTTGGAGGAAATCATTCTCATGTTTCTGGCAAGTGCTGAGGACTGTCAAATGATGTGAAAGGGGGACTCCACAGCTGCCTCCTGACCCAGAAGCTGCCAGTGAGACGAAAGGAACACGGCTCCAACCACCTTCATGCTTTCCTAGTAAGCTCAGAAAAAGAAAATGCTTTGGCAAACGATTGGAGTATCTGTTTCTTCCCCGTTCCACACAGTGACTTAGAATTCCAATAAGGAACAGTAAAAACCCAAGGTGATTTGTTATTCCGTCATAAAGTTTGAAAGTTGTGGAAAGGCTCAATCTCTGCAAGAAATGATCTCTGAATCCCTGGAAGATCAATCATCTTATTGATCATCTCAGATAATTGCAGACCCTTCTCGTCCTCCCCTCTGTAAAGAGGGGCAAACAGAGGGGGGAGAAATGACCAGAGAGGAAAAACATTTCAATGTTTGAAAAGGTTGGCTAAATTCGAGGAAGCAAGGGGAATGACCCATTTAAAGTGGATACCATGAGCCAAAGAAAGAAATGTGAGAAAGCCTGATTCAAATGGGTTAACGAGAGTAAGAGAAGATTGCAGAGAATGAATAGTGAAATAATCTGACACCCGGAAAGTTTGCCTTAGGAGTAGGAGACATGGCTTCCAAAAACTTAAAGTTAATTAAAAGGGACACAGAAAGGCCGATTCGATTCTGTAGAAAAGCAAACCACAAAATGTGATGACAAAGTAAATTTGATAAAACTAAATTCTCTCCGATTCAGCGGAAAAGAATGAGATAAATAAATGGGAGAAAAGACTGTAAATAGCAGGGAGGGGCATACGTGGATTTTCATCACATATTTGTCACTGGAATCACAGAACAAGAGAAGAGGAAATGAAGGAGAATAAAAAGGCATTTATTGGGTGGTTACCACACGCGGGACCCTGTTCTCAGTTCTCCACATGTATTTAGTTGTTTAATTCTGGTAACAGTCTCAGAGGGTATATGCTGTTATCATCTCCATGTTACAACTGAAGAAAGTTGGGCACAGAGGGCACCTTGGACAGATTATGGAATTTGTCCCTTAACACATGGCTCAGAGGAACGGAACCGGATCTAAATCCAGGATTGTAACCATAATGCTGTTTTGTCTTTGAAAATTCAATAAAATGGAAAACAAAATGTTTTATCTTCACCATCAGATTGAAAGAGACTCGTAAGTAACTTTGTTGCCTTTCACTTGGCTTGAAAGGATGGATATGCCACGAAATTGTTTAAATGTCGTGTTTGTTTTCCTCTGGTACTTTATGGTCTTAAATTTGATGGTAGTTTTTTTCAACTTATCTAGACTAAATATTAGTACATGTCATAAGGTGAAGATGGAATATAAATATCTCCAAATAATTAAATTATCATCCCAGCCCATTTATTGATTTTTATAATTTCCCCAAGGATTTGACGTGCTGTCTACATGCACTAAACTTGATAAATACGCATTTCTGCTTAATCTTGAGTAAAATTCATAATTAAAAAATTTCTGTATAATTATCTACTTACTTGAGAATTTAAAGTTTATTAACTTAGAGTTGCATACCGAGTTCTTTTTAATATATAACTCTTTCCTTAGCATCTGTGGTTATATACACTTTCCCCGCCCACCCCCTCCCCAAGCTTAGGTTGTTTCTTTAGAACAAACTTAAAGATTTTGGCAGAAGGATCATGAGGGATTTTACCTACTTCATTGAAGTTAAAATAAATTGGGCACTGGGAAGAATCTCCCCAGGTTTCTTTTTCATACTTTGTGAGATCCTGAATAATTCCCTGTACTTGGCTACCCTCCCTGCTCCCCACACATGTGTGTGGGCCCGAACGACAGAATGTTCACAGCCTGAAGGTAGGGTGTGAGTGGGCCCATTGGGCCATGGTGCTTTGTGTTAGCATGCTTTGCTTTTCTCTAACGTAAGTGTTGTAACCATGGCATCCTGACCAAGCTCAAACTTGATTGTGTATGGTCGGACACAAGAGACGGCTGAAAAGGATGTTTCTGGATTTACGCCACAGGCAAGAAAGGTAGCAGTCATAATCAGGATGAGCTCTCCCAGGAGAACTGGAGCTTGTAAGACATCAGTGGAGTGTGCATCATGGTGCTCGACAGCACAGTGTCTCATTTAGTCTGTTTCTAGCCCCACACATCTCTGAAAGCCTCCCGGTTATTTGAAGGGCGTGGATGGTTCCCAGGAGCTGAATGCCTGTGAATACTTGGTATATGTCATGCTTCTTGTGGACAGGATCGGCAACTCTTCATGGGTAAAGTTCCTGGGCAAGACCCTGTGCTCAAGCTTTACACAGGGATGTTCATTGCTTGCTTATTAGAAGCAAAGAAACAAAGAACCTGAATGGATAATGGCAGGAAATCAGCAAAGCAAAGTATTCTAGATACATCATATGTGTTAAGGAGCATTTGGTCCCCATGGTCTCTGCTCCCTTGGTGGTGCTCCCGCGGTCATGATGTTACGTGGCAAAAGGGACTTTGCCAATGTGATAAAGGTCACTCATCAGTTTATCTTAAGATAGGGAAGAGTATCCTGGATATTTGGGGTGCCCTGTGTGATCACATGAGCCCCTGGAAGCAGAAGAGGAAGGCAGAGAGTGGCTGGCGATAGAAGGGAAGTCAGAGAAGTACAAGAAATGGTTGATAAACTGTTCTTGGCTTGAAGGTAGAGGAGACGCTTTGTCAAGGAAACAGGGGCATCAATCTACAATGGCAGGGAGCTGAATTCAGCCAACCACCAATGGGGAGAGGAACTCGAGCCCCCGCTGAACTTGCAGCCTTGACTTCAGCCTTGTAAGACCCACAGACACCGTGAGCCAGATAACCAATGGATGTTGTTTAAGCTGCTAAATTTGTGGTAATTCGTTATGGCCATGACCAGGAACTAAAACACCTCGTGAAATATACTCTGTCTCCTAAAGTTATGTTAGAAATAAATGGGGCGCCTGGGTGGCTCAGTCGGTTGGGCGTCCGACTTCGGCTCAGGTCACGATCTCACGGTCCGTGAGTTCGAGCCCCGCGTCGGGCTCTGGGCTGACGGCTCAGAGCCTGGAGCCTGCTTCCGATTCTGTGTCTCCCTCTCTCTCTGCTCCTCCCCCGTTCATGCTCTGTCTCTCTCTGTCTCAAAAATAAATAAACGTTAAAAAAAAAAAAATTAAAAAAAAAAAAAAAGAAATAATCATGTATGGAATTGCAAACCTCAAATGAAACTATGATTCTGATGGGTACAGAAAATGTACTTTCCTTAATTTTTTTATTTATAATTTCTACAGCCCCTCTCTCAAGTGCACGCCCACAGGAGTGACCTGTGGTTGGTTGGGTCTTCAGCCTAGTCCAGGCTGGTACCCTAAATGGTCACTTTGGGTTACTTTCAGTCACTCTCATAAAAATGCTCAGTTTCTCAATTTCTCCCCCTCCACCTGCTTCTGCCTCCCTCTCTCAGTTGTTACATGTTTGAAAGAACACCAGAATGGATGATTTAGGAGAACTCAGGGCATTGGAGGAGGAGGAGGTCCTCCAGTCTTCATGGTGACTTTTAATTTCTGCTTGATCTGCTGGTCTTTGGGACTGGTCTCCTTCCACTTGGATTCTATGATTCTGCTGGCCTTCAGGACAAAACATTTTGACTGTTCTAACTCGTGTTATTATTTTCCTCGGCTATATTGGGCCTGGCGTTGCCTTTCTGGCTGACTGTACCCCTCCCTGTCCCCCACATCCCCTGCCTTGTCTTTCCCTGGTAGAATAAGGCTCTTCCAGGTCTGGCCATGTTTCTGCTTTAGTTCAGAGAAGCTGCTTCATGGTCACTGCTGGAGACCCTCTCCTTGCTCCCTTTCTGGCACATCCTTCAACAGGCTCCATAGCAGGATTTGTATCATTTCAGGATCAAGTCTGTATCACATAGAAACTAAGGATGGCCCAGGAAAAGCCAGATCTCTCTGGTGTCAGGCCATAGCCACACTGGAGATAAAACTGGCAGCTGTATCTGCTTGTTTCAGTCCCCTCTTTTGTCTCTCTTTCTCCTTCCCCATCATCCCTTATATCGTATCCTCCCATCATTAAGAAGAAAGCACACTGGGCGCCTGGGTGGCGCAGTCGGTTAAGCGTCCGACTTCAGCCAGGTCACGATCTCGTGGTCCGGGAGTTCGAGACCCGCGTCGGGCTCTGGGCTGATGGCTCGGAGCCTGGAGCCTGTTTCCGATTCTGTGTCTCCTTCTCTCTCTGCCCCTCCCCCGTTCATGCTCTGTCTCTCTCTGTCCCCAAAAAAATAAATAAACGTTGAAAAAAAAAAAAAAAAGAAGAAAGCACACTGAATTTATTGTTATATGTAGAAGGCACATCTCTGCCAGACTCTGAGAGGGCTCTATAAATGTGCATCCTTGAGGCATGGTTTTTGCAATTTTAAATGGGGAAGATAAAGGAAGTTGGGAAATCCTATCTCAATAGTGCTGGCCTCTCACGCTAATTTTCTTGTGGCAAAATCTTAGTTTTCTTATCAGAAGCTGATTATTGCTTTGTTCTTTCCCTTTTCATTTCTTCTGAAACATATGTTCAGCTCCCTGCAGGAAGATGGATAAGGTAAGAGAGAAAGTATATTAATGATGTTTAAAATATCAACACATTAGAATTACTTATCCTTATAGTAAAATGATCATATCTTATTAACTAAAAAAATAAAGTCGTAACACAGTGAGTATAAAAAGAAACTGAAAACCTGAAGCTGAAAAGTTTACAATTGCAGAGTAATAAGCTTGTGGGGATTTTGAATTTGTTCCTTGTGTGTTTCTTGTCCAGTTTTTCTGCTGTGCATAGAAATTGCTTTTATAAATAATAAAGCAATGACATATTATATTTGAAACATAGGCTACTTGACGTACACATTGCTCCTTCTTGTTTCCCCCTTGTGCTCAGTTATTCCTCTAGTACCTTCCCCCATCAGGTTCTGAAATGCCATGTTGGTCAACGTTGGCTCAACTCAGCATTGTCATGGAAATTTGAAGTTACGGTTCAATGTGAACTCAGAAGTTCTCAACCTGAGCCCATAGCCCTCACACACTGTTAATATTTCCAACTCCTCACATCTCTTGACAGGAGTCATTATTCTATAAGTTTATTTGGCTTTTTAAAAATTAATTTATGTATTTTCAGCGGGGGGAGGGGCAGAGAGAGAGGGAGAGAGAGAATCCTAAGCAGGCTCTGTGCTGTCGGTACAGAGCCTGACATGGGGCTTGATCCCCATGAACTGTGAGATCATGACCTGAGCCGAAATCAAGAGTTGGACGGTCAACCAACTGAGCCACCCAGGCACCCCAATAAGTTTATTCGGCTTTACAGCATTTTGATATTTGCCTAGCTAAATTCTTACTCAGATATATTTTTCTTAAATAAGAATCTAATTCAGTGCAGATCAAAACCACAATGAGATATGACCTCATATCTGTGAGGGTGGCTATTATCAGAAAGACAAGCAATAATAAGTGGCGGTGAAACCCTTGTGCACTATCGTCAGGGGTATAAATTGGTGTACCCGCTGTGGAAAACAGAATTGCGGTTCCTCAAAAAGTGAAAAAAAGCTCTACCACACCATCTGGAAATTCCACCTCTAGGTATTTATCCAAAAGGAATGAAATCGCTGACTTAAAAAGACATCTGCACCCCATGCCCATTGTAGCATTATTTATAATAGCCAAAGCATGGAAGTAACCAAGTGTCCTTAGATGGATGCATATCTGTATATAAACCACATTTTCCTCATCCATTCATCCATTTAGGGACACTTGGTTACTTCCATGTTTTGGCTATTATAAATACAGTAAAACCTTGGTTTGCAAGCGTAATTTGTTCCGGAAACGTGTTTGTAGTCCAAAGCACTTGTATATCAAAGCGAATTTCAAGAACCATTGGCTCAGTTGTGATCATGTGATGTTTGGTGTCACATACCCCTAGTATTACAAGGCATCGCTCCTTTATCAAGTTAAAATGTATTAGAAACGTCTGCTTGTTTTGCAGAACACTCACAGAACAAGTTAATCTCAATCTGAGGTTTTACTGCATATAAACATATAACATTGTAAATGTATATGTATATTTCAGCATTAAGAAAAGAAGGAATTCCTTTACTTTGTGACAACATGGATGGACCTTGAGGACATTATGCTTAGTGAAATAAGAAATAGAAAGAAAAACACCATATGATCTCACTTACATGGAAAGTCTAAAACAAACAAACAAAAATCTGAGCTCACAGTTCAAATCTGTTAGAATGGCTATTATCTGTATGATGGTTGCCAGAGGTGGGGGGGTCAGAGATGGGAAAGATAGTTGAAGGGGGTCAAAAAATACAAACTTCCATTTACAAAATAAGTAAGTCTGAGGGGTGTAATGGACAACATGGTGACTATAGTTAATAATACTGTAATGGATGTTTGAGGGTTGCCAGGAAAGTAGATCTTAAAAGTTCTCATCACAAGGAAACAAATTTGTAACTATGTGTGGTGATGGATGTAACAGAGACTTAATGCATCGTGTACAAATACTGAATCATTGCCTTGAATGTCCTGAAATATAAGGGCGTAAGTCAATTGTACCTGAAAAGAAAAAAAAAAACCTGATTCATTGTTCCAAATGTCTAATATTGTGTCAGTTCTTGGTACGATCAGGAGACAGAGACCGTACCAATTATTTGTTTTTTTTTTTAAATTTTTTTTTTTTTCAACGTTTATTTATTTTTGGGACAGAGAGAGACAGAGCATGAACGGGGGAGGGGCAGAGAGAGAGGGAGACACAGAATAGGAAACAGGCTCCAGGCTCGGAGCCATCAGCCCAGAGCCCGATGCGGGGCTCGAACTCACGGACCGCAAGATCGTGACCTGGCTGAAGTCGGACGCTTAACCGACTGCGCCACCCAGGCGCCCCTGTACCAGTTATTTGAATAGAGATAATATAAAGAGCAATTCACTAAATACAGGGGTATTTACTAGGAAACTGAAAAGGTGAAAAGCCAACTGTAAAGTGTCAGTTGTAGTATCAATTTGTAACCGCAGTTGTAGAAAAACAAAGGGTCTGGGGAGCAAACCTTAGTAACTCAGCAGAGAAGCCCTACAGAGCTGAAACTCAGACCTCTGAGGAGGGAGTCAGCCGGCTGGTGCTGGAGGCTCTAAGGTTGGAGGAGCAATGAGGCTGGTTTTCCAAGTGATGAAAAAATTGCAGGCTGAGCTGCTGCCACTGCTGCTACCAGGGTAAAGAATCCAGGCTGCGTGTCCTTCATTATAACAGCAGGCAAGTGGGGAAGCAAGTCTCCTGCCCCCACCTCCAGCCCGCCAGTCTCCCTCTACTGCCCTCTACCGGCGGAGCCTAACAGGGCCAGCTGGCCAAGCGGGAAATGTGGTTTGTATTTTCCCAGCTTTATTGACCAGAGATGGAAGAGCTGGTGTGGAGTTGAAAGAGTTACTTAATAACCGGCACAAATATAAAATAGCATTTATATTTATGTAATATCTATGTCTAAATAAAATAAGGGAGCCTCTTAAATTTTAAATATCTGTTATAGGAAAAGAGTGTCATGGGCAAATAGACAACCAAATGTTATTTTAACATTTATAACATCTATAATTTTTTTAATGTTTATTTATTTTTGAGAGAGAGAGACACAGACAGAGAGAGAGAGACAGAGCACGAGTGGAGGAAGGGCAGAGAGAGAGGGAGACACAGAATCCGAAGCAGGTTCCAGGCTCTGAGCTGTCAGCATGGAGCCTGACGTGGGACTCGAACTCAGGAACTGGGAGACCATGACCTGAGCCGAAGTTGGATGGACAACCAAATGCTATTTTACACAAAAAACAATTTATTTTTTGAATAAGTGAACAAATGAATGAACGAACGAATGAACAAAGGAATGAGTAGATGAAAGGAGGGGTGGATACACGACATGGAAGGCCACCTTCTGGAGGTTTTCCCTCACTCAGTCTGTCACAGGAACTCTTTGTCACGGTGTTCGTGTGGACAGAGTTTTTCTTGGTAGGATTAACATCAGTTGGGATTCTCAGATGCTTTAATCACCATAAGTCGTTTCTACAGACAGCCTTTCATTCTCGGTTGCCATCATGGCAAAGAAGAGATATTTCATGAAAAGTGTTTGGATGTATCCGTTTCTTTCTCACAGAATCACAGGAAGATACTTTGGGCCCTGTTTTAAACCACAGAAGACAGATTTTGTTCTTAAATAGGAATAAAATGAATGAATGAGAAAAAAAATATGAATAATACCCATTTTAGAATAAACAAAGATTTATTACTGACTCGCGTGTCTTGTTTTGCAGGAAGACCTCAGGTTACTGGCTATGGTTAAAAAATGAATTCTCTGGCAGCGGAGAAAGAACAAAATAATGGGCTCATTGGAAACTGAAATCCAAGGTTCCTTCATGAGCTCTAGCTAAATTGGCTTCTTACCTATTTCCAGAAAATATATCCAAAGCCTTAGGACAAACTGATAAGGGTCTTCCTTTGGCATTTACCCATTAAAAGATAAGGTTTGATTTCCCTCATGATTTTTGAGCTCATAAAATCAAGTAAGAAGATAAAGCACATTAAGTGTTACATAGCGGGTTTTAACACAATGAAAAAGCCTTGCCCGAATTCGTGTTACTTCTTTCTTTTGTCTTTAAAACTCAAGTTGTCTAAGAAATTCTTTACTTTGTAAGAAGAAATATGTATGTATTCTAGAATTAATGCTAGACCTTAACAGCTTAACTTGCAGATGGAAAACAAAAAGCAAACCTGAAACTCTCCTACCCACCGAACCAGACAACTCTTGGGATTTAACAAAACAGGGTAAAAGGGAGTACCGTTGAACTTTACTCCTAAATCACTGGCGATGAAATCTTTTCTTGTGTAAAGCACAAAAGACAGAGTGTAGGAAACTTTCAGTGAAAGAATTCCTTTCTCACGGCAAACAAAGAAATAAATAACAATGAAAACATAGGGTATTCCTTAGTAACTCAGCATATTTGTGCAGGGAAAATTGGGTATATAAGTTTTAAACACAGAGGTGAGAGTTTAGATTTTGTTATACTAATACTGATACATCACACAAATCATCTTTCAAAGAAGGAAATGCTAATATATATATTTTTTATTTATTTATTTATTATTTTTGAAGAAGAGAGAGAGTGTGCAAGTGGGGGGGGGGCAGAGAGAAAGAGAGAGGGAGAGAGAGAGAATCCCAAGTAGGCTCTGCACCACCAACATGGATCCTGATATGGGGCTCGAACCCATGAACCATGAGATCATAACATGAGCCGAAATTGGATACTTAACCAACTGAGCCACTCAGGTGCCCCATGCTAATATCTTTTTAAACATATTACCAGCCTCAAAACAGTTGTGTCAATACAACTTCAAGTCTTCATTCATGAAGTTTTCCATCCTTTAATACTGATTTCTATCCTCCAATGAAAATAATGATGAGCAGTGTTCACTGATGATCTTGATAAGAACTAGGGCCTCTTCTAAGTGTTTTGCATCATGATCTCATTTAATTTTCACATCCGTCCTCACTAGTGTATTTAATAAATGTTTATAGAATGTCTACACTATGGCTTACGCTTTGGTAGTGATCCTGGTGAATTATTGTTGAGGAAAGAAAGAAAAAGGAAAAAAAAAAAAAAAAGGAAAGGGAAAAGAAAAACCTAAGACAAAAAGAAATAGAAACTTAAAGCCAGTCCTAATCTTCCATAGAACCTGGTACCTACCTTATGAGGCAAGTATGAGATAATATAATGTATTTTATATATTAATATAATATATAATATAATATATAATAATATATATAATATAATATAATATAATATAATATATATATAATAATATATATTAATATATATAATATATTTTATATATATATATATATATATATATATATATATTGGTCTCTACAGTACCCTCAACACCCATTCCAGGCACAGAGCTCCTGAACTTCTTGTAAATTCCTAAGTGATAAAAGTGACAGTGTTCTAGTATTTGGTTTTTGGCCCCAGGTCCAGGCACAGGGCTCCTAAGTCCTTTGGGACTTCCTGCGCGATAGAATGTCTTTTGTTCTAATGAGGCAACTCCGGGTGGCCACTTTCATGGCTTCTGGAGGGGGGCTGGTCACCAGAAAGATCGAGCCATGATTAAAAGGTTGGGCTTTTGAGCATCCTCCCCTCAATTCTCTAGATAGAGGAGACAGCCTGAAAATGGAGTTAATAATTGATCGTGCCTACCTGAGGAAGGCTTCGTAAAAATTCCAATAGTATGGGGTTCTGGGAGCTTCCAGGTTGGTGAACGTGTGCACATATTGGCAGGGTGACACATTCCACCTCCACGGGGTCAGAAGCTCCTGTGCTGGGGACCCTTCCAGAGTTTGTGTTATTTATCCAAATCTGGCAGTTCATTCCTATCATTTATCATACCCTTTAATAAACTGCTAACCACATACGTAAGTGGTTCCCTGAATTCTGCGAGCTGTTCTAGCAAATAATCAAATCAAAAGGGGAGGAGGTGGTGAGGACCTCTGGTTTGTAGCCAACTCGGACAGAAGTTGTGGTTCACCAGGGGACCTATTACTTGTGATTGGCATCTGAAGTGGGGGCAGTCTTGGGCGACTGTGTCCTTAGCCAGTGGGATCAATGCCATCTCCAGGCAGACAGTGTCAGAACTGAGTCCAATCAGAGGACAAAATCTGCTGTCAGAAGTGTTGAGAGTGTGGTAGTCGTGTAAGAGCACAGGAGACACCCGGGAGAGAGACTGAGTTTTTCCTTTACAGGCAGGTACTGTTATAGTTTATATTTACAGAAGAGAAAACAAACTTCCAGAAAGACACTGTGCCTTGCTCAGGATAACCCCATGGGAGGTGTCGGAGCCAAGGCTTCCCTCAGGTCTCTTTTTAGGTCACAGGGTTGTCAGATGGCCTCAAACTGTGTCATTCCCCTCCTGCTGCATCTAGGCCCCCTCCCCCCCTGTTGTCCCTCCCCCTCACTCACTGAGCACTTCTTGCGACGCTGCCTTGAACTGACACTGTGTCTTGATTTATTCTGAGTGCACGCTTGGCTCCCAGCTGGATTCTCAGCTTTGCAAGAGCAGGTGTCATTTTAATGTCATCTTTACCTCTCACCCCACTACCAGTTTGACGCGTACTAACACCGTCCATGCATGCCTGGCTGGCTCAGTCAGAAAAGCATGCAGCTCTTGATCTCAGGGTTGTGAGTTCCAGCCCCGTGTTGGGTGTAGAGATTATCTACATAAATGAAACTTAAAAACAAACAAACAAATACTGTCCAATGAGTAAAGGACAATTAATTAATTAATTAATTATTTTTTTTCTTAAAATAACAGACTCATTCTCTCAGAGGTCTGGAGAAATCTCCAGTCAGTACCACGGAGCTGAAACCAAGGTGTCCTGTGAAACCAGTTATGTCCTGTGAAAGCTCTAGGGGAGAATCTGATTCTTGTCTTTTCCAGCTTCTGGTGACTTCTGACATTCCCTGACTTGTGGCTACAGCCCTCCAATGTAGCCTCTGTCTTTTTTCCTTTTTTTTAAATTGTTGAATCAACTTTAAAGGCTTTATTTTTTAGAGCAGTTTTAGGTTCACAGCAAAATTAAAATGAGGACACAAAAATTTCCCATATACTTCCTGTCCCCCATACATGCGTAGCCTCCCTCATGATCGATATCCCCCATCAGACCGGTACATCTGTTACAACTGATGAACCCGCATTGATACATCATAATCACCGAAAGTCCACAGTTTGTACTAAGGTTGACTTTCATGTACATTCTTGAAGTTTGGATAAATGTAAACTGAATTCTATAGGTCCGTCATTATAATTTCATGCAGAGTGTTTTCACTGCCCTAAAAATCATCTGTGCTTTGCCTATTCATCTCTCCCTGTCCCCTACCCCCTGGCAACCACACTGATATTTTACTGTCACGATAGTTTTGTCTTTTTCAGAATGTCATATAGTTAGGATCCTACAGTAGGTAGCCTTTTCATATTGGCTTCTTTCACTTAGTAATATGCATTTAGGTTTTCTCCATGTCTTTTCATGGTTCGTTTCTTTTTAGCGCTGAATAACATTCCATTGTCTGGATGTGCTACAGCTTATTCATTCACCTACTGCCAGGATATCTTGGTTGCTTCCAAGCTTTGCCAGTTATGAATAAAGCTGCTATAAATATCCACATGTGTTTTTTTGTGTGGACATAAATTTTCAACTCCTTTGGGTAAACAGCCAAGAGCGTGATTGCTGGATCATTTGGTAAGAGTATGTTTCACTTTGTAAGAAAGCACTAAATTGTCTTCCAAAGTGGCTGTACCGTGTTGCATTCCCAGCAGCAACGAATGCCAGTTTCTGATGCTTCACATCCTCACCAGCGTTTGGTGTTGCCAGTGTTCCAGGGTTTGGCTACTCTCGCAGGTGGGTAGTGGTATGTCAAAATCGTTCTAATTTTTTGCATTTTTCTGCTGACATATGATGTGGATCATCTGTTTGTATGCTTGTTTGTCATTTGTGTTTCTTCTTTGGTGAAGTGTCTATTAAGGTCCTTGGCATATATTTTAATCTGATTGCTTGTTTTCTTATTGTTGGGGTTGAAGAGTTCTTTGCCTATTTACCGTAACAGTTCTTTACCAGAATTGTGGTTTTTTTTTAAATGTCTATTTTATTTATTTTGAGAGAGAGAGAGAGAGAGCGTACGTGTGTGTGTGTGTGTGTGTGTGTGAGTGCCCTTGAGTGAGGGAGGGGCAGAGAGAGAGGGAGAGAAAGAATCCGAAGCAGGCTCTGCACTGATGGACACAGGACATGAACCAAACTGTGAGATCATAACTTGAGCTGAAATCAAGAGTTGGGCACTTAACCGACTGAGCCACCCAGGCACCTCTATCCGATTTGTGTTTTGCAAATATTTTCTCCTAGCCTTGTGGCTTGTCTTCTCATTCTCTTGGCATTGTCTTTCCACAAAGAAAAGTTTTTAATTTTTATGAAGTCCAGTTTATCAATAATCTCTTTCATAGATTGTGCCTTTGGGGTTGCACTGAAAAGTCATGGCCATACCCAAGGTCATCTAGATTTTCTCCCAGGTGATCTTCTAGAAGTTTTGTAGTTTTGCATTTTACATTTTGGTCTATGATCCATTTTAAGTTAATTTAAATTTTTTTCTTTACTGTTTATTTCTGAGAGAGAGAGAGATGATGGCATGTGACCGGGGCTGGGGCAGAGAGAGAGGGAGACACAGAATCTGAGGCAGGCTCCAGGCTCTGAGCTGTCAGCACAGAGCCCGACACAGGGCTTGAACTCATGGACTGCGAGCTCGTGACCTGAGCCAAAGTCGGACGCTCAACTGACTGAACCACCCAGGTGCCCCTAAGTTAATTTTTTTGAAGGGTACAAGGTCTGCATCTAGATTCAGTTTATTTTATTTATTTATTTATTTATTTTTTATGTGAATGCCCAATTGTTCCAGCACCATTTGTTGAAAAGCCTATCTTTGCTGCCTTTGCTTCTTTGTAGGAATAAGATGCTTTTCAGTATGGAATATTGGAAAGATAGCCAGATGTGAATCAGCAGTAAGAGCATGGGCCATGGTGTTAAATGGGCATCTTAAAGTCACACTTTGGCCCTTTCCATCTATAAGATCTTCGGGAAGCCATCTCGACTTAATTATTAATATTTAAGCTGATGATTGTAATGGATTAATATGAAATAAAACTAGCTTAATGTATTAAATGTGATTTTTTAAAGGTTATTTATTTATTTTGAGAGAGTCAAAGAGAGAGAGAGAGCACGCATGGGCGGGGAAGGGGCAGAGAGAGAGGGAGAGAATTTCAAGCAGGATCCTCACCAGCAGCACCGAGCCCAACGAGGGGCTTGATCCTATGAATTGGGAGATCAGACCTGAACCCAAACCAAGAGCCAGACACAACCAACTGAGCCACCCAGGCACCCCTTAAATGTGCTTTTTAAACTATGTTTCGTGAAACATACACCTTACGCTGACTGGTGACAGACATCAATCTGCCCTGAATGCCACAGGGACCTGGAGTAGTGCAGTACAGTTTGGTGCAAAGATCACTGTACTGGTGGGGTTCTCAGTGGCATTCATGGGTCGACAGTATTGGCATCATCTGGGAACTTGGTAGAAATGCAAAGATCCCTGGACCTGAGTTAGATCTGTAGAAAGTGTGGTAATGGGACCCAGCAGCCACGGGTAATACCAGTCTTCCTGGTCATTCTGAGGCACTCCAAAGTTTGATACTTACTGCTGTGCATGAAACCTGTCTTTGACTGCAGGCAGACTATCTCCACCCTCTGGTAATCAGTTTACTCACCTTTAAAATGTGGCAGAAGATCACATGTTGTTAAGAGCTCTCCCATTTTGACAGTCAGTAATTCTGTTCTTAAGAACTGCTGATAAGTTTATTAACAACTCTTATTATGTGACAGGCACTTTGTCAGCTGCATGACATATAGTACTTCAAATAATCATAGAAAATCTATAAAGTATAAAACTGAGGTTTCATTTCACTTGTGGAACTTGAATTTTAGTTCAAGAATACTAAAATAGTTCATTATAAAGTTAGGATACCAAAGATGCCAGTTTCCAAAGCTGTGGCTTAATCTCTTTACTATACCGATCCTTGGGAATGGGTGTCAGCAATGTTGGTCTGTTTATTGTTAAAAGCTCATCATCAGGAGCAATGTATTCTGAGTATTGCTCTGTAGTCATTCACCAGATTTCTAATAGATTGGGTCGAAGACTGCTAATCAAAGTTTCCAGTGGAGAATGGATGTCAACCCAAATATCCCTGTGTTCCACTGCTAAAACTCACTTCACTTTGTAGAGCATTTTCTCACCAAATTAATATCTCTTCACTTGATTTTGTGCAAGGTGGAATAATGGAAAAATTCAGATATGGTCATTTTAATTTGTTATGTTAGCTTGTTATCACCCCAAAACTAAGAGGTCAATTCTAATCACAATTTTTTAATACATTAAGGCAAATTCAATGGATATATTATATCATAGGTCTTTGGTGAAGCATCTCGAGGTGCTGTTTGCTTGGAAAAGTGATGGTTAAGACTCAGAGATTGTTCTTTATTTTTTTAAATTTTTTTTTCAACGTTTATTTATTTTTGGCACAGAGAGAGAGCATGAACGGGGGAGGGGCAGAGAGAGAGGGAGACACAGAATCCGAAATAGGCTCCAGGCTCTGAGCCATCAGCCCAGAGCCCGACGCGGGGCTCGAACTCACGGACCGCGAGATCGTGACCTGGCTGAAGTCGGTCGCTTAACCGACTGCGCCACCCAGGCGCCCCAGAGATTGTTCTTTAAAATGAAGGAAGACAGGGGTGCCTGGGTGGCTCAGTTGGTTAAGTGTCCGACTTCAGCTCAGGTCATGATCTCATTGTTCCTGAGTTTGAGCTTCACGTCGGGCTCTGTGCTGACAGCTCAGAGCCTGGAGCCTATTTCAGATTCTGTGTCTCCCTCTCTCTCTCTGTCTCTGCCCCTCCCCCACTTGTGCACGCTCGCTCTCTCTCTCTCTCTCTCTCCTCTCAAAAATATGTAAACATTAAATAAAAAATTAAAATGAAGGAAGACATGGTCTCTCTCCATCATCTTCTAGGTAGGTTTGGCTAGAGTAGTCAGGCCTTTGACAATCTTTTTTATATATTTCATAATATAGTGTTGATAACTTAGAGTGAAAATTTGGAAAACTTGGATTTGATTTGCATCTCCTCTAAGTTTTCATTCCTTGTCTAAAAAAAATGATGGTATTTTAAAAAATCCCTGTTGATTTTCTAACAGTTTAATGAAAAACAAGTATAATAATATTGGACATACTTTTATCTGTGAGGTATGTAATCTTTTTCAATTGTTAGTACTTTATATGTAAAGAACCTATGAGGTTATTATAATGAAACAAGTGATTTTACAGGTATATACAGCAGTCTTTAGCAGAAAGAAGCTAAACACATATTTCATTTAAATGTTAATATGAAATAAATGTTTCTAGTCTTTGTAAACATTTTTGTCTCTTACTAGAACTTTACTTTCGATGCATGCTTGTTGCAATTTAAATTTTCTCATTTAAAAGTTTCAGTAATTTAAAAATGTTTATGTAATGCTTAATGTACTCCAGACTCTGGGCTTGATGCTGGGAAAATGAAAAGCTTACTGTTAAGGGTTGTAATTGGACTCAGATATAAAAATTCAATCGTAACGAAGTGTGTTGAGTCCCACAATAAGGTATTTTTAACTGATACATAAGTTACATAATCAATAAGATTTGGTGAGTGTTTGTAGGAGGTGAGGAAGGAGAATCCAAGGATGAGCTTGGCTTGGGAAGTTAGGCAAATAGTGGTCTCATTTCGTGTGATAGAAATTCTGAAGAGTAGTATGTTTGCATGGGGCGGTGATGCGTTCAGTATAGAATGCAATTAGTTTGAGGTGTCTTTTGGACACCCAGGTAGGAGTGCCAATTGTTAAGTTGATTTATATGAGCTGCGCCCCAGAGATAGAGGCTTTAGCCTGGGGATTAGAATTCCGGAGTCATCAGCATATAGATAATAACTTTTCCATCTTCATAGTATGACAGTTATATTATTCTCTTCAAGGAGAAAGTATACTTGAAATATATGAACCCATGAGCATTTTTAGTCAACTTTCAGGGATTCCTCTTTAAATGGACTAGGTAAGCATAGTATTCCAATAATGGAGCCTCAAGAGGATTGATCCATCACCTTCCATCATTCAGACGTGGATTTATATAAAGGCAGGGATACATTCTCGCACAAACGGAAAATTCATTCAAAAGAGATGAATTGGAGTCACATGTGCCAAAAGCAAGTCTTTACCTCCTCCACAGGAAAGCTTCCCCTTTATCACAATTCAGCAGTCTGAGGGAAAATAAGGCTTAACAAGCAAGATGCTGAGGGAGTAAAGTTGGGTCGATATTTTAATTTGTGTCCTACAATTATGGATGCAGATAGCATTTCTTGAAACTGTGCTGATTCTTAATAGCCAGTGTCCAGCACACATTTTATTTCCCATCAGTTGCTCTTGAAGACCCATGTGATATATAAACTCAAAATTGCTCCTCTAAAAATCGTAATTGGTAGATAGTGTTAGACGCTCTGATCTCTACCGACCTCACTCATCCTTTGCCTCCACGCTGTTCAGTCCATCGATGTGTATCCCTTAAAACTTGTCTGATGGTATTAAGACATTTTAACTTTATTAGATCTTCAGAAGGAAATATGTTGTCTTATTGATTGCATTTTGGGGAGACTTTATTTACCAGTAAATAATAAAAATAGTAAAATAAAATTAAAAAGGAAAATAAAATCAATACTTCCACGACACAGCTTTATCCAGATGCGTGTGGTTTTAAGTATTATCAAATTAATTCTTCCTTTTTTAAAATGCACTTCCCTCTCTCCTTCCCCCATACACAGAACTGTAGTGAGTATCTTCAAGGAAGGCACAATTTTCTTCTTTTTGAATTATTTTGTGTAGCAAATTAGGAATGTAATTGCCGGATCAAAGAAACCTTCACTTGAACCTTCATACTGCTTTCCAAATGTTGGAACCATTTTGTCACTTACTGATTTTAAGAGTAATTATTTTTGCAGCTTTCAAATCATATCTGCACAAAACCCATTTCTCTGGTCTTGCCGAACACCAAGTTTCTAAGTCAAGTTATGAAATGTTCATTTTAGGTCATTTTACTATCATACTCTTCAGGTGTTTTTCGTGGGGATGGAAAGAAGGAATGAGAACAGTTTTGATTAATCTTAGGTACTATAAACAAGGATAATATAAAAAATAATTGCTTGTTTTTTAAAATATTTATTTATTTTTGAGAGATAGAGAGAGATGGAGAGTGGGGGAAGGGCAGAGAGAGGGAGACACAGAATCCGAAGCAGGCTCCTGGTTCCGAGCTGTCAGCACAGAGCCTGACACGGGGCTCGAACCCATGAACCATGAGGTCATGAGCTTCAGCTTAACCGACTGAGCTACCCAGGCACCTGAATAATGACTTGTTTGCAATAGCTATTGCCCAATCAGAAGGTAAGTCTGAGCAATTAGAATGCCAGACAGTGTGAACAACTTGTGCAGCTGGACTAGTGCATCTTCTGAATGTCAGCCCTCACTATGAAGTCCTCGCTAGCTCTCAAGACAAATAGTGAGTTGATGGTACAGTTGAGCTGTTATTTGAATTCAATAGCTTACTTTGAGATAGGGTTTTAGAAACGATTCAATGGAAGTCTCTCGTCTTTTCACCGTGGACTGCCAACTGATAGAAGTATTAGATACGAAAAAGAGGGGAAAGTTGGACAGATAACAAAAATTGAAGAGATGCTCAATCATCCTTATAATCAGAGAGATGCAATTCAAAAGAAGTATATCTCATTTTGTTTACCCAAGATTGGCAAAGATCGTGAGGTTGGATAATTCCTGGCATCGGCCAAGATAGGGAGAAAAGAAAATGCTACTGCAATTAACAGAGTAGATTTTAAAACACAGTGTTGTGTTTTAATTTAATTTAATTTTATTTATTAATTGTGACATAATTAATAAACAGAAAAAAGATCTATAACATATGTTATTTATGTAAATTAAAATATTTAAAATAACAAAAGCATGGTATATGCATGTATGTGTATTTAAAGAGAGATTACAATTAGAATGGTAGGTAAATGTAAATGGCCAAACTTCCCTCCAAAGGAGGACCAAGGGCATGTATGAAGTATCTTTTTTCCTTTTAATTTTTTTAGCGTTTTTTATTTATTTTTGAGAGAGACAGAGACAAAGTGTGAGCGGGGGAGGGGCAGAGAGAAAGGGAGACCCAGAATCTGAAGCAGCTCCAGGCTCCGAGCTGTCAGCACAGAGCCCACGCGGGGCTCGAACTCAGGAACCCTGAGATCATGACCTGAGCTGAAGTCGGACGCTTAGCCAACGGAGCCACCCTGGCGCCCCTGGGAAGTATCTTTAAGTAGCATCCAACAGGGGTGGGAAGAGTACAGGAGATAGAGATGAGGAAGAATATAATAACATTCAACAATAAGGCTCTAATATGGAAACCTGACAACAGTGTGCCTTAATCTAGGGAATGTGATTAACTCAACTAGCTGCATCAGAGATAAAAATAGAACAAGAATAAGGGAAGGAAAGAAGGAAGGAAGGTGGAAGGGAAGGAAGAAAGAAGGCAAGAGGCAAGGACAGAGAATGAGAAACTAAAAAAGGTACATATGAAGGTAGGTATAAAGAAGGAAGCAAAAAAAAAAAACCAAACCAAAACAACAACAAAAAAAACAACCCAGCATGTTTTTTGTCAGCCTGTGAAGTCTACACAAAAATTTGTCAGCCTGTGAAGTCTACACAAAAATTCAGGATCTCAAAAATACAGCTATAAAAACTTTGTAAACAAAATTAAAAAACAAAGCTGGGGAAAATGTTTGCAAAATATATGACAAAGGATTATTTTTTTGGCATATTAGGAAATCTTACAAATTGACAATCTAACAGCAAAGAACGTTTACAGTACAGATTGTTCACAAATATCTAACAATTACAAATATCTAATAATTATATGGAAAGTTGCCTAAATTTACTTATGATTCACAGCAACTGATACTATTAAATTGGCACAGATTAACAGAGTTTCACAATGCCCACCACCGGTAAGTGGAAGAATTCTGGAAGTTTCATACACTGTTGAAGGGAATATATAATTGAGATAGCCTTATTTAAAGGGCAATTTGGCCACTTCAATGAAAACTTAAGATGTATATTTTCTTTGACTCAGATATCTTGGAAATTATCCCATATATTCATTAACACGTATGTGGAAATATATACATATGTATGATCTTTGTTACTTAGGGAATTCATTTAGCTTCTATGTGAATATTTTCCTCACTTGTAAAAGATAATAATAATAATAATAATAGTTACTCCCTCATAAATTTGGTGTTTGGAGTTACTGTTATATAATGAGTTATTATATATAAATTACTTAAAACAGTACCTGGTCCATAGTAATAATAATAGTGTGATAACATTAACAATATTACTACTACAGCTATAGTTGTATTTATTGCAGTATTACTGTAATACTGAAAACAACCATAGAAACGTTAATTTTTATCAGTGGAACATCAGTTAAATTAATTATGGTCTCTCCATCCAATGGCATATTCTATGTGCATAACGAGATGAAAGGTTTCGGTGAAACATTATTAAGTGGACAAAGGAAAATTCAGAACAATGCATGTGCTCAGCTTGTATTTATATGAGAAAGAAAGGAAATATGTTATATATGAGAATATATAATTGTCGATAGGAGTTATTGATGGAGATGGGATGCAAAAGATTCTTTAAGCTGTTTGAATTTCAAGTCCTTTGCTATTTTTATAATGATAAAAGCGCTGTCATAGTAAGTATAAACAGGAGATATTTATTGATACGGAAAACCACTTTCAGTATATTCCCCACTGCAAATAGTAGGCTACATCAGTAAATATTTATTCTCCTTTCTATTCATGTATACAACACACATACGGTTCTGGAAAGCTACATACCAACATCTAAACACTGATCATTTCTGGGTAGTGGCATTCTTGGAAGTTTCATTTCTCTGCTCTTCTTTCTACAAATTTTTAAAAATAAAATAAATATTGTTTTGACAAAAAGCAAACAATTACAGATGTTTGCATATATATATATATGGACAAATATTAATATTATCACCATCTCTTCAATAGAAAATTAGCTATTTAAGTCTTTATGATTTTTCTGTATCTTCCCTAAACTTTCAGTAATATTTAAATTTAAAAAAATGACATGTTGCGGGGTTAATTTTAGCTCTGAAAATTCCTAGCCACGTGAAATTAGTCTATTTAAATATTCTCTTTTTTGTTTGTTTTCCTGAGCCTTTGTTTGCTTATCTGTAAAGCCTGATGATCGTATTAAAAATAAGTATGCAAACCTTTTGGCTGTTTTGTCAGGTCTTTACAAATGTTAGCTGCTAGTGTTATTATAAACTTGTCTGTGAGCATCATGTTCAGTGATGGTTGAAAATAATTCATAAATTGAAAATAAAACAAAGATTCTGCTGCAATTAATTATTCATTGCAGAGCTAGTCGCATTTAGTATTCCCTGTCAGCCTTCTGGCAAAACGTAAATGACTCGAACCACCTCATCAAATGGTTATGTTTCACTTCTGTTTCCACGCTCAGCAGTGTCTATAACAATTTGTTTAACCTAAGAGAGGATCAATTAATTTCATCTGAATTAAGTGGAATAAGCTTTACTAATCAATGATTTAAAAAAAATGTTAACATTTATTTATTTTTGAGAGACAGAGAGAGACAGAGCATGAGCAGGGGAGGGGCAGACACACACACACACACACACACACACACACACACAGAATCTGAAGCAGGCTCCAGGCTCTGAGCTGCAAGCACAGAGCCCAATGCAGGGCTCGAACCCACGAACCACGAGATCATGACCTGAGCCGAAGTCAGCTGCTTAAACGACTGAACCACCCAGGCTCCCCTACTGATCAATGCTTTTATCTAAAATAAATATTTTTATGGCTATCATATTTTTTTTCTTGTCTTTGGGAAACATTTAACTTAATTTAATTTTTTCATGATAAGGAGAACAAAAAGGGGATTTGAAAATGCACTGAAATGAGCTCCTTAAGAAACTCACCCATGTTTGGCTTCTCTTTCCTTTTGTTTTCCTTTTGATGGCACTTCTGTGAAACTGAGTTTCCTTTTATCTAGGAAAATTTACTGGATCCTTTTATGATTTAGGTATAGTTAGTTCATCAGAATTGAAATTTTAGAATTTATGTCTTCTTGGTGTTCGCCTTCTTTTAGAGGACACTTAAGGTTCTGAAAAGCATCCCTGGGTTTAAGAACCCCTGAGTGCCTCCATACACATGGTGACTTTCAAGTGCTAATTGACACACTCTATATATCACAGGATGCCAAGATCACTAGATGAGACACCTAAAGAGAAACATCAAAAGCTCTCTCCTTCAAAGGAGCTCCCCAAAACTGTTGGGAGTGCAAATTGGTACAACCTCTACTGGGGAACAATCTGCCAGTTATTATCAAAATTTTTAATGCAGCTATACTTGCAACCTGCAACCCCATGGCTTAGAATATATCACGTGGATATATAGGCATTTGTTGGCCACAATATACGTGCATAGTTTTTAAAACATTAGGGAACCAATAGACCCAACATTGTGTCCCGTACATTGTGGGAACGGAAGGAAAGATGTCAATGTCAAGAGATACATGCTGAAGAACTTAGGAAGAACCGAACTATGACAAAATGTTAATATTCTTAAATCTAGGTGATGTTATTAAGAAAAAATTTTCGATGTCGCCGTTGAAGACGGTAAGGCAGACTTCATTCAGGACCTTCACAACAGACATAGGGACCACTACAAGATTTTGCAGCTCGATGCCAATTCTGAGTGCAGCATAGACAAGTGAGAATTTATAGCCAAGGACTAGCATGGGGGTCTGTGGATGGAAAGTTTCTAAAAAGAAACATCAAGGGTAAGGGATGTTCTGACTCAACCCATTTAACAGGATTCTTGCTGAAGACAGGCCAGGGTGATCAGGTCATCTGGGAGATGAACAGATATAGAAGATATTGAGATTGGAGAAGTTCTCACCAAAACTAGATTTTACTAGTTCAGGAGCCTGACTGAAATTTGATCAAGTAAAGAATCTTTGTCAGTTCTATTTCTAACATACAATTTCCATTTTTCTCCGTGTTGATAACGTTAATAGTAAAAAGTTAGAAAAAAAGTACTAGAAAGTTAGAAAAAAAGTAATTTGAGTAAACAAATTATAGTCTATCTATAAACTTTTATCTTATGCAGTTGTCAAACAAAAAAAAGGAGATCTGTTTGAGCCAGGATGAAAGTAAATATTAGACATGTCTTCAAGTGAAAATGGTAATTGGCAGAAAAGTATTCACATTACGAGCCACAGAGAGGATTTGAAGAGTTACTTTAAAATAAGACTCTAGAGCTATGATAGAATAGCTTGCAGAAGGCAAACACTCCTACTGAGCACAATTAGAAATCTGGAGAAAATAGAAACAGCCTATGCTTCAAGGCACCAAAGAGCCACTGAAGCAGCCAGGATTTAAGGGACAAGATTTCAGAGAGGAGAAAATCTTGGAGGAGGAAGATGGCATTTGTAGTTGCTTTTTTCCCTCAGAATGTTTGCTTATTCTTGGTACTGATCGAGTGGTTGAGAATTTAGATACAGGGTAGGAAGAGGTTTGCGGCGAGGAGGGGGAGAAGTCAGCAGAAACCTTGGCAATTTCACAGGGGGAAAGAGAAAAAATGGCAGGTTAGTGCTACCAAAACAGGACATGCGGCGGGGCAAGATCCTGGTGAAAAGGAGGCATGGAGAAGTGAGACCGTGTGATCAGCTCTGTCCTTGAGGCATTTGCCAAATTCTTCAACTACACAGGGAAGGAACCTAAGGTGGTAAGCAGAAATCTCATGAAAATCAGAGTGGAGTGTTTTACCATTGCTAGGTGGCAAGAAGACAAAAACTATACTTCAGAATCCACTAAAAGGAGGGACTTTAAACAACTTTCAGAGAGCTATCGACTAGGAGTAGAAGTGAAACAGAAAAATGAATCTTTATAAAAACTGTAACTCACATTAAGTCAACCCAGTCCCTGATTGGATAAAGGTGACCTGCCCACACTCTATCAGAGGAAGAGTGAAGCTAGGGGAAGATAATACCTTCTGGGGCCTCTACAGTCTATCGTATAAAATGTCTACCAAGCAATAAAAAATTATCAGGTATTCTGATAATTAGGACCAGGGGGGAAAGAAGACAATAGAAAGAGCCACAGATGGTCTAAATACTGGAATTACCAGAAATGGACTTTACAATAGCTGTGATCAGTAGTTTCCAGAAAATAGATAATAAGGTGGAGAATGCCATTAAAGAAGTGAAAATTTAATTATCAAAAAATGAAATAACACTAAAAATTCAATAGATGAGTTTAATAGTAGATTGCACGTGGCAGAAAAGAGGATCAGGAAATTGGTCAGTGGAAGATATCCTGGCTGAGGCACAGAGAGCAAAAATGATAGAAAGCAAAAGAGTGTAAGATACATATGGGATGAGGTGAGAAAGCGTAATATATGTAATTGGAGTCCCAAAGCTGAAGGAAAGAAAGAACCAGACAGAAGGACTAATTGAAGAATAATGACTGGGCATTTTCTAAAAATATAAAAGAAAATCTTGCTACAGATTCAAGAATGTCTAGAACTCAAAGCATAAAAAATGCCAAGGAAAGGATACATGAGTGTATTTGAACTAATAAACATATGTAGAAAATTGCACCCACCAATGAGATAATGCATTTTGTTGTCAAGTACATGGAACATTTACCAAAATTGACTCTATGGCGAGCTATATAGTGAGACTACTCACTAGGGGTGATAGTGAGTGATGGCATTTCCATTTCTACCCTTAATTCCTGGATCCATGAATCTTGGTTAATGGGAGAAAAGCACTATATATTAGATGCTGATTTAGAACACATACAGGCTCCTTGTGGGCATCGCCTCATCACGGCAAGGTATTGACACATAGTTGGTGCTATAATTGAGTCTTCAAAAGGCCATTTAACCTCTCTATTAGGTTGGTTGCTTTGGAATTGTGGGGGAACATTGTAAGACCAGTTAAGTTCATGATCATGGGCTCACTGCCATGTTTCTTTTGCTATGAAGTGAGTTCTTTGGTCAGAGCCAATACTGTGTGGGATACTGTAACAGTAGACAAGGCATTCTGTAAGTCTGTGGATGGTAGTTTGGGCAGACATATTGCATCAGAGAAGGCAAATCGTATCCAGAGTAAGTATCTTTTTTAGTAATGGCAAACTTCTGCCCCTTCCATGATAGAAGCAGTCCAATGTAATCATCATCCCACCAGATAACTGGCAGATCACACTGGGGAATGATGCCATATCTTGTACTTAGCGTTGGTCTTTGCTGTTGGTAGACTGGGCACTCAGCAGTGATTGTAGCCAGGTTGATATGGTGAGTGGAAGCCCAGGTTGTTGAGCACATGCATAATCATTATTCCTGCCATCATAGTAACTTTATTTCTGATGGAAACAATGATAGGAGTAGTCATGGAAAGAAGCTGACAGGTACCCACAAAAGGGGTCATCCTATGCATTTGATTATTAAAGTCCTCCTACACTGGACCACTTTTCTGTGAACATTCACACAAGACACAATTATCTTTACAGCATTTCCCCATTCAGAGAGGTCTATCCACGTTCCCCTTCCACAGACCTCTATGTAACCCATTTTCCAACTATGTTCCTTTTAAGTACCTCATCGTCCAAGCAAGCCAATGGTCACAAGTCATGAATTGGTATAGACTTACATTTCTGGTGATTTCTCCTTTAAAGAAAAATGAACAATCAGCTGAAGAAAGTTCTCCCACTGGTAGGATTTCCTTTCACCACTGCCTTTTTCAGAGATGTCTCAGAAAGTGGATGTAGAGTTCTAGCTGTCCACTTTTGGGTGTGCCTGCATATCATGAAGAATTATCTGTAAATCAGGCCTGAGTTTCTCTTCCTCCATCAATTGAACTCTATGTGAAACCATAGTTGGGAGAGATAAGGTCATTGAGTAGACGTAGTGTCCACTAGCATTTGGGTTACTTCTTCTCAAATTTACTTGTGCCTTCAGGGCTTACTGAAACCCAATCTCATGTATATCTCTTCCGTCTGATAGTAGAGTGCTACTGTACATGCCCAACTTTATTGCTTGGTGAGTCAGTTGACACCCTGTCCCTCCTGGGCAGCTCAGGTCATGTGGTAGCTTTCCTTTCTCAAAAGGAAAGTGTATCTACAGAGGCTGGCAGGGTAGGGCTATGCTCCTTCTAGAGGCCTTAAAGGACAATCTATTTCCTTGACTTTTTTCAGCATCTAGATGCCGCCCATGTTTCTTGGCTGTAGGTCTTTTTCCAGCAACATTACTGCAGTGCTTTCTCTGAGCTTAGCCGGGAAAGTTTATCTGTTTTCAAGAACACATATGACTAGATTGTAACCACCTAGAGAAGACAGGATAATCTTCACATATCAAGGGCTGCATCTTTAATCATATCTGCAAAGATATCTGCTTTTGCTACAGAAGGAGACATATTTGCATGTTCTGAGGACTAGGTCATGGATATCTCTGGGGCCATTTTCTATCACAGATGCCTGCTATCAGTGTGGATGTCCCATTCAGTATAATAAGGCAAGAAACAGAACAGAAATGAAAGCATAGTGACCAAAAAAAAAAAAAAAAATCATTAGTTGCATGTGTTATGGTTGTATACCTAAAAAAACCAGGAAACAAGCTACTAGAAATAACAGATGAAATATTAAAAATAATTCATGAATTTAGTAATTTTATTCAAGATAGGGATTAAAAATTAATTCTATAATCACATAGTAGACAAAGACAAAAATGAACTGAAATAAAAAATTTCATTTATAATAGTACCAGAAACATAAAAAAATCTAGGATTAAATCTAATAAGGTGTATGAAAATCTCGTCCAGTAAAATCCCTACATTGTTGAAGGATATCAAAGATCTGAATAAATGGAAGAGCATATTTAATGGATCAGTAGTCTCAATATTATGAAGACATCAGTTTCCCTCAAATTAATCTATAGATTAAATGCTATCTAAATCAAAATACCATTAGTGGGTTTTTTTCCCCACAGATATTGACAGGTGATTTTAAAGTTCATATAGTATTATATAGGGCTAATAACCAAAACAGTTTTGAAGAACAACAAAGCTGGAAGCCTTAAGCTTATGTGTAGGTATCTACATGTATCATAAAGCTATAGAAATTACAGAAGTGTGGTGTTGTCACCCAAACTGACCATGGAATAGATTGAAGAATCCAGATACAGGCCTATGCTACAATGGAATGGAGGAAATGCTGATCTTCTCAATAAACATTCCTCAGTCAATTGGCTATCCATACTGGAAAAAGTATATTTTAATCCCTACTTCACATATACACAAATCAATTCCAGAGCATTTGCACAACTAAATGCAGACAGTAAAATAATAAAGACTTTAGAGATTAAGGCAAAAGAGCCTTGTATCATGACCGTGAAATTGTCAAAGAGTTCTTAAATAGGACACAGAAAGCACTAGCCATAAAAATAAATGAATTGGACTCTACTTAAAATGAAAGAGCTCCCGTCCATCAGAACACATCAATAAGTGAGTGAAGGCATCCAACAGAGGGCGGGAACATATTCATGAATATATAAAGAGCTTCTGACACCAGTAAGAAACGAACAGATCACTTAATAGAAAGATGGGCAAAAGATTTGAACAGACATTTCACTGAAGAGAAGATCCAAATGGCTAATAAGCAAATGAAAAAAAAGTTCAACTTCATTAGTCATCAAGGAAATACAAATCAAAGCCATAATATCACACGGGCTACATATTCATCTTAATGGCTACAATGGAAACCACCCAAATGCTAAGTGTTGGCCATCGTGTGGAAAAACTAGAACTTTGTTCATGACTAGTGGGAGCATATTTATTTTGGAAAATGAGCATTACCAACGAAAGCTGAAGATAAGTGTATCTAGGGCCTAGACATTCTACTCCGAGGTAGACAGCCGGCAGAAATGTGTACATATATTCATCTAAAACATGTACAGATAGTTCTATGATGTCCATGTGAATTTTAAAAAGTCACCATGCTATGTAAAATCTCACAAGAAAACCCACGGGGATTATGGGAAAAATGGAGTTTAGGGCAAAGTACTCAAACACTTTATCGGTGACACATAAAAAGGATAAGAACCTGATAAAAATGATAGTGCAATTTTATACAAGTAAACAGTTAAGAAATATATAAATACTATAATAAATATGGCATTTTTCCTTGAAAAAGACCTAAAGTTTCCCTTTGGAAGTGGGCATCAAGGGTTGTAGCTTGTGAATGATTGTGAAATGCTGGAGGGGGATGTACCACTTTCCTACATTGTCGTAAGAAACTACCACAAATTTGATGGCTTAAAATACCAGAATTTGGGGTGACCGAGTGGCTCAGTTGGTTAAACGTCTGACTTCGGCTCAGGCCATGATCTCACGGTTTGCGGGTTCGAGCCCCGCGTCGGGCTCTGCTGACAGATCAGAGGCTGGAGACTGCTTCGGATTCTGTGTCTTCCTCTCTCTGTTTCTCCCCCTCTCACACTCTTTCTCTGTCTTGCAAAAATAAATAAAATGTTAAATTTTTTTTTTTTCTTAAAAATTACCAGAATCTTATTCTCTCCCAGTTGTGGTAGTAAGAAGTCAAAAATGACATGTCTGCAAGGCCATGCTCCCTCCAAAAACTGTAGCGGGGAATTCTTCCTTTTCCTCCGGCTCTGGGGCCCTAGGTATTTCCTGGTTTGTGGTCACTTTACTCCAATCTCCAATAAAGGCCAATCTCTGCCTTTATCTTCATATGGCCTTCTCTTCTTTCTGTGTCTTCTCTTCTGTTTCTTATAAAGACACTTGCCAAATGGGGTGCCTGGGTGGCTCAGTCGGTTGAGCATCCGATTCTTGGTTTTGGTTCAGTTCGTGATCCCAGAGTCATGGGACTGAGCCCAGTGTTGAGCTCGGAGCTGAGCGTGGAGCCTGCTTAAGATTTTCTCTCTCTCCTTCTGCCCCTCCCTTGTTTGCGTGTGCTCTCTCTAAAAATAAAAATAAATAAAATGTAAAAATTAAAAAAAAAAAGACACTTGTCATTGTATGGCCTACCCACCTAATCCAGAATGCTCTCATCTAGAGACTTAATTGCATCTGCAAGGATTCTTTTCCAGATAAGGCCACATTCACAGGTTTCAGGCTTTAGGCTGTAGACACATCTGTTTGGGAGCCGCTATTCAATTCACACTAGAGGAAAGTTATAAAAATTTGTTATAAAAAGTTATAAAAATTTTTTACAGCTATAAATCCTGGATCATATTTTTCTGTCTTTGAGGTATAGGTCCCTTGAAGCATGTGTTCATAGTAGATACCTGTTATTTCAAAAACAAAAAGAGTTCCGTATATAGCCTTCTTCATCAATTACCTGAACATCAGTCTCACTAATGGAAATGCTGGTGGCTTTCTCATTTGCCTGAAAATTGAGGGCTTTGGAAATTGTGGCATGTTTGAAACCACCAGAGCAGGCACTCCTTTTAGAGCTGGTTTAGCAGGATTTGGCAGTTTCTGTTTCTGCTCTTTGTGTGTAGATGGTTCTCCCCTTTGATTGTAAGAAAGGTTGTTTCTGAGTTTTTCACAGTTTGATTTTCCATCCACATGCTCAACAATATTTCCACTTCTTGTATTTCTTTAAGCCTTGTTCTTATTGACTTCACAGTATTTGAAGTTGTTTTAGTCTTTCTGAACAATGAAAGACTTTCGTTTTCGCGACGCCGGGTCTGATGGTCCAAATATGAATTCCTTTATGATTGTTTGCTCATAATGTCTTATTATTTCTAGCTTCTCCTCAATATTAGATCTTTCCGCTTGGCACTTTTGAACCAGGATGCCCAGTCATGTTTGAGATGACCAGCGTGTTTTTAATATAGAAAGTTCACAAATGAAAAAGAACAGCAAAATGCAACCTTGTGTAAGAATATGTGTGGCGAACTAAGGAAACTGGTAGGTGTTTGAGTGTGTGCAGGTGTGTATTTTTTTGTAAACCTACATGTATACCTCTGTTCCGCTGGGTGCAATTTTGCATTTTCTCGTGGACAAAATTGCACATAAGCAAACATAAAATTTACATGTGTTATAAACAAAACTTATTTAGATTGTTCTGTAATATATCAATCAGGTTAGAACAAATTTTTGTCTTCAAAACAAGCATTCTACAGGAACTATCTGTACTAGAATGTTCACAACAACAGTATTTGTTAAGAGCTCCAAACTGAAAGTCAGCCAAATACTCCAACAGTAGAGTAGATAAATACAGTTGGCTAGGCTCACAATGTAATACTACACGGCAACACGAATGAGTAATCCACAGTATACACAGAAATATGGGTGCATCTCACAAAGGTAAAACTGAGCAAAAGTCAACATACATAAAAATATATAGACTGAATGATTTCATTTATACAAATACAAAAATGGGCAAAAGAGATTTATGATATTAGAAGCCAGGCTAATGGCTACTGTTGAGGGTAAGGAAGTTCCAAGGGGCTTCCAGGGTGCTGGTTAGACAGGCGAGTTCCCTGTGAAAATACACTAAGCTGCATACTTAAGTTACATGCACCTTCTATATACATATATATTATACTTCAATAAAAAATCCATTTAAAGTCTACAGGGAATCTGGGTGGCTCAGTCGGTTAAGGATCCAACTCTTGATTTCGGCTCAGGTCATGATCCCAGGGTCATGGGATCGAGCTCCGTGTCAGGCTTCCCTGCTAAAGATTCTCTCTCTCTCTCTCTCTCTCTCCCTCTCCCTCTCTCTCTCTCCCCCTCCCTCCCTTCCTCTGCACCTCTCCCATGGTTGTGTGTGCTCTATCTCTAAAGTAAAACATCAAAGAAGAAAAAAAAAGTCTTTTTAAAGTCTGCTACGAAAACAAGAAACAGTGGTACCAGCCAGCTCTGGAATCAAACTAATAGAGTTTAAACACTAATTCTAGCATTTACTAATTGTATGGCCTCAGGCAAGGAACTTAATCCCCTTTTGCTCAATTTCCTCACGTGTGCCACGAGGAAAACAAAATGCCTACTTCATGGGGTTGTTGTGAAGATTTAAATGAATGAAAACTGTGGGGTGGCCAGTGTCTGCACATCCTGTGTGCTGGTGGAGTATGTCATTGTTCACCTTGTTTGCTACCCTACGTTTTTATCTAAATTGTACTTTGAAGGGCGCTTGGGTGGCTGAGTCCATTAAGCGTCCGGCTTCGGCTCAGGTCTTGATCTCGTGGCTCACGAGTTCGAGCCCCCTGTGGTGCTCTGTGCTGACAGCTCAGAGCCTGGAGCCTGCTTCGGATTCTGTGTCTTCCTCGCTGTCTCTGCCCCTCCCCCACTCGTTTCTGTGCTCTCTCTTTCTCTCAAAAATAAACATTAAAAAAAATAAATTGTACTTTGAGAATATATTTTTAAATGCTTTTTTAAAAAATGTTTATTTATTTTTGAGAGAAAGAGGGAGAGAGAGAGAGAGAGAGAGAGAGAGAGAGAACCTAAAGCAGCCTCTAGGCTCTAGGCTGTCAGCACAGAGCCTGATGCGGGGCTCGAACTCATGGACTGCAAGATCATGACCTGAGCTGAAGTCAGTTGCTTAACGGACTGAGCTACCCAGGCCCCCCAAGAATATCTTTTCATGTTTGTTTACTTCTTGAAGTTTAAGTATATAAGAGGGCCCTCTGATTTCCAAAAATTTCTTACTGTTGGAACATTTAAATTTTGTTGATGAAGGAAATCAAATGCTGGGCTTTTGGCCCTATTTTTATCCCAGATGTTATTTCTTTACTTTTTTTTTTAAGGTAGTATATATATTTTTCTGTCTCCCTCCTTTGTATTTTGGCCCATTTATTTTCATGGGTTCCTGGCTTTCAATCTTTCTCCAAACTCATCTTACTGTCCTCTCAATGAGTAGGTGACTTCAGACCCAGTTTATTATTCTTAAAGTTATTTGCTCTTTGTAATGTTCCATTTTGGTTCCTTCTCCTCACAAATGATTTTGGCAAAGACATTCTTTTTCTACCTGTGGTTATAGCTACTTTTGCCCTTAAATTTATGTTTCCCTGTTATCCATGTACATTCTAGCTCTTTTATGTCAGGAACTCTCACCTACTTGCACTTTTATTTTGATTTATCTCTCAGTTAGTATAACTTTTTGAAGAGAGAAATACTGGTAGAATATTTATGTCCCCTTTTATGTATAAAAATGTATTCTTGTTGTCTGAAAAGTATCCGAAGTATAGCAACATAATGCAGGAATATAGGGCCTATTGAGTTCTTGGGCCATAGATTTTTTGTTCAAACTTCTGTAATTCCCTTTTTTCCATTTTTCATCTGGCATCTGGTTTTTCTTTGTCTTCCTCGGTGACCTAGGAAACCCCCGTCAAATTAACCCTGAATGCATGGGAAGTGTACCTTCGGATGTGTGTGGGGCAGGAACTCAGAAACGCCATTCTCAGGGGACCGAGAACTCAGCCTGCACAGCTCTGAAGAACGTGCAGTAGTCTCTGCATTTCCTGCATCCATCTGCCTGTCATCTTGTCACTTCTTGTCACAAGTTCCAGCTTTCAGTGTCGCTCACAGAGGTCTTTGATCCTTATCCTCTCCCTGGCCCCATCATTAGGTCCTCTTGAGCAACGGAAGAGAAATTCTTGTGTCCTCCCGCCTACTCTCCTAAAAGAATGAACAGCTCAATGTTGCATGAGAAGGGAAATTTAGCAGCGTATGTTGCAGTCACTCTATTCGCCCTAAGGAAAAATGAGGTTCAGAGAGGTTAATTCCTTACCCCGGGACAAAGTGTGGCAGAAACAGCACAGGGATTTGGAAGAGGAACAGAGAGCTTCTCAGGGAAGGGAGAGCGGGAGCCTGGACGGGAGCCAGGAGGAGGACTTGAAGGTTTCAAAGGTCAGTGCAGAGACAGCCCGATCCGACCGTTGAGGCCCGGTGTTGGGGAGGTTCAGACCATCACTAGGCATACAGGCGAGTGAGGATCAGAGCAAAGACAGGGGCATCCTGTCTGGGGGACTATGAGGACTCAGTGGCTAGGAAGAGCATGCTATGCAGCCAGGGCCTGCACCTGCCGGGACTGCTGTTCACCTTGACCAGGACCATACTCAGGAACGTCTCTGCGGGACCGAAGTTCATCTGGATTTGGAGCTGGAGGTCTCCCTGGATGATCTCAGGACATGCATTGGACTTTTAATGAGATGTGAGGGAACGGCTTCTGGGTCCAAGGATGACTGTTGTCCACAGCGGGACTTGGCCATCTCTCTCCAGGCCCCATGGAGTCATTACAGCCAGAGGGAGGAGTGGGGAGCTCTGCAGAAGCCTAAAACTGAAGAGGCCCGATCCTAGCTCTGCAGGAAAGGGACTTATGTGTTTATAGCAGAGAGAAGCAGAACCAAAGGAAGCATGGGAATATGGCCCAAGGAAAGTGAAGTTACACTCCTGGGCCCCTACTCGGTGCACCTCACTGTGCCCCTTGGCCCTTTGACAAAACAGGAAACAGGGAAAGTAAGAGACTCTGAGTCCACATCATGCCTGGACATGGTCCCAGGGCTTTTGTGTCCAGATCTGCCTCAGTTCAAATTTGGTCCATACATGTTCTCAGACTCACCTCTGCCTGCCCCGGAGGCACCAGGAGAGTTGCCAGAGGAGCCCTGTGGCCCTGGTTCCCCGCCCAGGTTTCTCAGGCTAGCGTTAGCTTTTCAGCCCCCTTGCCACTCGCAGCCAGGCTTCTCCTTGTAACCCCCACGAGAGCACCCCCAGAGACCGGAGTCATGGGTGATGATGATAGAGCAGGCAGCACCTGAAGTGCTGGCAATGACCCACCCCCTCCCCCACAGTCCTACCCTCACACAGAAACACGAAAGCAGACTTACTCCCCAAATGCATATTCTGACACCCTAAAACATCAATTTCATCTCTACGTTCCCTAGGTGCTCCACAGCACGGATTCTAAAGCAATTAGGGAAATCAGGTCTTTGACAGCAATAGGCACTTTGCAGGCTCTTTGTGGAGAGTTGTGTTTCAATGTGGTACCGCTGTCCCCACCCCATGAACCACGTGACAACTCAGTGGTCTGGAGCTTCAGGAAAGGACACAACACGTATGCCTACCTGGGTCTACAGGCCCCGGGCTCTGTTCCCAGGAAGGTCTCCAGGCTCGGGGTTAGGACTCTGAGCTCCAGGCCATGGGTTCTATTTGAGACTTGAGGCTTCTGGGTTGAGATTTACTTAGTTTGTTTTCCTGAACTCTGGCTTCCAGGGGCTGAGCTAATTCTCAGCTTTGTCCCTGGGGTTGCTCTGGGCTGCGGGATTTAGATCTTAGCTGGTCTTCTCTCATTCTTGTCTCCTTTTCCCAAGCTCAGCCCAATAAGGCCCGAGACTTCGCACCAGGGCTTTAGAGCTTTGGATTCTGGGCTGTTCTGTACCCTATAAACTGAGCTCTGTTTCTGTCTTTATCTTGGGGTCCTGGTCTCAGGGCTCAAGTTTGAGGTCTCTGGTTTTTGGTTCTGGAGTCAGAGTGTGGCTCAGCTCAGGGATCTGTCTCATCCTTAGGAAACACAGTGAGCTGAGTTTGGAAAGAAGGTGATGATGCAGGGCCTAAACCAAAGAGTATGGGAACAGTTGGGTCAGCATCTGTTTAACTGACAAGAGTATCATTCATCTTCTTGGTTCTGATTGCAGGTGGGGGCTTCTCCCTGGAGCAGCTAGGTTATCCTGAGGTCAATTCCCCATCGATTCTCAAACGTCATTCTGCAAATCCTGCAAGCTGAAGGTTAAGTAAATCTTACCAGAAGTAGAGGTTCCCTATAAGGCTTGTCTATCTTCAGAGCTTCCCTGGACCCATAGGCCTGGTGAGTGTTGGGACAAGGGACAGGGAAGTTTAGGGGAGAGTTGTGGTTCACAGGGGCTCCCTGTATTTTGCATACAACTTTGTACACAATGTGCCATAAACAACATTATTGAATAAGTCAATATGTGAACAAACGGAGAAATACCCGGAAAGACTTGGAAAGAAAAGAGTACAGAAGCAAAACTGCTGTGCGAGAGAATAAACCAGGAGCGGAGGTAGAAAGCCAGCTGGTAGGGGCTTCACTCAGGTGTTCTGGAGGAAGGGGAAGACATCTTGCTATGAACTTCCCATCTGGATTCATTGGAAACACTGGATTTGAGAATGGAGGGGAGGAAGGAGAAAGCCTGGCAGCCAAGGGAGGGGGGAGGGAGGTGAAGGAGGGAGCCGCTCTTGTCTCCGAGGAAGTTGCATCCATGTTCAGGGGCGGGGGAACAAATACTCCTAGACAGATGCTCAGTCTGGATCATCAGATGCATGAGATTCACCTCCAGAAGCTCTGGTTTAAAGACTATCTCTGTATGCTTTGTGGCGGGTTTGCTCGCCTTGTCCAGAGATGACAGAAGTTTCATGCACTCTCAACTAACAGTCGGGAGGTTCCATCAAGGGGCGTAATCTGGTTTCCAGTGGAAGACAAGCTTCTTCCCAGCCTTCCTTCAAGGTCTTTGACTCCCTTTTCTTAAGGTTTCCAGGTCTTCATCCTAACGGTTCATCTTGTCGTTTGCTTCAAAATGTTCTTCCCCCCATTTCAGGTCCTGATCCGCCTTGACAGATAATATCCCAAGAAGGTCCACATCTTTTTCTGACAATGTTCTCTCATTTCATCGACACCTGTGGACTGTACTCTCGGTTTAGACTGGCTCAGTCTTTTAAGATGAGTTGTCCAGTAGTTGTTTCACAAAAAAAAAATAATTGAAAGACTTAAAGTTATTTTTAGTACAGTTTTAGATTTTCAGAATAATTAAGCATATAGAACTCAGAGTTCCATAAACCCACTGCACCCTCTACAGCTTTCCTTATTATTTATATCTTGCATTAGTGTGGTCTATTTGTTACAATTAATGAACCAATAATAACATATTATTAGCCGTGGTCCATAATTTACATTGAGGTTCACTCTTTGTGTTGTACAGTTGTATGGATTTTGACAAATGTGATCACCAATCTACCACAACCATCTCCTGTCCAGAGGAAGAAGGCGGGTGTCATGATCACAGTCAGGAGGCCTGAGGAAGAGAACAGAGCCGAGTCCCAGAGGTGAGAGGTGGGACCCTCTAGTCTTTCCAGAGGGGGCCTCTGGGCTGTCCCCTTTCTAGGGAATTTGCAAAGTTTGGAGCTGAAGAACCTGGACCCCATGATCCTGACACCCTTGGAAATAGTCACTGTAGAGCAACAGGGACCAGATCCAGCGCTGGGTGGGCGCAGCATCCCGCCATCTTCCTCAGAGGCAGTGTCTGTCACATTACCAATTGTTTTTAGTTTGTGTTTTGTAAGAGGTTAATGGAGGTACAAGTCAAAACCATACATTTATTTAAAGTGTGCAATTCAAAGTTGTTTAGTATATCCACAGAATTGTGCAATCATCCCCATAATAAATTTTAGTGGATTTTAGTTATCCCCCAAACAAACCCTGTACCCTTTAGCCATTAGCTCCATGGCCCCAGCCCCCATATTTCTCCCAATCCTAGGAAACCACAAATCTACTTTTTCCTTCTATAGATTTGCCTGAATATTTTGTATAAAGGAAGTCATACAATGTGTGGTCCTGTATGACTGTTTTTTTTCACTTAGCATGATGTTTTCATGGTTCGTACTTGTTGTAGCATTTATTGGTACTTCATTAATTTTTTTTATTTCTGAATAATGTTCCAGGGTATGGATATTCCATACTTTATCCATCAGTTGATGTAAATTTGGGTTCTTTGTTTCTATGAACATTTGCGTATAAGTTGCGTGTGGACGCATGGTTTCATCTTTCTCAGATACATACCTAGGAGTGAAATTGTTGGACAATATGGAAACTGTTTAACTTTTGATGAACTACAAGACTGTTTTACAAAGTGTCTGCACCATTTTACATTCTACTAAAAAAGTATGAGAGTTCCCATTTCTCCTTGCTAACACCTGCTATCATCTAACATTTTGATTCTAGTCATCCTAGTGTTGTGAATTGGTGTCCCATTGTGGTTTTGATAGGCACATCCCTGATGACTAATGAAGATGAGCCACTTTTAATGTATTTATTGGCCATTTGTATATCTTACTGGGGGAGTGTCTGTTCCGATCCTTTTAATTGAGTTGTCTTTTATTATTGAAATGTAAGCATTCTCTAAATACAAATCCTGTATTAGATATGTTATTTGCAAATATATTTTCTCAATTTTGTGTGCAGGTTTTTTTGTTTGTTTGTTTTATCTTTTTGATGGTGTCCTTTGAATCACAACTTTTTAATCTTGATAAGTGCCATTTATCTATTTCTTTTTTTTTTTTTTTTTTTTTTGCTTGCTTGTTTGTGTCGTATCTAGGAAATCATTTCCAAATCCCCACTCATGAAGATTTACACCTATTTTTCTTTTCTAAGAGTTTTATATTTTTGGCTCATATTTAGTTTTGAGTTCCTTTTTCTTTTTTTAAAAAAAATTTTTTTTAATGTTTGTTTATTTTTGAGACAGAGAGAGACAGAGCATGAACGGGGGAGGGGCAGAGAGAGAGGGAGACACAGAATCAGAAGCAGGCTCCAGGCTCTGAGCCATCAGCTCAGAACCCGACGCGGGGCTCAAACTCACGGACCGCGAGATCGTGAGCTGAGCTGAAGTCGGACGCTTAACCACTGAGCCACCCAGGCGCCCCTTGAGTTCCTTTTTCAATATGGTGTGAAGTAGAGGTCAGGCTTCCTTCATTTGCATGTGGATATCCAGTAGTCTCTGTACCTTTTGTTATAAAGATTATTATTTCCCCATTGAATCGTTTGGACATACTCACTGAAAATCAATTTACTGTAAATGTGATTTCCCCCCTAGATTCTCAATTTTATTCCATTGATCTATATGTTTATCCTTATGTCTTGATGACCGTAGCTTTCTTGCAAGTTTAGATATCAGGAAGTATGTGTATTCCAACTTTGCTCTTTTTTAAGATTGCAGTGGCTATTCTGGGTCTCTTGCATTTCCACATGAATTTTAGGATCAGCTTGTCAATTTATGCAAAGAAACTAACTGAGATTTTGATAGCAGTTGAATCTGTAGATTAATTTAAGGACTGTCACCATCTTAACAATATTGTTTCCCAATCTTAAAACTGAGATGTCTTTCCACTTATTTAGATCTTTTAAAATTTCTTTCAACAATATTTTGTAGTTTACAGAGTGTAAGTTTTTCCCTTTTTTTGTTCCGATCAAAGTAACTTCTAATTTTCCTGATCAATTCTTCCTTGACCAATTAGTTGTTTGGGAGAGTGTTTTCTTATATTAATATACATGAGATTCTCAAAGTTTTTTCTGTTACTATTTTCAAATTGCATTCCACTTTTGTCAAAACGCATCCTTTGTATGTTTTTGATCCTTTCAAATTGATTAATGCTTCATCTGTGGTCTAGCATACGGGCTATCCTGGAGAGCATTCCATGTGTGCTTGAAAAGAATGTATATTCTGTTATTGGGTATAGTGTTCTGTAGGTATCTATTAGGTCTGGTTGGTGTACAGTTTTTTCAGGTCCTATTTCCTTGTTGATCTTTTGTCTGCCAGTTACGCCCATTATTGAATTTGGAATATTGACGTCTCCAACTATTATTGTTAAATTGTCTATTTCTCCTTTCACTTCTGCCAGTTTTGTTTATTGTATTTTGGTGCTCTATTGTTAAGTGCTGTGTATTTCCTGTTCCACCACAGCACGTGCTCTACACTTTATTGAGAACTTGGCTTACTTGACTATGCCTCAATTTCCTTACCTGTCACATAGGAATCTTAATGGAAACTCCCAAGGGAGGAAGCTCTCTGTCCTCTTAGACTGACCTAGCTGGATCCATAATTAGAGCATTGTCTTTCGATGGAGAGTGCTCTTCCCAGGCTCCCGTCTGTCTTGTTCCATAGTCAACCTGCACATATTCCTGAAAACACCATAGAGGCAGCTCCCTCAATCCTGAGCAAATGAAGCAAGTATTGGTCTCTGATTAAGGTTACTAGATTTAGCAAATAAAAATATAGGATGCCTGGGGCACCTGGGTGGCTCAGTCGGTAAAGCATCTGACTCTAGATTTCAGCTCAGGTCATGATCCCAGGGTGGTGGCTCTGCGCGGAGTGTGGACCCTGCTGAAGATTTTCTTTCTCTGTTCCTCTGCGCCTCCTCTGCTCTGCCTTCTCAGGTGCACTCGCTCTCTCTAAAATAAATTAAAAAACATATATATAAAGGATGTCTTCATTTGTCTAATTTGAATCATTTCTATGCTTCTGCATATGTACAATGAGATAAAATAAAAATATTACATGGGCATGTTTAAATTAAAAGCTATTCATTATTCATCTCAAATGATTTATAAATATCTATATTACATAACACTTCCTTTGATTGTACTTCCTTGATGCTCTGACCCTCTTTAACAGTTCCCTGTTTTGAAGAATTTTCTTATAAAATTCCTTGCAGCCGTAGTCTTTATTCCATTTACATTGTAACACAGTTTTTGTTACACATAACGTAGCCGCATACAGTTTATTTCACATGCAATTTATTTTACTTTTTTGCCCATTCAAAATTAATTAATGAAAAAATGCACTCAACATCAGCATATGAGCCAGCTGCTAACATTTATAGTTATGAAGTTTACCACTGTAAAATCTCTTCGATTTAGATGTGTCAAAATATATAATGCCATCTTTCATGGCATAGCTCGGTTTTCCGTTCTTTAGGATTATGTTGCATCACTCGATCACTGGTTTAAAAATGTTTTTCACCACAAAAAATGAATTATTGTCAATTTTTTATTCCATTCTTCTTCAGTACTACATATCATGAATTCACTTATTCCCATGCCGGAAAAATATTTAGTAGTATTCATGTAAAAAATTGGATTTTTCAAGAGATAGGATCCATTTAAAAAGATAGTCATGGCAAATGCGGTAATAATTACCCTCTTCAAATCAGAATTTCTTTCCTTTTCATAAGTAATGCCATGTCTTAAGTAAGAGCAACCTTAACACTTAAAGGATAAATTTTCCATCAGTTCTTTCTTTAAGCGGTTCAACATGTTCCTGTAAGCAATGGAGTACTTCAGTAACACTGTTTACTCTCTTTTTTTAATTTGCATAAATCTTTTGCTAAAGAGACATTGAAAACTATGAACAAGAAATAAGTAGGCTTCACTCAGTGAATTATTTAAAAAGTCAAGGACTTTGGGGCCACCAGAATTAAAGTATGATTTCAGTGCTTCAAAATAAACTGAAGCTTCTCTCAACTCTATCTATTAGAGAGAGCCAACAAGTTTTTGAATTTGGGAGAAATGAAGAAGTCCGAATGCAAACAAAATCACAAAATTCTTTCATTGTTCTGCTCGAGCAGTGCTGAAGTAGGAGAACAATTGCATGACTATTACTTCAATGTCAACAGAAAGGATATGGATGTGGTTTGAGTAACATTTTGCAGAGTATGGACAGGGCAACCAAAATCTCCCAGAAAATCATCCCTAGCTTCAACTTTAAATAAAATTATTTGCATCTTTACACCAACATGTGTTTTCATATTGTTTCCATCAAAAGCAGTACAATTAAAAAAATGAACTCCTAATTCAATATGAGAGTTTTCTACAAACATCTGCTTTTGATTTCGAAGTCTTGTCTGGAAGGGATTTTACCGGTAGGACCCTTATAAGTCAGCTCTTTTCATGAAAAATATTGCACAAGCAACGGAACATCTTTTTCCCTCACTGTGATTACTTCCAATCATGGCTATGTTGTAAAAAAAAATAAAAAAAAAGGTGAGGCATTTAGATCTCTGATAATCTCTGTAATAGTAAATGGAGCTATTACATTTTTTATTATTGCTGTAGATTTCATCCTGGCACTTGAAAATTTACTTGCAATTTTGGAATCCAAAAATACTTTTGGTAGCAGTATGTTCAAACAGACATTTGAGCTAAAAGACTGATAATGATATACAGGATGGGAAGCCATTACAATTTCTGCCGTGATTATTTTATCTTCTTCAGCTGAATTTCTCTTAATCAAAAAATTCATTATTTTATCACTTCCTTTGGAAGTAGTTGAGGAAATTATACATCTCTTACGGTTAGCTGTCAGTACATGCTGGTTTATATCTGACTTTCAATTTTCCATACTGAATAACAATTGCATACTGTTCAAAGAGCTATAAGAGGACATTTCCTTCATTTAATAAATGTCTATTGTTCAGAAAATTTATCACGAAATTTACACCTGTGTTTTGGCCTCTGGGGGTTCAAATATACACAAATAAAGAACGGGTAATAGCGACCATCCAGGAATTGAAAAGATTGCTAATCTCACGTCTTCCCCAGTATGTCTGTCAGTCATAAACACAAATTTAAAAAAAAATTAATGTTCATTTATTTTTGAGACACAGAGACACAGACAGAGTGCGAGCAGGGGAGCGCAGAGAGAGAGAGAGAGAGAGCGCGAGAGACACAGAATCCAAAGCAGGTTCCAGGCTCTGAGCTGTCAGCACAGAGCCGGATGTGGGGCTCAAACCCCTGAACCGTGAGATCATGACCTGAAGCTGAAGTCGGATGCTCAACCAACTGAGCCACCCAGGCGCCCCACTCATAAACACAAATTTATATTTAACAGTAAACAGAGGTGATGTCGAAAAGATTGAGAATTTGTGGACCAACATCTGATGCAAAACGAGATGAGCTTCCTGATCCTTTACAGGCGAGACCTGTACTTACTGGGCATAATCTTCCCAAACAAACCCAAAGCGGGTCCTCTACAAGATTTTGGGAAGCCTGGAGTTCAGGAGCTGGCGGATTTTCAGAAGCAGGAGTGTTTAGAGACTGATGGATTTCCAGTTGTGTTAGTGCTGTCACTGGACTGGGACTGCTCTTGGCTGGCTGACCTTCAGGAGCGTGGCCACTGGAGCGAGGCACTCAGTGATTGGCTGCTGTCCGGAAACGTGGCGTTGTCTCTGATGGGCCAACTTTCACAAACCAGGTCTCCCAAGTTATCTCTAACAGTGGTTACTTGTTAATGATTTGGGAGATTGACCAGAGAGCAGTCCTTTCTTTTCTTGGATATGAAAAAGAAGTAGTTTTTTAAAATATTTATTTATTTATTTGGAGGGAGAGAGAGAAAATAAGTGAGGGAAGGTCAGAGAGAGGGAGAGAAAGAATCTCAAGCAGGCTCTGCGCTGTCAGTGCTGAGCCCTGGGGTGGGGGGATGGGTGGTAGATCTCACCAACCCTGAGATCACGACCTGAGCTGAAATCAAGAGTCGGATGCTGACCTGATTGAGCCACCCATTAAAACCCATTAAAACTAAATAGGTAGTTTTTTTTTTTAAATTTTTTTTTTCAACGTTTATTTTATTTTTGGGACAGAGAGAGACAGAGCATGAACGGGGGAGGGGCAGAGAGAGAGGGAGACACAGAATCGGAAACAGGCTCCAGGCTCCGAGCCATCAGCCCAGAGCCTGACGCGGGGCTCGAACTCACGGACTGCGAGATCGTGACCTGGCTGAAGTCGGACGCTTAACCAACTGCGCCACCCAGGCGCCCCTAAATAGGTAGTTTTAATCCTCAGCCTCTTTCCTTTCCAGACACCCCCCCCCCCCTTTTTTTTGGTCATCCCTTAACCAAACCTCAGGAAGGACCTTAGGGATTGTGCAGATCTATATCTATGGAGATGCAATTTTTAGCTAGTGTTGCTGTTTACTTGATTTAAGGGCCAAAATCCGCGACGGAAAAGTGTCTTGCGTTGCTGAATTCTTGTACCGTATTGAAAAACAATCTGATTATGGGATATTTAGGGCTTCTTGACACAGTCAATATAGGCTGCAGGACAGACTCGTCTACATGGTACGTCCTGAATGTACAGAATTCTTGGGCACGTCATGTCTGGTGGCTGAGAGCAGAAATGTGCTTTCCTGAGAGCACCCGTCACCTCCGCCTTGCTCTCCACAGTCAGCCCGCACTGGGCCTGCGCTCCTGCTCTGCCCCAGCCAGAGCAGGCTCACCTGACCCACAGGCTTGCCAGCAAAGTGCCCCTCCATCCTGAAGACATCTGTGACCAGGCGAGCGTGGAATTTAAATTTTAATCGCAATGATGGAAGACGTTCTCAAGTGTGTGTGCTAGCCCTGTGAAGGGACACATTCTGCTATACCCATCACAGTCTTTTTGTGATGTAAATTTCAGTTCAAGGATTTAAGAATGTCCACCTTTTCCCTCTTCTTTTTCTTCCTTTTCTCCTCCTTCCCTCCCCTCTCCTTCTCCTTCCACTTGGTTTCCTTCCTTTTGCTCAGCCTTCGGTTCCCTTTTCCTGAATCTGCTGATTTTAGCAACTGACCTTTCATTTACTTTGTTGAGTCTATTTTTGTGGGTTTTTTTTTTTTTCTGTGAACACAAAATAGACATGAACTAAGACATACTTCTAGTTTCAATCTCGTTAGAAGTTTCTTCTTCTTTTTCTTTCATGTTCTATTTTCCTCCTTTGGTGTGTATTCCATTTTTCTCTTTCTTTAAACAAAGTGAGGTGGATTCTGTTTTTAAAAATTCTACTTTCTTTCCTGCATTATCAAGTAGATGTTTTCTAATCCCTGTCTTTGGGGTTCTGGCTGAGCATTGTCTGTGGAATGAAAATGAGTTGGGGGATCAGACGCAGGACCTACAGGGGGTCATTACCTTGGTACAATTTAATCTCTACATTTGTTGAAGTTGCTGCAGTGGGTCCACTATTCCTTTTTTTTTTTAAGTTTTATTATTTTTATTATTACTATTATTTTGAGAGAGAGTGAGAGAGCGCGCGCACAAGTGGGGGAGGGTCAGAGAGAGAGGGAGAGAGAGAGTATCCCAAGCAGGCTCTGCACTGTCAGTACAGAGCCAGATGTGGGGCTCGAACTCACAAACCATGAGGTTATGACCTGAGCCGAAATCAAGAGCTGAACGCTGAACCAGCGCTGAACTGACTTAGCCACCCGGGTGCCCCTGGTCCACTGTTCGAGATCCAGATTTTATTTTGTCCTGTCCCCATTCTAGCTATGTTGTATGTTCCCGGCACTAGTTTTCTTTTCTATCAGATAGAATCACTTCCCTGCTGTGTTTTTCATTTAAAAGGATAAGTTAAACTACACCCTGGCCTCTTTCATACAGGTATAGGAGTCATTTGTGGGATGCTCACAGCCATCACCTCTATTTTTCACTGTTCTTGACTTTCACTAATCTGAGGAGATGCCAGGAAAGTGAACCCAGTTGTTTTTGTGGTCTCCCACACCACAAAATATAATCCTTCAAAGTTGGACAGTATCTCCTCATTCTCTGTGACATAACTCCACGTTTTTCTTTCTAAAATGGAGTTGTTTCTTTAATCTTTTGCTACAGTTATGATTCCACTTGTCTTTTATCTGGAAAAACTGTCTCATGAAATGTCTCAAATATGAGTGAGAACTTTCCCTCAGTTTGGGATTTTTGACCATTTCCTTCATATTTTTTTTTTTTTCTGTTCATCTGAATATTTTAGTAGAGGTCAGAGACAGTTCAGATTATGTGCTTTCAGAATCATCAGATCCCGAAGGCTCTACTGGCCTTTGCTATTACTACAAACCTCAATATAAGTTTATGAAAGAAACTATAGGTTGTTTTAAATTTGTAACTTTCTTATATGTTACATTTACTATTTCCCGTATATTTTCTCTCAGAATTGATCTTAAAAATCTTTTAAGAGAAAATACCTTGTTTTCCAGAAACGGGGGTAATTGTGTCAGGTTTAGAGGAAGATGATGTTCCTACCAAGTTGGAAACCGGGGCAGGAGGTGAGGGAAAGAGGCCATCCTGAGTCTGAGATGCGCCATCAGGATTAATTATAGACATATCTGTGATGGTGATTTTGACAAGGAACAGGCAAATTTTTTCTAAGAGGGGCAGGATAACTTGTTAGACCTTGCAAGCCATATATGGTTTCTGTCACAGCTGTTCAACGCTGCCACTGTTTCCTGAAAGCAGCCAGAGACAGGATGAGAGCAGTGTGTTTCATTACAGCGGATGTGACTGTGTGTTTCATTACAAATAGTGCTGGTGAGGCAGATTTGGCTCTTGGACTATGGGTTGCTGACTCCCGATTTAAGCAATAATTTTTGAATTGTGACTATTTAGTAATTAGTAAAAAAACTTAATGTTTGAATATTAACAGCTCATATATATACACATAAACATATATATGCATATGCACGTACATATATTTACATACACACATTTATACATACGTGTGTGTGTGTGTGTGTGTGTGTGTTGTTGTTGTTGTTGTTTCTATATACCTAGTTCCAAGCTCTACTCTAAGCCTGGCATATACTTGGAACTCAGTAAGTACTGGCTTTACATATGAGTAAATAAATATCAATCTGTTCTCTGTTGCTCACATTACTTGGAATGATTATTGACATGCCTTTCTTGCCTTTTCCTTACCAGGCTTAAGTTGTGGGAGCTTTTTGAGTGTCAAAGTTTATTTTAACGTAATGCATGCATGTGAACTTCATTTCTAGTCCATCCTGTACATTCGCTGTTTGGAAACCCGTGTCCTTTCGTCTCCCCCAGCCTTCCCCTTGTGCCCCACTTCAGACCTTTTATGCCTATTCCCTCCCTACACCTCGCTGTACATTTGGCTGCAGGAATTTTCCTAAATTATTGCCATACAGATGGAGAACAAACTTTCTTTAAATTTTCAAAATGTTGAGCTTTTTACAAGTTAGTTTTTAAAATTTTTATTCATTTATTTTGAGAGTGAGAGCAAGTGTGAGCAGGGGAGGGGCAGGGAGAGAGGGGGAAGAGAGAGAGAGAAAGAGAGAGAGAGAGAGAGAGAGAAAATCCCAAGCAGGCTCCACACTGTCAGCGCAGAGCCTGACACAGGGTTCAAATTCACGAGCCATGAGGTCATGACTTGAGCCGAAATCAAGAGTCAGATGCTTAACCGAATGAGCCACCTGGGTGCCCCTGAGGTTTTTAAAGGCTATCTACACTCTCTAACCAAACACTTGGTGGGCATTGTCTCCAGTGCATGGAATGCCATTCATTCTACTCCCATGGGAGAAATGCCAATATTGTGTTTTTGAGGCCCAGTAAACTCCTCCGTATTTCCCATTTTTATTGTCTATCTTTCTCACCTTTTATGACATCTGGATGATGCTTTCATCCAGAGAGATTACTTAGTCACATCGGCTTCCTTGCTGTCTACTTTGACAGAGAAGCTCTTGATAGCTCCTCCCTGACTTACCTAGCCCCTTGGACATGAGTATTTACTGGCTTCACTATCTTATTCCCTTAGTGAAATAACCATTTGTGCAACCTGACCCCTCCCACCAGGAGGGAAAACTCCTCAGCTTCAGGCCTTCCAGTGGTACCCTGGGAACAAGCTCTTGGTCCCTCAGTCCCCATAGAGAATGTTCTTCTCTCCCAGAGTTACCTGAAATTCCATGAAAGCTGCTCTCTTTGGGATAGACCCCAATATTCCCAGTTAGATCTGGGGCCTCCCAGATGCTATCACAAGAGACATCACTATCAGCATCTGTGTCAGGTGCGTATCTGCCTAGGGCGTGCACAGATGAAGTTGTTGGCTCAGGAGAATGAAATCAATGCGGGACACTTTGTCCAGCAAATCTGAGAGGTCTCTGGTTCCCTGCAATTGTCACAAAGGACCTCAATCTGATTATACTTGAAGACCCTTATAGTTTCTGAATCGAAGCATAGATCACGCTTTAAGGAAGTCACTTCACACCCAGACCAGTTTATTTGACTGGCTGGGCATGTCGACTGGCATACTTTTAGGCATCAAGACTGGGTTTTCGAGGTATGCCCATACTCCCTCAGGTGGCAGGGGGTGACTCCGTAAAGACAGGATCCTGTTCATCTGGGGAACATTCCAGCTGTACAGGACTTCCTGCTCAGCCTCTATAAGGCTCTTCCCTCGCTACACAGTTGCCTTTGCTACTGCCTGGATCTACCTTGCTGCTCTCAGCACATGTCCCCATTTGCAGTCCAAGCAGGGCCCCAGTAATAATAGTTCGGGGTATTTCTCAAGCTTTTTTGAAGACCTACTGTTTTCTGCTATGTTCTTGGGGCTCCAAACATGCATAATCATACCCTAGCCTTCTGAACTGAACTTATCACTCAGGGATAGCCCTTTGCTTCAGGGTACCCCACTGTGGTTCTTTCCGAAGGGTATGGGAAGTACCTCTGAACATGTAGTGGGCATCAGAACCCCCCGGAGATCTTGTTAACCATGCAGACATGTGAAGTCCAGCTCCAGAGTGGCTGAGTCAGTCTGTGTGGGCTGAGACATGGGAATCTGCGTTCTAACAACCCCTCAGCTGATTATGATGGAGGTGGTCCAGGGATCATGTATTTAAAAATGCTGAATAGACTGATCGAGGGGCCCCAGGGAGTGAAAGACTTTGCCTTCAGTGATGCAGAGGCTGGTGCAGGTAAAGAAGCCCCTGGATCTTTACCAACTGGGTAAATCCCATCTGTTATACTCTTAGCATCTTTAGATGCAGACAGTATTGGGGTCCCAGGGTGGCTTAGTCAGCTAAGCATCCAACTTTGGCTCAGGTCATGATCTCGCAGTCTGTGAGTTTGAGCCCCGTGTCGGGTTCTGTGCTGACAGCTCAGAGCCTGGAGCCTGCTTCAGATTCTGTGTCTCCCTCTGTCTCTGCCCCTCTCCCACTTACGCTCTGTCTCTCTCAAAAACAAATAAACTTAAAAAATATTTTTTAAAAAGAAGCAAACAAAAAAAATAAAAAGAGGCAAACAATATTGAGAAAATATCTGAATAGTTTTTTCTCTCCCTATTCCAAGTCTGAAAGAATAGCTGCCCTGGTGGGTCAGGATGACTGGCCCTGGGTGCACCGACCCTGTGCAAGGAAGAGCTTCATGGACCTAAGGAGGAGCTGAGTTTATTCCTGTGCCATGGTATAGTTCTTGGAGTTGTTGGAACTTTAGAGGGTAGAGGTGGGACACTTTAGCACTCAGAGAAGTGCAGGGCTAGTCAGAGCTCTGTGGGACCATAGACGAGCTTGTCTTAGGATACTGTAAGGATAATTGCTTTTGGTTTGGAAAAGCAGAATAGTTTTCCTCACTACCAATGACCCAGCTCATTTGGTCTGACTGTTGTATTGATTGGCTGGTGCCTCTGTATGTGGGTTATAGATGTAGGGTCCTGAACGAAATAGAGGAAGCTGTGGTCTGTTACAGAGTATATATAATCTAAAATAATGATAGGCAGTAACAGGCAGACAGGCAATGTGGTCCAGGCAGAGGCCAGGATTGGCATGCTGACCAATATCCAGATGGCTGGATAAACCACAGGGGGGTGGCAGAGAGGGAGAGGGGCTAAAAGATGAAATTAGAACCCCTCACAGGAGTCAGATGAGCAAAAGGGGAAGAAAGCCAGTGAATGTGCCTGGAGGAAGTGTTGTCATCACATAAAGCCTACCATCGGAGAGCAGCTCAAGTTATGTATTAGGAAATCTTATCTCAGGAGAGTGGTCTGGAGACACAGACCAACTGTAGCGATATGGCCGGAACAACAGCCAGGGAGTTGGCATCTAGAAAGCTGCCCGCACAGACTGCTAGTGTTTGGTGGAGGGTCGACGTGCTTCATGTATGTTAGGCAGGGTATGATACAGGAGCAGCTGGCCGTGCAAGGCCAGGCGGAATCATCAGGCAGAGGTCCTGAACTTGGGATGGGTTTGATTCTGCCGATGGGGCAGGGGGACTGAAAGGGGTGGGTGCGAACCTGGGAATGGGGCAAAGCACTCACTCAAGTCAGGCGCGTCAGTTCTGTCATTGGATCAGTTTTTCTAAAGCACACCGATGCTGAACTTTCTCCCCACTCCACCCAGTTTGGACAGTTCCGTCTTCTGCTTCTTCATAACGCTGCCTGCCCTAGAGTATTCCAAAGAGCCCCTGGAATCTACACTTCTTGTCTTGTTAATCATCTTAAAGTTCACAGCTGCTGAGAACAAAATCTTCATTGATGTACAGCCTCATTTACTTCTACTTTCTGCCTCTGTCATGTTGTAGTTCACTAGCTTACTGTAAATCTCATGAAAATTGCTTGTAATCTTTTACCAGCTGCTGTTCTCCATTCATTCAATCCTGACTTGTGGGAGTTCACTGTTGCACTCAGGTTTTAGGTGGCAGCCCATTAGAGTCAATTTAGAGTTCACCTTTTCCCTCCTTGGCTTCCCTAATGAATAGAAAAGTCATATTTATATGTCAAGGGGGATACCTGGGATTTGAAATTCTGATCTCCTGAGCTGAGAGCTAAAGCATTAAACCCATGTATAAATTTCCCCCTCATTTTTTTTTTCCGATTTTTTAGGACAGTTTCTTTCCTGAGAGGCTTGAAGGGTATCTTTGAGGAGCTAGCTGAAGGAAATCATGTTTGGATGATGGTAAACCTTTTTATTTCTCCCACTGGAGCTCAGCAGCCCATCATTGTAATCTTTCATTGGGAAGTCATACCTGTTGTTTGGACACGGGCTGGTTCATGATCTGTGAAGGTTGGAAGAGAAGTAGAGTCAATGATTAAGTGCTTGCAGATATATGGTACATTGTTTTATTCATTTCAGTAGCTTTACTGAATATCTACTCTGTGCCAGGATGTGGTTAGGTATAAGAAATTCAAATGTCAACAAGGGGAAATGCATTTGGGTGTGGAATATTAATTGTGGGCCTCTAAACACAAGCTACTCTGCTATTGCCCACGTGTTATACATTTCTTGTTTTTTCTTTTGTTAATGTTTATTTATTTTTGAGAGAGAGAGAGAGAGAGACAGACAGAACATGAGCAGGGCAGGGGGAGAGAGAGAGAAGACACAGAATCCGAAGCAGGCTGCAGGCTCTGAGCTATCAGTACAGAGCCTGACGCCCGGCTCAAACTCATGAATCGTGAGATTGTAACTTGAGCTGAAGTCAGACGCTTAACTGACTGAGCTATCCAGGCATCCCGCATTTCTTATGATAACCTTGTGAAGTGCTGCTTTTTTTTCAAAATAATCTTTCATGACAATTAAAAAAGTGTACATAATTCAACATGAAATTTTAATGATAGATAACCCAAGACCCACAATTTCCATAATACAGAGAAATTACTGTACTTTTGCTTCGCACTATATATTTATATTTATTTCTATCTCCATCTCGATGTATACGTATATCTATATCAGTATCCTTTTTGTGATAAGAAGAGCATTACACAACACAAATATGTTCATCAGCAGTAAAAGTATATATGTATATGTGCAAGTTACATTATCTTTATGCAATTAACATGTTTGCAACAATGCAAGTAAATGAACTGAAGCAAATATGAACTGCTATGGATGGATCTTAAGTGTCACAATGAGTGAAAAACAATACCTTTTATTAGATGAGGTGCATAGAATGCTTTCATATATATAAAGATTTAAAATAAGGCATGGGAAACAACATTGTTTGGGGTTACTTTCAAATAGGATTAACTATATAAATATGGAATCGATTAATTATAAGAAGTTCAGGGAATAGTTACCTCAGCAGGGGAGGGTAAGGGACGCAGGTGGGAGGGATAAATGGTGAGTTTCAAAGGGACTGATTTGTTTTATTTCTTAAGTTTAGTGAGGGGTGGATATGATATTATTGTATTATTGTAATTTAAGAAAAAGCCTTTTATAGGAATGATATTTTCATAACAAATAAAAGACAGGCTGAACTGTGAGTTTTGTTCCTGTTTATATGACTCAAAGCCGGTGGGCTATAATGTGCTAATAGTCAGTCGTGAGTAGGGGGAGGGCAACAAAGCTGTCAGGGAAACTTAGAGCCAAGAGGTGATGGTTTCCCTTTTGAGCCTTTGCTATCTGTGTGACCTTTACCAGGCCTCTTAATCTTTGGGTCTCAGTCCCTTTACTATAAATTGATTCTCCTGTTCTCTTCTTTAAGAAACTGAACCCTGGCAATAATGGTTGATATCTCTGCAATGTGTTGTAATACCTATTACAACTTCTCAAAGCCTGTTTGAAAAATGTGTTTATTTTCCCAGGAATATACCCATAACCTTTGCCGATTTAAAAAAAAATTAGGTTGATGTAGTTATTTTGAGAGAGACAAAGAGAGTGTGAGCAAGTGGGGGAGGGGCAGAGAGGCACGTAGAATCTCAAGCAGGTTCCACGCCTTCAGCACAGAGCCCTGTGTGAGGCTTGAACCCACCAACTGTGAGATCATGACCTGAGAAGAAATCAAGAGTTGGACGCTTAACCGACTGAGTCACGCCGGGGCCCTTGCTGATTTTTTTTAGATTCGTTTCATCAAAAATTTCTGAAACACAATGTAGAGGACTTCTGGTGGCAATAGCATCTGGATTGAAGCACGAGCTGTCTACATCTGTCTTCCTCCTCTATTTGATGACCACGCTGATCAATTTTCTCCCAAAATTTAGAACTTCAGTGTTCTTGTCTGCAGTATTTCTCTCTACCCCAACTCCTGTCTTTATCATCAGTGGTTCCATCATCCAAGATCATGAAATATCTAACAATCTGGTTTAAGTTTCTTTGAACCTCGGTCTCCTCACCTTCATCAGAATTTCTCACTGCATTTCAGCCACTCCTTTCAACAGTCTGTTTCTGGAGATTGTATTCCTTTTCTTCCATCTCATTTGCTCAAATACCCTCTGCATCATCCTCATAAAGCCCTCCAGTCAATGACATCACTGCTGTCTTACAATCTGCTAAAATCCTCTGGCTTTCTTTTGCTGCTATTCACCTGGTTTATCATGGAAGCACCTTCCACTAGTTGCCTCCTTCTACCATTTCAGATGCCTGGCAAAACCTACAATATGCATTGTCAAATGTGGGAGTGTTCTAGATGGAGAGAACAGTATACGCGATATCTCTGCTTAGGAGGTTCAAACCACACAAGCACCTGACCACACATGTGAACATTCAGCCCAGCCCCCAAACCTAACCACTGTAAAACCCCACTAGTTTCCTTTCCTTTCTCTCTCAAGCCATTTTTGGAACGAATTAGAGGTCTGCTCTTCTCTTCCCAGAAGGCTTCATTACACAAGTTAATAAATCTTTTCATACCCTCTTGGGGTGTGTGTGTGGTGCCATTAATCTCAATGTCTGAGCCAGATTTTTGTTGAGGTCCATCTGTGTCACTAAGGTGGCCACAAAAAAGTGGGCTCAAAGGGGCATTCCAGTGATGATGTGGTGTGGTATCTTGGTGTATATATGGTGTGGTATCTTGTGGATCATGGTGAGGGTATTGGATGGTTTTTTTCTTTCTTTCCTTTTCTTTTCTTTTCTTTTCTTTTTCTATGTCAGAATTTAAAACGTTTAATTTGGTTGCTGAAGGAAAGTTGACTGTAGGGACATAAGAGTAAAAACAGCGAGAACAATGGTACCAGTTCAGCTAAGAGATGACAGTGGCTTGGCCTACAATGGAAGCAGTGTAGAGTGAGGTATACTTTGAAAGTTACACCCAAGAGGAATACTGAATATTTCAACAGTGGAGGATACCGGGAACAGAGCAGTTTTAAGGTTAGGGTGAGGGTAATCAAGAGTTTTGTTTTTGGCAAGTTGAATTTGAAATGCCTGCTAGACGTTCACATAGATATGCAGAGTATTCACTTAGACACAGGAGTCTGGAGCTCAGAGTCAGGAGCAAAATTCTGAGCATAGGCTAAAACTGCGTTGAAAATTATATATAAAGGCAGTGACCTCTTTCCAAAGGAAATTCGCATATCAAATGGCAGCCTAACATACGTTAATAACATACATAGAATTCTTTTTTTAAAACATTTTTTAAATGTTTATTTATTTTTGAGAGAGAGAGACACACACGCAGGATCCAAAGCAGTCTCCAGGATCTGAACTGTCAGCACAGAGTCTGATGCGGGGCCCAAACCCAGGGACCGTGAGATCATGACCTGAGCCAAAGTCGGATGCTTAACCCACTGAGCCACCCCTGCGCCCTTATATTGGATTCTCTTGTGACTACATTTTGTGGAATCCTGACAATGTTGTAAAACTATGTACTTACAAAAATTTGAGGTCAAGTTTAAATGTCTCTGACTTTTCTTGATATTAATCTGGCCGTATTTCTTGACTTTTCCAGTTATATTTTATAAGATAGGCTTTTATAAATATCTGTATTTAAAGACCTTAAAATTTAGCTCAATTCTAAAGCTACCCCTATTAAAGGATAAATAGGGGCCATAGTGCCCATGAAAATAAAGGATTGTGTCAGAATTTTATGGAAAAGAAAAACTAAAAGACTTCTGTTAGTCAGTGTTTTGCTTTCCATTGCTATTGTCAATTAGTTGTTCAGAATTCTATCTGTTCTCGGTTTATGGTCTCCAATATGTCTCCACTGGGGGAGATTAAAATGTTTTCCTCTTTTTTTTGGATTGGTACTACTGTATTCTTGCATTAATAGGAAGTGATGAGGAAGCATAAAGGCAAGCTGACACCTTGCAAAGCATCCCCCTCACCGCATGGGATATGTGTGATATTCCTCAGGCACTCCTGGCTGCCCAAGAACAGGAAAGGAAAGAAAACAAATGTGTAACTGATAGAGATCACAGTCATGCAGGACTTGGGTCTCCATCCGTTTGCAACTATTTGAATGATTTACAAGAAAAAAAAAAGCAAGCTCCAGAAACCTGTCGACTCAGTTTCCTGGAGCCCTAACATCACCCTTCCCTCCATAGTGATGTGGGGAACAAAGGCAAGAAAAAAATGTAGATACAATTAAATATCTTTATAACCTGCAGCCCATTGACACATACTTGAGGTAGGCAAAGTATAACATTTCTCCAGGAACTCCCTACTGTCTTCATGTTAATGTCTTGCTAGAGGGAAAAACAACCTCAGCTCCCCAATAGGGAGGCCTCAGGTATCTTAGGAGTCCTCTTTAGCATATGAAAGTCCTTTTGGAAACCTGCCTTTTGCCTTTACCTCTCCCAACTCCATAGTATATAATCTGTCACTCTTCACAACCCCAGTGCAGCTCTTTCTGCCCAAGGGTCCTGTCCCCAGGCTTTAATAAAATCACCTTTTTGCACCAAAGACATCTCAAGAATTCATTCTTGGCCATTGGCTCCAGACCCCACCACCACTCCAGAACTGTATCAGGAAGTATCATCTGCTCCTGTATAATAACAACTTAACTAAATGAAATAGGGACTAAGCGTAAGGAAAAATTAATGCCAACTTCTCAGAAGCAAGCACCTTGGCTGATTCTGCAGCTCAGATGGCAGTTTTTAACTTTTTGTTTTTTCCTTTGTTGCTCAGTTTGTTTTTAAAATAAAAAAGAGTACATTTACCTATGCTCTGCCTTCTTGATATAGCAAGTGTACAAAATCAATATTCAAAAGGAGAACAAAAATTGTGGGATATTTTCATATCTAGGCAATCTTTGATGAGGACTCTTTGGTAGAATGGTAGCCCTTCTTATTATCATTCATCTGTTCTCACAGATGAATGAAGCAAAAATCATCATGTGGAATGGAATACATTGGTTTGCTTTAAATTTTATGTAAATGTATCAGGACCATCCACTAACATGCCTTTGTGCCTTATTTGTGAAACTCACAATGTAGGCAATCCTGTTAGGGCAGCTATTACAATGTGACCAGTCTCTCTTCTTCTACGTGTATCAGGATTTCATTCAATATTCCTAGGTATGTGGAGATGAATATTGTAGGGTGATTGTACGCTTATTTTCTGGCTTTCGGGAAGTGTTGATTATATATTGACAAAGAAAATGTTAAGTGATTTAATTCCTTATTGGAAATTGCATACATTACAAGAGGAAAAACTATCTCATAGGTCAGGCAGTAAAGTAAGCCAGTAAATTTTAATGTCAATTAATTATAGCATGATCCTTATTACCCTTAAAAGTACAAACAGTTGAGAAAAGAAATGGAACTTTAAGGAATAGAAGGGCTAATACACGTGACCAAACAGATTTAAATTGTCCTAAAGGTTTATCTTTGGCCATCAAATAAAACCCCTATTCTAACTAATTGGATTTAGCCCAGAATTATAATTATGTTCGATCAAAACTCTGAATATAAAACTGTCAAACAAATAAATGAAACTAATTCACAAATTACCTGAAATCATAACCCTGTGTTGGTCTGGGGACTCAAGTGTTTCATTAGAGGTAGAAGAACCATAGTTTTTTGTTGGCCGTGCTCATGACTCTGACAGAATAATCTTTCAACATTTAGCCCAATTTTGGTCTATTTGTTTCTAGTCAATTCCGCATGTAGATAATCAGAGCTGGAGATCGGATTCAGCCATGATTCTTAAGCCTGAAGACTCATTTAAAATAAAGTTATTGTCCATCCTCTATGGATTTCCTATTCCTCTTTTCTCAATTTAATGAAGAAGATGCATAAAATAGGTCAGGTCAGAAGGCCATCCTCTTAATCTGATCCTTATTACTGGACCACCTCCCATTTCTGACAGAAGGATATCAATGAGAAATGTTAAGAAAAGGATTGATGCTGAGATTTTATCTCTCTCCAAGATTGTCTCCTCAGAGGTAGATATTTCCTGTGTATACCCAATGTCCCAGGTAATTATTAATAGTTTTTCCTTTCACTCACAAATATAACTTGGTTTGGAAGACAGATTATACAGTCACTCCATTTCTAAGTTGCTTCGCATAACTGATTCACTTTGAAACAGGTTTTGTCTGAGTTTATCACTTTCTTGTCAGAGTTTTCCTACGGTGCTGAGGAACCTCAATACACTCTGACAGTCTCACTATCAGCAATGACTTCCTTTACAATTTAGATCAACAGGCTTGGCATGCTTATGCTGTTTGTCTGCCTATCTATGCAATAGCATACCAAGAGTTGCCAGATTTTCACCTTGCAATATCCATACCCAACCACGAAGCCGAAGCTAAACATTTTATGTATTATTTTGGAAGTACCAACTTCTGGTCTCAATTCCTGTATTTAAAAAAACCAAAAATAACATTTATTTGTTTTTGAGAGAAAGAGAGAGGTAGAGCATGAGCAGGGGAGGGGGAGAGAGAGAGGGAGACACAGAATCTGAAGCAGGCTTCAGGCTCTGAGCTGTTTGTTAGCACAGAGCCCGAGGCGGGGCTCGAACTCACGAACTGCGAGACCATGACCTGAGCTGAAGTCGGACGCTCAACTGACTGAGCCACCCAGGTGGCTCTAAACTCCTGTATTATTAATGAGAAATATATATAACACATACATCTAAATATATAACAAATTGAAGTTCTTTTACTGATATGGTGAGTAATTTCCTAAAGACCAACCCTACTATTGGTCTGGACAAAATACAAAAAAAAAAAAAAAAAAAAGGAAAGCAAAGAAGAAATAAAAAAAATAAACCACCTGAGGGCACTTGAGGATGAACAAATTTCTGGAGGGAAGTGGACACTTGGGAGGAGGAAACTACTCAGGGTGATTTCTCCATTTTTGTAGCTTTTAGTATGAAAGCTATCCATAGCTGGTATAGCATTGTGTAGCTAAAACTCTAGTAGTCTTTCCGAAGGATAGGAATTAGAACGATGCAGCAGCTGGAAGTTGAGGAGAGGGAAAAGGAGATAGAGATAGAGATAGAGATAGAGATAGAGATAGAGATAGAGATGATAGAGATAGATAGAGATAGATAGAGATAGATGGAGATAGACATGTAGAGAGAGAAGGGGACCAAACTCTGCTCATTCTGCCAAGGTCTCCAGCATGGCCTTGGTCGCTGGGGCAGATTGCAAGGAGCCCAATTAAGGAGAAAGAACTGAAATGAGATCTGAGCTGCTTCTGAAGAAATGTCTGCAGTTTGAGTCCATGCAAATTAATTGTCTGCTAAAATGAACAAATAGACCAAAACACATTTTTTACAGAATTTGCCAGAATCCAGTTTCCACACATAACATTCCCGATGTCTAGGATATGGCCCACAACTCCAAAGAAACAAGAAAATGTAAACCAGTCTCAAGAGAGAAGAAAACATTCAACAGAATCCAACTGTGAGATGACCCAGATGGAATCCACAGTAAAAGATTCTAAAATAGCTGTTAAGCTATGCTCAGTGATGTAAAGGAAAACATATTCACATTGAATCAAAGAAATATAAACTGTATAAGAAGAACCAAATATAATTTCTAGAACTGAGAAATGCAGTATCTGAATTAGAGATTCACTAGATGGCTTCACAGCAGAAGAGAGGTGACAAAAGAACGAATCTATGCATATGAAGATAGAGCATTAAAAATAATTCAGTCTGAAGAACAGAGAATCAAAAAGATGTAACAAAAATCCCAAAGACTCAGGTACTTTGGGGCCAGTATCAGATATCCTAACATGCGTGCACGTTTGGTTTGGGAAGGAGAGAAGGACAGAACAGGGCAGAAAATAATATTTGAAGAAATAATGACCAACTGAAAGCAGAAGGTAATTCTCCTCAGTGATGGGGATTTTCAACGTCCAGAACTGGACAGGGGAAGAGGCAAATCTCATACCGCAGACAGTATGGGCACAGAACACATGTAGCTGCATTATCTCACAGAACTTCTTCGTGTTTAGCAGACTATCTGGTATAGAACATATCACAAGGGGAGTGCCTGGGTGGCTCCGTCGGTTAAGCGTCCAACTTTGGCTCAGGTCATGATCTTGCAGTCCCTGGGTTCGAGCCCCGCATTGGGCTTTGTGCTGACAGCTCAGAGCCTGGAGACTGCTTCAGATTCTGTGTCTCCCTCTCTCTCTCTGCCCTTCCCCCTGCTCTCTCTCTCTTTCTCTCTCTCAAAAATAAATAGACACACAAAAAAATAAAAAAAACATATCACAAGGAAGCAAAGTTTTCTGTGAAAATCAATTCCTTATGGCCTGCTACTCAAAGACTATACTTTATGAAAGTGCATAAGCCAAGCCTTAGGGAGTCTTAACCCAACCTGGAGGCATTTGATACGATTAACAAAGAGGTGCAAAGGGGCCTTAAAAAGAGGGACTTTGCTTTCCACTCAGAGGGATGAGGAAGGCTTGGGGTCCCAAAGAGCTTGTAGATCCATGAATTAGAGGGGAAAGAGAGTTCCCAGCACTTTTTTCCCTAAAAAAGTTCCATCTCCCTGTCTTCCTTCTTTAGTTACACCATCACCATCACATGAAGTCATCTTGAGATAACGATAAGTGAAACTTCGCGTATAGAGGTCATTATAACTAATTAAGATATGTGGATGCAATTTATTTTCTTTCTATTTACTCTGCTAGTCCTTTTTTCTTTTTTATCCACGTAATAAAAATTATCAGGGTAAATATTTTCCTGTGGTGAATTTCCATGTTCCTTTCTGCACCCTACCTTAATTGAAATTTTTAATCTCCCCTTTTATATATGGAAATTTGAAATTTTAGGAACCTCTCCCTAAGGGTTGGGAAGTGATTATGATATTCTTGTACTTCATTTGGAAGTATAATGCTTCTTTGCAATAAAACCACAAAGAATAGGAGGGAAGAAATAGACCTTACTGTGTTGATTTGTTTGACCAAGTCACCAAAGCTTCTAGAATCTTTTGCTGCTCAAATTACGTTTTGCAGATCAGCAGCAGCGGCATCACCTAGGCCCTTGCTAAAAATGTAAAACCCTGGCTTCACTCCAGACCTATTGAATCAGAATATGCATTTTAACAAGTTCCTTAGGTGATTCTTATGGAAATGAAATGTTTGGAAGCCCTGCCCTAATACAGCTTTACCTTTCTCCTCCTTAAAAAAAAAAAAAAAAAAAAGTATAATCTTTAGACTGATTTAATTTCCACATCCTCATTGTTCCAGTGTTAATTGATTGCCTCTTTTGTATAAGTCATTTCCTTAGGTGGCCTGCAGCATGTCGATGGGCAGCAGGATGGACAGAGTCAGCAGACTGTGTGCACACAATACAAGAGATCTAAGGAGTGTGGCGATGCCCGCTAATCTCTTGAATAAATTATTGTCTGAACAGGTGGAGCTCTCCTCAATATCTGAGATGATCCAGGCATGGATTAGGCAGGTTCTATGAATTGAGACAAAAGATAAATTCCAGGTAGAGATAGGGTAGGTGGTGATTATGTCGGGAAGTTGGCAGGAAGGATCCTTGTCAAGCATCTCTATTCTAGAAAGACTTGTAAATTCAAGAGCCTTCAGTGTTTTAAAAAATCAGGTGAATTGAATCAAAATAAGGAGTCTGATAGTACGCAATCCGATGTTCCCTTGATCTTAGTTATTGCTGGTGCTTTCCACTAATGAAGTCTTGTCATGTTCACTCACATAAAATTCCTTTCAAAGAAGAAATCAAACAAACTCCAACACAGACATGCATGCATGTGTGTGGGCACGCACCCCCCTCCCCCAGTCCTGATTAAAATGGATCTAGTCACTGACTATGGATACAAAAGTACTACTAATGCATATCTAGGTCAATAAGCATAACCCAGACTTCCAAAATGTGAGGCTGAACTCATATTTGAGAGCTTCAGACAATCGATGCCCTGCTTTGATTCTTGTACTCCCTTTCATTAATTCTGGGCCAACACATGGCCCACACTAATTAGTCCGTCTTTAATGGAGGCGGTAACTGAATGTCAACACCAGGGTAGGTCACTAAATGCCACTTCGGCTGTTAAAAACCAAGGAAACAGGGGAGAGAGTGCACCAAAGGCAACAAGAAACATGGAACAGTAAGAACATGGGGGAGGGGGAGGTGCTGCTAATGAATGATAATGAAACGGAAGACGCCAAAGTCTATTACAAGCTCTGAAGTTAATAATAATCTTATTTTCCATTTAATGAGGGTAGGGAGAGTCTTCAGAGGAAAGGTAAGACTGGGAAGGTAGAAGCAAAATGATATAAGCTACAGAGAGACTAAGCAAGGGCTTCCTGGTAATAGTGTAACTTAAGAGTGAATATAACAGAAGGCAAAAATTATGCTCGAGATTTCTCAGCCGGGTATTTTAGTCCTTTTAAACCATAGAATATCTGGAAAATCGTTTCAGCTGTGATTGAGTGAATGTGTGCTGCATGCTCTTTGAATACTTTGAGGGCTATAATTTATTTTCATGAATTTGGGGAATTTATCATTTACACTCTTCTTGTCCATGACTGTGGCCTTATTTATGTTTTACAAGCAAAGAAGCTGAGGTGCAAATATTATGGAAGAAATGTTTATTAAGTAAATGATTCCTTATAGAAAATATCCTGCGCAGTCGGTGGTGGTTCCTGATTATTTAGTGAAGTTTTACGGTTATGTGCATTCTATTACTCTCAACAGAATACAGAATCTCTCAGGTGGGAAAAAAGGCTCTCCTTCCTCTACAACACACAGCCAACGGTATTGTGTACATGGCATTCTCTCACTAACTTGCTCGTATACTGTTCAGTGTTCATTTTAATTATGAAAATATTATTTTAGTATTTGTCACAATAAGACTTCTCTTCCTGAGTACTGAATCTTTGAACTCCAAAATTATCTCTGGTGATTATAAAGCTTTTTTTTTTGTGTACTGTATTTATAGACTGATATTTGACCATGTTAATTTGGAGTTTTTCTATATAGATTGATTGGTTTGGGATAGGAGAGGGCGAGGCAAGTATCATAAAAAGTGAATCTTTTCACTAATATCTTTCCATAAATGTTTGTGACTCATGCCTCACGTGGACAAAACTTCTTTGAATGTATTAGAATTTAAATGGCTGTGCTATGAGGATTTTAACAATACCCAAGATAATTTTTTGTCTCACCTTTAAATGGGTATACAAGCACTAAGCTTAGAAATGTGTTTTTGTGGGGCGCCTGGGTGGCGCAGTCGGTTAAGCGTCCGACTTCAGCCAGGTCACCATCTCGCGGTCCATGAGTTCGAGCCCCGCGTCAGGCTCTGGGCTGATGGCTCAGAGCCTGGAGCCTGTTTCCGATTCTGTGTCTCCCTCTCTCTCTGCCCCTCCCCCGTTCATGCTCTGTCTCTCTCTGTCCCAAAAATAAATAAACGTTGAAAAAAAAATTAAAAAAAAATAAAACTAAAAAAATAAAAAGAGCTGCCTAGAACAGAACAGTAGCTTGGTAAAAGTTAGTCAAATTAATAGATCTATAAATATATCCTTCAACTAGCCTTGTAAGTTGGATCAAATGTTGTAGTCTCCCCTCTGTAAACAAAAAGTTAAAACATTACGTAAATGCCCAGGCAAAGCTTTAAGTGCTAGGATCCTGTAACTTCGTCCTTGCTTCTGAAGTGTTTTCAAGCTAATAGACAAATAAGACATGAAAATCAAGAATTAGTGAAACAGCATGATGTAGACTGTGGTGGATTAATTGCATTGGATGGTCCTAATTAATATTGTAACTGTATCTATGCTTTTTGTTTTATAACTATTGAATTCTTCCATTCTGACTCTGGCCTGGCCTTGTGGCTTTCTTCAGCTAATAGAACACGGTAGAAGTGGTATGGTGCTGCTTCTAAGTCTATGTCTCAAGAATCTTGCATCCTTCTGCTTGAATTCTTCTTTTCTTGCTCATTCTAGTCCTTTGTCCGCACCAAGTGACTATGCTTGGACACCTGGAGGATGCAACCCGTGGAGAAAAGTCAAAGTGACCCACAGACCGTCAACTCTCAGAAGCAGATCAGTCCTGCCCAGACAAGTTAAAGTTTACCACAGATGTATGAAACCGCCTGAAACCAGAACCTTCCAGATCAGTCTAGATTCAATTTGCAAGCTACAAAATTGTCAGCTAAAAGAACAGTTGTTTCAACTTCTAAATGTTGTGGCAGGTTGTTATACAGCAGTAGCTGACTAATACGCGAAGTTAAGAGCTGTGGGCCCTGGATATGTTTATTGATCTTCTAAAAACGTATCTCCTTATCTAGAAATACACTATTCTAGGAGCTCAGTCAGTTGAGCGTCCAACCCTTGATTTAGCTCAGGTCGTGATCCCAGGGTTGTGGGATTGAGTCCCACGTCCGGCTCTGTGCTGAGTGTGGAGCCTGCTTGGGATTCTCTCTCTCTTCCACTGCCCCTCTCTCCCACTTAAGCTCTCTCTCCCTACAATAAAATTTAAAAAACCAAACAAACAAGAAATACATTATCCGCATCAAATTATTGTGAGACTTAAGTGTGTGCTTGATAAATTGTCTTAGATGCACTTAATAAATAGTGATTATTACTACTGTTACCCTACTACTACCATTACTACTAGTAATATTATTGATACTAATTCTACTATTGAACCAAGAGTGATAGTAAAATATAGATATTTTAATATGCTCTGGAGACAGGAAGAAGGTGGGAACTTAACTGTCCTTTTGTATGCTGGGGAAGACCTACACAGAGGTGGTTCCATGTGAGCCGAGTCTTGAAAGTTCTTTTAGGTGTGAAGAGGTGTTAAGAAAAATACTAGCAAAAGGATAGCCTATATTGATAAGGAAGACAAAAATAACTGAATTTGTATAATGTTCCACCTGACAAAGCATTGTGCATATACAATAGTTTATTTCATCTTCCCTTCACAACAGAAAATTTTGTCTTTATTATATGATTTGGAAATGAAGAGTCTGACTTTACATGAGTTATTTAAGGCCCTTCAATTTGAAGACCACGGAGCTAGATTTAAACTCAGGCCCTTTAACTCCAACAAAAGTCTATCTCCCATATATCACAATGCCTGTTCTTATACCATAGTATTTCCCCAAATAGACTAGAAGCATTAAGTTTATAAAGGCAGTATTTATTTTTATTTATTTCTTATTTATTTAAAAAAAATTTTTTTTAACGTTTATTTATTTTTGAGACAGAGAGAGAGCATGAACAGGGGAGGGGCAGAGAGAGAGGGAGACACAGAATCTGAAACAGACTCCAGGCTCTGAGCTGTCAGCACAGAGCCCGATGCGGGGCTCGAACGCACGCACCGTGAGATCATGACCTGAGCTGAAGTCGGACGCTTAACCGACCAAGCCACCCAGGCGCCCCTATAAAGGCAGTATTTAAATAAGATTGTCAGCATGCTTGTGAAAATATATCTTTTAATTCAGAATATACTTAACCTCTCTTTAGATTTTTCAAACTATTTGGTAGTTAAGCAGAAAAGGTGTCAGTATAATTAGGTTAATATTGAGAATTTATGTATTCTACATTCATTTTGTGGAGTGTGTGAGTGTGTGTGTGTGTGTGTATGTGTGTGTGTGTGGGAGGGATGGAGGGAAGGAGTAGCTGGGGGAGAAGATATCCCATAATAACAGCAGTCTTTTGTCATTTCTAATTCTTAAGAAGCAAATTGCTTAAAGTAATGTGAGTTTAGTATGATTAGAGTGTCCTTATTTTCTTTAATTGGGAATATGGAGGAATTTGAATTACTTTATTTGAATTGCTTTCTTAAGGCCCAGGGAAAGACTTAATTTCATTTTTGACATCTAGGAAGACCTTTCTGGTATGTAGTAAAAGCCTGTCTGTTAATGGTTCGGGATGCATCCTGTGACTGAAAGCTAAATAAAAGGGTATATTTGCAGCCCATTAACATCTTTCTTAAGGTTTAAGCCACACGGAATCACATCACAAAGTCCAGTTTCTGATGTCAGCAATTTCATTATAAATCACATTTAATGTGGTTTTCTAGTTTAAAAAAAAATGCCATTTTACAAGTCATTACTTGGTTGTCCTCCTTCAGGCTGAGGGGGTCCTGATGGAGTAATAAATTTTGATGGAACTTTGGCTTATTAACAGCCTGCAAATTACGTTGATAATTGTCCCAGGTTTATGGCGATAACTATGTCATTATGTTTAAATGAGTCTCCAGTATAACACTGAGATGTAGGCCAGAGAGCTGCTGCTAACACTGCCACATGATATGTAGCTAGATTGACAAAGCACCATGTTCTCCGTGGTTTGTAAAAAACTCCTGAATCTTGTAGGAAGAATTCCATATCATTGCATTTCTGCATCTCAGATCTTGTAGCTGAGCTCTAGTCCCATATAGCCAATGGTCTACCCCTCAAAAGGCCCATATTCTCCAAAATCTGGGAATGAGCTAACTGATCTCCTTCCTTTTGATAACAGAGAGACCATTCAAAAGAAAAATGGGCAAAGAATTTGATTATCCATTTCACAATATAGGGCATTCAAGTGTCCATTAATCATATGGAAAATGTGTTCATCATCACTTGTTAATCAGGGAAATATAAATTAAAATCATAGTAATTTTAATTTAGCTAAAACTGGCTAAAACTAAAAAGAATGATGACATCAAGTGTTGGTAAGGATATATAGCTATGAGAACACTCATACATTTCGGGTGGAAGGGTAAATTTTTGAAACCACTTTGAAAATGTGTTCACAATTTACTGCTTTAGACTCTGTAATTCGACACTTCCATTTCCAATAGAAATGTGTATATATGTGCAAAAAGATACATGCAGAAGAATGTTCACAGCAGCAATATTCTAATAGTTCCAAACTAATAATTACTCAAATATCCATCAACAGTATATAATGTGTACATTCATACAATGGAATACCATGCAGTGATCTAAAGGAACAAACTCCTATTATATACAATAGTATGTATTAATCTCACATACATAATGTGTGAAAGAAGTCAGATGCAAAAGAATTTACTGAATTATTTCGCTTATATCAATTCCAAATGGGAAAAAATAAACGATTGGGAGAGGAATTAGGACTCTGCTATATTTAGAATGAAGTAGAGGTAGTGCTTTGGAGGGGACACAGGGAAAATACCGGGGGGGGGGGGGGGTACTGTCAGTATTCTATTTCTTTGAGCTTTGGTGGTGATTGCACAAGTGTTTGCTTTGTAATAGCACATTGAATAGTTACATACCTAACATATTTGACTCACAGGATGGACAGTATTTTTTAATGATTCTTTTCTATGTGACAAAATTATTTTTAGTAATAATCACATAATAGTCCATATTTTCTAAATTAACAAAGACTATAATTCAGTTAGTGTTACACTTTACATTTTGCTTTCTGTTACACTGTTTCATATTTAAACACAAAATCTCCAAGTGGTCACAAAAATTGACCTAATTAAGTAACTAAAATTCTGTTTTATCTTTACAATCACTGTGCTATCATTATTTATTTCAAATCTACTACTTAAACATAGGGAGATATAGTATCACATGTTGGAGACTAAACTGCACCCAAAGTAAGTTGGTAAGATTGGAAACCATTATCATATTAGTTTTCTAGAGCTGGCACAAAAAATACTTCACAGTCAAGAGGAGCCTAAGGAGATTTAAAAATTACATATAATGTGGTATCTTGGGTAGCATCCTGAAACACAAAAGGACATTAGGTAAAATTAAGGAAATCTAAATAAAATATGCACTTTACTTAATCATAGTGTATCAGTATCGATTTATTAATTGTAACAAATATATCACACTAATGTAAGATATTAATAATAGTGAAAATTGGATGTGGAGTATGCACAATATCTTCATAATTGTTCTGTAAACATAAAGTTCTTCTAAAATAAAGAGATATATTAAAAATAAAATATCAGACTTTTACCATAATATAGCAATTATTACATTAAATGTAAATGGTCTAAATCCACCAATTATAAGACAAAGATCAATGAGATCATAAAAAACATGACCCAGCACTGTGTTTTGTAAAGGAAATTCACTTCACATATCACAATATAGGTAGGTTGAAGTAAGTGGATGGAAATAGATCTACCAAAAAAATATTATTTGAAAGAAAGCAGGAGTGACAACAATAATATCAGATAAAGTATATTTCAAAGCAAATAAAATAGTCTGAGACAATGAGGGATGTTATTTAATGATAAAAGGGTCAATCTATCAAGAAGACATAGCAATCCTTCATGTGTATTCACCTAATATCGAGGCTACAAACTATTTTTACATAAAAAGTGATAGAACTGAGAGGTGCCTAGGTGGCTTACTAGGTTGAGAGTCTGACTCTTGGTTTCTGTTCAGGTCATGATCGTGGGGTTCTTGGGTTCAAGTCCTGCATCAGCCTCTGTGCTGACAGCATGGAGCCTGCTTGGGATTCTCTCTGTCTCTCTCTTCCCCTCCTCCACTCACACTCTCTCTGTCCCTCTCAAAATAAATAAACTTTAAAAAAAGAATAAAATAGGGACTATCATTATGGACTCTGAAGCCATGGAAAGGATAGTAAAGAAATACTATAAATACCTCTATATGAATCAATGTAACAACTTTGATAAAATAGACCAATTCCTTAAAAAGCAGAAATTACTATAACTGATTCTATATGAAATAGATAATTTAAACAGCTCTGTAATTATTGTGGAAATCAAATTCATAATTAGAAAAAGATCACTACCACCACGACCACCAAAATCTCCATGCTCAGTTTTGTTACAGTAATTTACCAAATGTTCAATATACAATATTGTTCAGAAAGAAAATGAACACTCTCTAATTCATTTTATGAGACCAAAATAATATACCCAAACAGGTAAAACCACATACAAAAAAGAAACTGCAGCTCAATATCTTTTATGAAAAAATGAGGCAAAATTCCTTAACAAAACATCAGGAATGTAATTTAACAATTTATAAGAATTATACACCATCACAAAGTGTATTTTATTCTAAGGATGCAAGGTTATTCAAATATTCCAAAATCATGAAATTCGCTATATTAACAGTCCAAAGAAGAAACATAACATGACCTATCAATTGACACAGAAAGAACATTTGACAAAATTCAATACTCACTCGTGATAAAAAACTCTTAGAAAATTAGGAATAGAGGTCAACTTCTTGAACTTGATAACAGCCACAAAAAACTTATAGCTAGCATCATAGTTTATAGTGAAAGATTGAACGTTTTCCCTCTATTATCAGAAAAAAACCCCAAAACTCCTCTTACCACTGCTCTCCTGCATCATATTGGAAGTTCTAGCCAGCACAATAAAGCCAGAAAAGAAAACAAATGGCATGCAAATTGGAAAGAAAAAAATAAAACTGTCCCTATTTGCAGATGACATGAATATAGGAAATTGCATCAACAAAACTCTTTTAGGGCTAATAGACTAGTTCTATTACTCTATCTATATATTCTAGCAATGAGCATGTTGAAACCAAAATTAAAATACAATACCATTTAATCACAAAACAACCCCCCAAGAAATAAAAATACTGACCATGACTTAGGTGAAAATCGAACAAAATATGTGTAGGACCTTTATGCCATAAACTACAAAATGCTTATTAAAGAAATGAAAAAAAATATAAATAAATAGAGAGACATCCTGTGTTCATGGATTGGAACACTTGACATAATGAAGATGTCAATTCTTTGCAAGTTGATATAGTTTTACTAAAGCATTCTCTTCTTGTATCATTTCAGAGGGATTAAAGATCCTGACAACTTCCTGCCTTACTCCTATGAACCTAAATTTTAGCATCTAATGGGTACAAATGCTTATGAAGAAGAGGACAAAGTGATTACTCTGTAACCCAACCTGTACATATTGCCAGGAGCAAAAGAATTAGGACATAGTGAGTTCCTTCTCAATAGAGTTATTCAAACTGAGACAGAAAACCACTTGGTGAGGTCGTTATGGCTGTGTTTAGACTGGTCCTGCCAAGGTTTCTCTGATCTCTGAGAGTCCATAACCTAAAATATCATCATCATCATAGTTATCATCATCCTTACCATCGTCATCATCATCATCATCATCCTCACCATCATCACGATTCATTGTGGGCTCATAACTTGTGCTAATCATTAACTCCACGAGGCTAAGAGAGTTTACAGAAATTGCCCAGATTCACACAGATTTATAAATAGTATCAGTAGAACTCAAACTCAAGTTTCTTTGAATTCAAAGCCAGTGACCAGTGAAAATTACTAGAAATATATTAGCATTTATTTTTATCTAATATATTTTTCCTTTTCATTTCCATTGCATATTGTGTAATTTATACGGCATTAATACAATAGTATATATATGTATATATATATATATGATTAGTTAATAATTAGGTATGGGAAAGGAGCTTTTTGAAGTTTTCCTTCGTAGACCTATAAAATCTGGGAAGCCACTCTAAATTACACTCTCTTGCCTTCTCCATATTAAATTCTGTATTTTTATAGAACTCGGCTGTGTATATGATCCATCAACACCCCAGTGATGAATAATAATTCTGAGGGGCAAGTCTATGTAAGTGAGAAAACTAAAGTTTTGATTAAATGGCTCTACATTTATTGTTTCAAAATGTGTCCGTCAACGTGTAGTGGCGCAATTTTCCGCACCCACCTTAGAGGTCCCTCTATATTGTCTTTTCCTATGTAAACTGTTTTCTTCAGCATTTGGTGTGATTGACAGTGGGGGTAGGGCCCACACTGAAAACAACATACTGCTTTGGCATCTCTCCTATGAATTCCTGAGGCAATGAAAGTCAGAAAAACATTGTCGGGATAGGGTCATAATAAAAGGCCCTATTGAATGCTGCTCTCCTGAGCCTGTAAATTCAGTGAAGTTTATTGTTCTGATCTTGAGTCCACAGATTATGCTGTGTGATTTAAGGCACTAAAGAAGCAGTCAGTTTGAGCAGCAGTAAAATTTCTGCAGAATAAACAAACTCATAAACTGGCACTCTACAACCTTCTCAACACTGCAGCATTTTCCGTTGGTTGTTTCACTCCTGCATCATCGTGGTAAAAGGATGCAAAGCACAGACTCTAACTTCTAGGACTTAAAAAGACAGGATTGACGTTTAGACAATACATGAAAAAGTACCTCCTGATCTGAAATGCTCCCTAAAAATATTTTAACGATTGAGCAGTCTCTAGGATAACAAATGTAATCGTCCTGTCATTTATTCTGTGGTTTGGGCAGATCTATAGTCTGTGAGAAAGTACATTCCACGCATGGTGACTACCACTGGCTTGTACTTCTTTTGGCTATTGTTGCAATTAATTGAAAATTACCCAGGAATTCCCTGGCGGAAGGCAAGAAATTGTGGGGTGGATGTGGCACGATAATTTGTAATTGGTGTGTGTCATCTTGAGTTCTCCCTAGCACTCCCTTCCTTTTAAGTAGCTGCCACGGCCCTTTTATAGTTCGGGATCTCTGTAAATCTAAGGATTTCCTAGGCTTTTGCAAAAGCCAAAACTATCTGGAAAAAGTTGTAGGTGTCCCAGAAGGGTGGGGGTTAAAAGAAAGTGACTTGAGAGAAATGAGGAAGAAAATAAAGTCTTCTTCCCTAACTTGGAAGGAACACGAGGAGCAGAGAACTGCACCCAGCTTCTTGGCTGTGCCCCAGGGAGGTGAAAGGTGTCTGGTGATTGGCTTGAAGAAGATCGAGCTTACAAGGCTCAGAGCCCAAGTATTCACAGCCCAGCTCGAGTACAGTCCCCAAATGTATCAAAGGAGCACCAACGTCACTGGACCTGAAGAGACCCTGTGAGTGCAGAGGTGGTGGATATATTGGCCCTGCCCAATGTGGACAGATGGCTAATGACTCTAGGGACATCCCCAATGCCCTTAAACTACGTAAGATGTTGGGCCTTGAGCATATTACAGTGGGGAGCTGAAGATTATTGGAACTGATTTCTCTAAATCATTTTGGAAGCTTGCATGCCAGAATTTCCAGGTTGTTATTTACATCAGCTGTAAGGTATTCAATTCTTATGCCCATAAGATCTGCAACTATAGTTATCTACCTGCAGATATTCACTTCTGTGACATTAATTTCCAAATATTTTGTAAAATGCCTTTTCTTTTACACCTCAGGTTATCATTTATGATTGTGGTTTGTTGTCAGTTTCAAAAGACTTTTGTGGCCTCTTTTTGATGTCATTTGCATTATATAAGTGTGTGTATTCTCCGGTTTTAATATTCTGTATCTCTGCCTCTTCCGGGGAGTCTTATGGCTTACTCTATTCTGCTTATTTTACTTCCCAATACTCAAAATAAGAGACCTGTGGAGGTTTACATTACCATATATTAACTGAAACTGAGAAGAGCAGAAGAAAGCCACAAAATTAAAACCAAATGCCAGGTCTGTTTTTCTTTGATCACCTAGAGCGTATGTGTTATAGTGGGTGTATCGTTTCATCAAATCTAAGACACTGGTGACTGTACGATCATTATTTTATGTTCTAATAGGGCAGAAAATATGCAACCAATTAAAAGATACAGTACTTTCACATCACTTAGAATTTTTATTTTATACTTACTGAAAGAACTTTTGCACTTATTTAAATGTACGCTTTTAGAATTTTATATTGTTTATATTTTATAATTTATAATGATAATTTTTTTTTAATTTTTTTTTCAACGTTTATTTATTTTTTTGGGACAGAGAGAGACAGAGCATGAACGGGGGAGGGGCAGAGAGAGAGGGAGACACAGAATGGGAAACAGGCTCCAGGCTCTGAGCCATCAGCCCAGAGCCTGACGCGGGGCTCGAACTCACGGACCGCGAGATCGTGACCTGGCTGAAGTCGGACGCTTAACCGACTGCGCCACCCAGGCGCCCCTATAATGATAATTTATAATAATTTAGTTTTATTGGATCCCCAATAGGTAATATTATACACCGATTGTGAGCACCTCCTTCCTAACCTATCAAAATATACTCAACCTGAGGAGGGTCCTTTTTTTTGTCAGGGAAAATAAAACTCATTATTTTCTCTCTCTCTCTCTCTCTCTCTCTCTCTCTTTCTCTCTCTCTCTCTCTCTTTATTTTTTTAATAGTTTCTTAATGTTAGGGAGTTAATTTGTTTCTGCAAGTGAGCCTTCGATTACCAGAGTGTAACTTCCTCATGTGGCAAGAGTTTAGTCTTAGGAAAAGTTCCCTGTGAAGTTAATTTTTATAAATTGAGTCTGGCTCCCTGCTGACTTCATAAAATGGTAAATTTGTTTCTCTTGGGGCAGAGGGGAAACATAGCCCTTTGGAAGTAATAAAATCACACTAAAGTGGAGAAAAAATCTTTGAAAAGCCTATGTTTAAAATAAAATCATTATTTTTATGCTCAAATAATGTTACTCAAAATGAGATCAAGTCTTGATTGCAAAACAGTCAAGCTCCCACCCTGCTTTTTAAAATTCCCAATACAATACTAAAAGAGAGAAAGGAGGGAAAAAAATAGTAAGGAAATCGCCTCCACTAACTAAAAGAAATTTTTCCTTTTTCTTTTCTTTTTTTTTTCTTCCCTTTTTCTTTCATAGCCCAGTCCAAACTCTGGCTGTCGAATATTCACATATGAAAAATAAAGTAAAAAGGATTCATATTACAAATAAAAGAATCGCTTATAGGTATAATGTTGAATGTACCTATCAAATTAACCACTACATAAATAAAACTTCACCTCTTATTTATGAAGGCAGATTATTTGGAGTGAAGATAGAATGTGTCCCCTAGGATCCTTCATTGAAAGAGCAAAGAAGGTAGAGGTGTGTATTTCCTGTGCTTGAATGTTCATTTCATTTCCAAGTGTTGGCTATAAAGTGAATATAAGTATCAATATCTGGTTGAATCTTTAGGAGAGAATATTATAAATTAAATCGTTAGATCAAAGGGACACAGTTTTAATCCGAAACATGCTGACAGTGCATGAATGCCTATCTCTGAAAATACCCACCGATATTGGTAATTGTTAATTATACTAACTTTGGTCAGCGTGAGCTGAAAAGCAAAAGTCTGTTTTAATTTGCATTTGCAATCTTTGTCAGCTATATGTGAAAACATTTTTTTAGCCATATTTATTTTTGTGCCTAAATTCTTGTATTTGTTGGCCGTTACTTTCTTATAGAAGCGTTAATATATTTCGCGTTTAACATAAAGCATTGGTACATGTTACTGTGATTGGCACTTTATATTATTTTTGTAAATAAATCTATATTCCTTGATGAGGTTTTTAGTTTTTGTGCAATGGTGCTCTTGTTCTGGAAGCATTTTGGAAAATAAACCTGGATCCCTTCCATTTATAAACTAGACAAATGGCAGATTTAAATATAATGTATAGCTCACCTCATAAAAAATGGGGGAGGGGGAGTTCCATTTGCTAGAAACAACGAAGGAATGGAAAAACAGAGCATTAAGCCAGTGAACTGAGGCTATATTAGCCTTGTAACTGATTATCCAACCCCAAATTAGGCCCTAAGTCCTCAAGAATTGGACTTTAATTTCAACACAGGAAGAGTAGCTAGCACATGGACCATGAGGTTACAGGGAATTGGGACTAAGATTCCCATGTAAAGGCAAAACACCTGGAGGATATCCCAGAAAAAGGAGAAAGGAAATCTTGGCAGAATAGCCCTTTGAGAAGCAAAATCCTTTCTGCATTGGAAAGTTAGAAAAAAAAATTCCATGAGAAATCAAAGCCCCGAGCCTCTGCTCAATTTATGCAACCCTACCCAATGCTATAGAAATTCCCAACTAGGAACCCAAATCGAACTTAGACTGATAATTACCCTAAAGCCCAAGAGAAGCTAATGTTCTGGAATACAGAGCCACAAGCTGGAAAAACTGACATCTAATTTCCAAATCAGCAAAGGAAGAAAAAATAAAAAAGGAAAAAGCAAAGAAAATACACAGAAAATCGAAAGTATAAAATAAAATAGTGGAAATAAATCCTGCGTTAAAGTAATCAACATAAATATCAATGTATTGTACTCAGTAATAAAAAGATAGAGACCCTAAGATTAGACTAAAATTGCAACAAAATCACCTGACAGACTACTTTACAGCTAAAATACAGCGATTGGATTTGGGGTGGGCAGAAAGTTGGAATAAAGATCTGAATCTGGGTTCAGCAAGATGGTAGAATAACATAACTTGAAAATACTTTTGCTTTAAACACTACAGATCCTAGGAAAGTTACATTATTTGGTATCTCTCAGAGGACACAAAGGAATATACATGAATTCAGGGAGCTAAGAGGAAACTTAAAGCCATAAGGACAAAAACCAGTGTTCAAAATTTGACCGTTTTGGTGGTAGTTTTGCAGGGGCGTGTTAATAGTGTGATCGTGGTGATGTAGGGATCCAAGTATAATGCCCAGTAGGATGAGAAGATCAAGTTTGGCTCTTAAAAATCAGGGAGACAGATCTGAGACCATCTGTGATAAACTGGAAATTTCAAAGGATTGCATGCATGCATGTCCTGTGCAAGGATCAGTAAGGTGGTCAGTGTAGCTGAAACAGAGTGTCCAATGGGAAGGGTGGTAGGAGACGAAGTCACTTGAGAGGTAAAGGGGCGGGAGATGATAACACGCGGCTGCTGTGACCCAACTGATAGACTGGCTTTTACTTTGCATAGTGAGGTGGGAATAAAATAATGAGTTCTGAGCAGGAATGTGAGTTGGTGTAGCTTTCTTTATTTTCTTTATTTAAAAAAAATTTTAACGTTTATTTATTATTGAGAGACAGAGAGAGCATGAGCATGGGAGGGGGAAGAAAGAGGGGGAGACACAGAATCTGAAGCAGCCTCCAGGCTCTGAGCTGTCAGCACTGAGCCTGACGTGGGGCTTGAACACACCAACCGTGAGATCATGACCTGAGCTGAAGTTGGATGCTTAACCGACTGAGCCACCCAGGGGCTCCTCGTGTTGTATACTTTAAAGTTGAGATGCTAATTAAGCATTTCCGTGGAAAATTTAAGCTGTCACTTGGATATTCAAATGTAGTGTGGGGAAAAGTTGGGATTAGATATCTAATGGTCCCAAGAACCATTGCAGTTAAGAAACTTAAAAGATATAAAAAATATACCTAGCATGACTTCTGAAGGAGAACAATAGAGAGCAGTATGTAAAGAGAAAATGGCTGAGAATTTTTCAAAACCTGTAAAAGACGCAAAACCTGAGGCTTAGGAATTCTTAATAAATCTATTCTTTGACATATTACCGCAAAGCACGTAACACCCAAATCGAAGAGGGCATGAAGCATAGAAGCCAAAGAATGATTCGGGTTCCACAGGTGTGCACATTTGTTAAAACTCCTTGATTTCTGCATTTGAGATTTGTGCCTATCCTTGTAACAGAATTTGTATCAAAAGGAAAAAATGACCTAAACATAAATATTGAATTCTGGATAATAATATGCATATCTAAATAGGGAGAAGTGCACTGACGTGCGTAATACACTTAGAATGCATCAGAAATATGATGGACCCATGAATAGACAGAGGGCTGGACGGGTGTGTGATTTGCTGACTCTAAGCATGGATGTAAGGGCATCTATCATACAATTCTTTCAAATTTGCTGTGTGTTGGTAAATTTTTATCATAAAATTGTAAGAAATAAGGATGAGACCAGAGACTTTAGCCCTTATACTCCTAAGGAAAATTAGCTTCCAACTCCGAATATGTATCTAAAAATTTTAATCAAATGACCATTTGAGTTTGAGGGTGAAATGAAAATGCTTTAAACAAAGGTTGAGTTTCCTGCTGGAAGGACAGCTGGGGATGCACTTCAAGAAGACATTAAACAAAGAAAGAGTGAAATGCAAGAAGTAATGACGAACGAAAGAGTATTTTAATCACATTCACGTCTATGTCACCTATTAAAACGCTCAAAAACAGTTGCTGCGTGCTCGCTTCTCCAGACCCTTGCCAGCATTCAATCTTGTCAGATCTTAATAGTTTTACATTATGTATTTCAACAAAAAAAGAGGTTGAGCATTTAAAGCTTTTGATTTTAGGCAATTGTGTTCCCTCTTTCCGTAAACTCTTTCCTCAACCCAGATATTTTTTATGCTAAGTTAATGGGGTTTAAGTTTGTAACTGATTTAGTGGAGCTATTTAGTAAATTCTTTAACTCATTGACCCTCATGGGTGTTATAGATATATCTCCTAATTTGCTATTTACCTTTTATTTTATTGATGTTATCTTTTCTATTTTTATTATTTTCATATACTTAAATTTCTCAAAAAAGTACAACTTGTCCATTATTGTTTGAATAGGATTTTTAGAAATCCTTAGCCACTCCAAAGAACATAAGTAAATTCAACTATATCTAGTTCTACACTTTTCTTATTTTGAATTTTAGGTCTCAAAATCTGATCAACTTAGATATTATTTTGTTGCACAAAACATGGTAGGAGCCCAAATCGTTCTCTTCCTCATTGTGATTGCATTTGCTTAAATTGCATAATGGGAAGTCACGGAAGTGTGACAACAAATATTTTTCTTGTCGCTGATTCATTTGTATTTTTAATTAACTAGAAGATTTGGGGAATGTTTCCTAAATTTATATACTTTCTCTTTTCCTCCCATCTTCTAAATTTCATAAAGTCATAACAATAAAGTTGTACTTATATTCTCATGCATTTTTGACCCTTAATTAATATTTTCCTTTAAGTATTGCCACTAGTCATTGCTTTTGTACTTAATAGCAGTAACAAATGAGGCTTATGAATTTTGATATCAATCTGAGATATGTTTAACCTCCCCATTTTCAAAAGCTGTTTAGTACCAGTCGACTGAATTAGAAAGGAGGATCTTCTAAAGATCGCTGGGTGCTCTCTCTGTGAGGTTATTTCTTTTTCGTACTCGGCCCTCCAGAATCTTGTTTCCCAGACACCCCATGCACCCAACTATATCTCAACTCAGGTAGTGCATTGGGCTCTTCCTGGGTATCTCCTCCCATGCTCTGACCTGGAGACTGTCCCCAGGCAGTAATGCGGGGTAATCAAAAGGCTCACCTCATTTGCTTCCCAACTCTCAGGGATTACTGTTCTACATTGCTTGATGTCCAACATATTGTGTATCATGGCTACATGTACTTGCCATGACTACTTACAAGGGAGGGTAAGTCCAGATGCATGTTGACTGGAATTGGAAGTCTGTCTAATGGCTAATATACCAGAAACCATGTATTTTGTCGCATTTGACACGCTGCTCATGTAATTTATTTTGAAGTTCAAAGAACCTAGAATATCCAAAGCAATGTGAAAACTGGAGAACTTACGGTACTCGATCTGAAAACATATTCTAAAGCCAGACTAATCAAAATGAGGCGGTATTGGCATAAGGATGGGCGTAGAAAACAATGAAATAAAAATGAAAGTCCAGAAGTAAATCCATGTATGAATGGTCTTTTGATTGTTTACAAAGGTGGCAAGACAGTTAACAGGAAGAAGATGGCCATTTTAATGAATAATTCTGGGACAACCTGGTATTCATGTGCAGAACGAATATGTCTAGATTCTTACCTCACATCACATACAAAATTAACTTAAAATGAATCATAGATTGAGATATAAGAGATACAACACTAAAAAGAAAAAAAAAGAGGAGAAAAACTTAATGATCTTGCGTTGGGTGAAGAGTGCTTACCATGACATAAAAACATGACCTATAAAATAACAAATCGGTAAGTTGGACTTCATCACAATTAAAAATGTTTGTGCTTCAAAAGACACTCTTGAGAAACTGAGAAGATGAACCACAGCCTGGGAGAAAACATCTGCAAACCACATGTCTGATAAATGACTTCGATCCGGAATACCCTCTGTAACCATTGGTGGCACTGAGGGGACCAGGGAATGTCTGCAGGTTACCATGTATTGGAGTACATTGGGCTCCAGCAGCAACCAGACCTGTTGCTTTTTTGTTTATTTCTGGGGGAGCCAGAGAATAGTGAGCTCAACATGGGTTCTCTATTTGCCCCCAGTAACCTTCGCCTGGGGGTGAACTTGGCCTGCATCCTATACCCAGGGTGTGGGAGGCACCCACCCAGGAAAACACTGTATGCCTGAGGCATCTGCTAGAGCAGACAGGGCACTAGGGAAGGTAAGGGAGAGCTGAACTGTTGTTCAGGGTGTAAGACTTTCTTTTCTTTTAAAGAAAGATTTCTTTTTTTTTTTTTTATTTTAAAAGGTTTTTTACTTATTTTTGAGAGAGAGAGAGAGAGAGAGAGAGAGCATGAGCGGGGGAGGGGCAGAGAGAGAGGGAGACACAGAATCTGAAGCGGGCTCCAGGCGCTGAGCTGTCAGCACAGAGTCCTAAGTGGGGCTCAAACTCATGAACCCCGAGATCATGACCTGAGCTGAAGTTGGACGCTTAACAGACTGAGCCACCCAGGCATCCCAGGTTGGAAGGCTTTCTATAGGCCAAATAATATAGTGTTGAGATGTCAGTCTGACTTCTCAGGTGGGGTCCCAGCAGCAATGAGGTCAAACCACATTTGCTTCCAGGTGACTTTTACTAGACCCTTCGTAGCCTATCGGATAGCTTTTTGGCGTCCCAACCTCCTTCTCTGTCTTGAGTCTTTCCAGCAGCTCATACCTATTCCTGGGATTTGTCATTTTCCCCCAGGTCAGCAATGTTCTGCCCCAACCATAAATGTGTTGTCCCATGGCTGGGCTTAGCATGGATATCAGCGTCCTATGCCAGGTGCTGGGGGCAGACTGGAGTATCTTAGCTTTCATTCCTGCAGTGAATGTGGCCTGATCAGTGCCCTCCACAAGCTGGGAATAGATAGGGTATCTCATTCCCAACTCCCTACGAGTGTGTTGCCCTTCTATTTTCCCAGGGTCTTTACACAGTCTGCCTGGTCAGAGAAAGGCCATTACCCCTCATACCCCACGGCTGCACCAACCACACTGGGATGCTTTTCCTGGCCTTTTGTTGGAACTTGGCAGTGATATCAATAACCCCAACGGGTGCATGTTCCCTCTTTATGAGCTGAACCGGGGGCTGCGGCACTGTCTGGGTTGTTGCTGTGCTTTTTTCCCCTTTGTCTTAAGGGTCAGACCGCGTGGATACCCAGTTGCCCGGTTCACTGTCAGTCACCCCAACATCCTCCTCTTTGTTCTCCTCACTTTCCCAGGGATTCTGCCTCTTAGTCTCCCAATCAAGCTTTGTCACAAGTGCTCCAGGCTTCAATCCCCCGCAGCCTGCATCCTCCTGGTTTTTCAAAACTCGAAGCTGTGCTAAGCTCTCCAACTTACTATCCCCTTTTCTCTGAGTCGGCAGAATAGTGGACACGCACACGTCCTTCTCCAACCTCAGCTCTTCTTCTGACTAGATAGGTCTTACCACACGATAGCATATAAGGGATATATCATAGTTGAGAAAAATTCTGATCAATAAAATACTTAAATTCTAAAAAGTCATGTCTCACAAAACTACATATTGAGGAGACTCAAATTTCCCGTTGAGTTCTCTATATAAGACTATTTGAGCACAAAAGAGCATAAAGTAAGAGAACAATAATTGAAGTGGTAGGTAAACTGAGAGGTTAGAAAGTGGTTGTGATTTAGGGGCGCCTGGGTGGCTCAGTCGGTTGAGCGTCGGACTTTGGTTCAGGTCATGATCTCACAGTCGGTGAGTCTGAGCCCGGCATGGGGTTCTCCACTGTCAGCACAGAGCCTGCCCTGGATCCTTTGTCCCCCTCTCCCTCTGCCCCTTCCTTCCCCTGCTGGTGTGCTCTCTCTCCCTCTCTGTCAAAAATAAAGAAAAACATTAGAAGACAAAGTTTTATATATATATATAAAAAGAAGCGGTTCTAATTTAAATGTTTTTAGGAAATGTTAACATTCCCCTGAACTGAGGCCATGGTATACAGGACTGCATACCCTGATTCTCAGTTATAGATACTTTAAATTAAAAAAAAAAAAAAGTAATACCTGGTTTATAACGCGGAACAGAAATATAGGAAACAGTTCAGTAAAGAATAACTACAAATGACCAATCAGCACAATGAAAACGTTTCATTCAAAAAGTGTGATCTGGAGAGTATCTAGTTAGTAGCTAACAGGCACTGCGTTAAGAGGTTACTACTCCAAAAGAGAAAATGTGTGCAGAGTTTGAAAATAAGGAAGTGATCATGTAATCCCCAAGTATAAGCAAAATATAATGGAAACAACAGAATATCCGTAAGTAAACTGGTGAAATCAGAAAATGGGATAACAATGATGTGCTTTCTGCAAGTTTGTTGTTGACCATGTCTGAGCTTCTTCTTCATTCCAGCATTAAAAAAAATCAGGAGTGTAGGTTAAGTATTACCAAATACCTTTTTACATATGTTGGTATCAGTCTCATATGTATCTTCTTTATTCTCTTGTTTTGAGAAACAATACTAATACATATTCTAATGTTGGATGGACCATCTTCGCATACCTAGAATTTACCCTAATTGTCCGTAGTGTATCTCTTAGTTTCCTTTAGGATATATTATTTGCTAGTGTTTATTAAGACTTTTTCAGGTCTATCATGATTCATCTTGTCAACAGTTTTATTTGTATATTTTTATAAAGTTTCCAATACACATGTTTGTTATTTATTTTTTGCCTACTTAACATGGCAATAGCTAAGGGAGGTTTATTAGGTGTCTCAATTCTAATCTTTTTCTGTCAGTTTGCTTCTTGTGTTTATAATTTAAAAAAATCTATTTTGGCATAATAATATTCACAGCCTCAAGATTCATGACAGTTATGTCTTCATTGTACAGTTTCATTTCACCTAGCATCCTGCTGCTTCTTATCAAAATTAAAATTTCCTGGAACCCTTAAGCTCTTTCTCCCATGCTGTAACATAGGCACATAGTTCTTAATTTATTCCCGCACATTTTGAGGGATCAAATGTAAGATGTCACATGCTTCCCTGTTACATTCTTTTTGTACTGGAGCCTTCAGGGTGAGAACAGGCTTTTTATTCCTCTGTTTGATCATTTGTCTATATCCTCCTCCTCTGCTTAAGTTGAAAAGGTAAGAACTTCATATAATGCAGTATGAAATTAAGCATACAAGTGCTTAATGTCTACTTTTTGTTCATGATGATCAGGTGTATAGACAAAATAATTGTGAACATTCACAAAGGACATGACCAGTCATTTAGATCTTTTTATGAGCATTTTTAGAAACAAACGTGTTAGTATAAAAACCTTCAGTTTCAATCTCAAAGTTCTTCCTTGGGAAGGCATTATGGCTGCAAGGTACATTTATGCGTTTAAGGCTGAAGAAAACACTTCAGTTTACATTAAAAATACAGCTTGATTTTAAGCCATAGCATTATACTATGCATCTCTGAGCTGGGCTAGTCAAGCATACACAGTTTACCAAGCTTTTGAAAGTACTCTTTACCCAAGAATGGATAACATGTTCAGTTATTAAACAAACAAACAAACAAACGAATAAATAAAATTCTTGATGGAAACTTAGGAGTTGCAAGGTCAATTTCCTTAACAGCTAACTGAGGAATAAATCCCCATCACTTAAAACAAAATAGCACTAAGGCATCCTCAGAGAGGTACAATCTTTCATGCTTGTTGACTGTTTTTTTCAGCAAAAGATAAACAAGAGGAAATCAGCAAGATGGTGGACTAAGAACGCAGTTATCTATACAAGGAACTGTAGATACAGAAACAACCTATGTGGCTGTCAGTGGATGAATGCATAAAGAAAATGTGATGTGTGTATATATCACATTCATAGATGCTCTGTTGGCTAAAAAATATAACCAATGCTTACCATATAAGACATTACAGTTTGATACAAAGCTCCTCTAGTCCAATCCCATTCCACGGGAATGGATGTATTCTAATTGTTAATCTTCTAACACTCAGGGATCCTTTAAGAGTAATGTAGTCTATGGACACTTTCCAAGGAAAGAACACTTGGCCGTATAGGCAGTTTTGCATATGATTCTGTAGGAGGTGGTCACCTTCAAAAAGCGTATATTGAGCACGAGGGATTTGCCAAGCATCTGTGGAAACAGATGAGAGCCCCTGACTGTAACATCCTTGGTAAGTGATCATCCATGCTCAACGTAAATGCCCCTAGTAATGGGGATCTCACTCTTTGAAGTACTCTAACTGCAAACTGCCTTTCTCTTAGTCTAAAATCTGCTTCTTTCTACCTTTCCTTGACTGGCAATATTTTAGCTCTCCGCACCTATATGGGATAAGTTTAATAGTAATCCCACACAATTCTCTCCAGTTAATCAAAGACAATAATTGTGTTCTCCATAAATGACATTACCAGCCTTAGCTAAGTAATGACAGAACTTTCTCCAGAGAGACAGCTACTAAAAACTGGTTCCGAAAACTGGTTCTGTTCCCCACTGGACAACATCAACAACAATATCACAACTCTATCCTAACCGATTCACCGATAATATTCTTATAAGTTCTGTTGTTTCAATAGTTCAAAGAATAAAATAGTTCCTAATGGGAACACTTAAGATTCAAAGGGGGAAATGTCAGGAATGAACCTTCTTACAGTTGAAATGACACACAGAATGAGAGTGACTGACAGCCCAGGGAAGGTAGCCACCAGGTAACAAAGAAACATGTTCTAAATCTTGTTGGAAACAGCCAACTGAACCCCACATACATATTGACTGCTAAATCAAGTAACTATCCTTAAAGGTCTAAGTATTCATACATCATTTCTGTTGCCTTTGCTGATAACAGTCCCTATGGAATCCCATTAACTTTTCTAGGGAAACAGGGAGGGCTTTTGTCTTCATACAGTCCTAGTTTCCATTACTTATTCCGTTTTCTAGCTTGGATAACCCTGGAAAACATAATTAACTACTCAGATTATATTGACTGATGGACAAATAGGATAGTGTCTTGTACATTTCCTAGGTGCTCAGTAAATACTGGTTCCTTTTGCTTTTCTTTTTTTGTTTCAGTTAACCATTAACACAAATTTAGGGGCTTAAACAATAGTCATTTATTTATGTAGCTCATGGTTCTGTGAGCTGCCCGGGAATTCACTGGTCTAAATTGTCTTGGCAGCTGGACGAGCCCTGGCCTGTCCTTTTCATGGGGCCATCAGAGGCACAACCTATTTCAAGCTCTTTTTATATCCTGCTGGCCAAATCAAGTCACATGGCTGAGCCCTGATTCAGAAGCTTCACCATCTTCCTTCATGTGAGGGCATTATATGGCAAACGACGCAGAGACAGAGAAATGTGAAGCAGTGGTGGGGGATTAATGCAATTTACCACGTCTTCCACTGGCCACGAGAACTTGAAATACATTTCTGTAATGTATGATGGGACTCTTGTATTATAAAAGCATCTCCGGGGGATGCCTGGGTGGCTCAGTCTGTTAAGCGTCCGACTTCAGCTCAGGTCATGATCTCACAGTTTGTGAGTTCCAGCCCTGCCCCTGGCTCTGTGCTGACAGCTCAGAGTCTGGAGCCTGCTTCCGATTTTGTGTCTCCCTCTCTCTGTTCCTCCCCCACTCGCACTCTGTCTGTCTGTCTCTCTCTAAAAAATCAATAAAGATTTTAAAAAATTAAAATACATACACAAATAAAAGCATCTCCTATCCAACCATGATAGAACAGTGAAGGAACTGATGTCAGGAAATGAAATGATAAATTGCAATATGAACTCAGAAGAGCTAACTTCTGAAAAATATATATCAGAGTAGCAATTTTCAAAGTGTGGTCTAGGGACACATGCAGTCCCCAAGACCCTTTCAGAGAGCTCATTAGGTAAAAGCTATTTTCAAAATAATATTGAGATGTTGTTTACACTTTGTACTTCATTCCCTCACAAGTATCAGGTGGCACTTTCCAAGGGGCATAGTGTGTGATTTCATATCAGATGGAATATAGGAGCAATTATGAGACTATATCTCTTAGGTCAAACATTAAAGAGGTTTGCAAAAATATAAAACAGTGTCACTCTTCTCATTGGGGGGGGGTAAGGATAGTTATTGTTTTTAGAAATGTGTTATTTATGTTAGCTTGCAATGAGTTTAGATTGCTTTTTTTTTAATTTAATGTTTATTTATTTTTGAGAGAAACAGAGACAGAGTGTGAACAGGGGAGGGGCAGAGAGAGGGAGACACAGAATCTGAAACAGGCTTCAGGCTCTGAGCCATCAGCCCAGAGCCCGACACGGTCGTGACCTGAGCCGAAGTCAGACGCTTAACCGACTGAGCCACCCAGGCACCCCAGATTACTTTTAATGAATTATTAAATGTGTTTAAAATTTTCTCAGTTTTGATTTGTAGTGCAGTAAATGTCAACAGAGATAATCTGCAAAATGAAATCTATTTGGGGTCCTCCATAATTTGTAAGAGTGTAAAGGATTCCCAAGACCAAAATGCTTTAGAACATGAAAAAAGTTAAAAAATAAAGTTTAAAAACTGGTATGTGCAGAAAGAAATCATTTCTATGAAACAGAACGAGAAAGCCATAGGAAAAAGCATGATGAAATTAAAAGAAGACAGTTTGCATTAAAAAAGGATGTTACATGGGATAAAGAATTATTTCAAGAAAGGTAAAACATAGTCAAAGAATTATTGAAATCCCATCAGTAGCTGCTAGGATCAGAGTCAAAATTTTGAAATAATAAACTGACACTGACAGAAACACTGGGAGGTTCTCCCAGAAAGGAATGCAAAAGGAGGAAATGAGTGAAAAATATGAGAAAGAAAAGGATAGTTATGAAGACAAAATTGTCTCCTTGAGGAAGAGCCACTACAGCAGGCAAAACAGAATAGAACTTTCCTGAAAAGTAAATAAGTTAGCATGTGTTTTAAGATCTGAATATGAAGTTTGAAAAGATTTCTATAACAACGGGTAGAAATCCATGAAAAAAGTCTCGATTCTTCAGGACTCTCTGGTTCACGGTTCTCAATATACTATTTATTTCCACTTGATAAAGAAGGCTGTTTGTTACTCCTAACTTTTATTTCTATTTGAATCAGCTTCCAGCTCATGATGAGCAATTTGGATTGCTTGATCACTTGGTCTGTCAAGATCATGTGTTCATTCTCTACAAAGACCTGATCAAATTCTGAAAGTTATTTACGAAAAGGAGAATGAATAGTTCATTAGGATTTGTTCCAGGATCTTGGCTGATTTGGCTGAGTCCCCTATTGTTATTTTTGAGGTTTTTGCAAGCTTCTTGCAGCATCTTGATGACCCAGGTACTTTGTGTATCATTAGGCAGATTAGGTCTTAAGGGTTAAGAGACAGAACTCCTTGCTCCATAGGCTGTTCTAACAAGAAAGCTTTCTTTTGCTCTGAGCTCAAAGTTGATAGCCTTTAAAGTGGCTTCCAAGAATTCCTGACTGCTAATAGTCATTCAGTCCTGTATGTAATTCTTTCCCTTTGAATGTGAGCTCCAACTGGATACTCAGGTCTAGCAAAAATAAATAAATGAATAAATAAATAAATAAATCTAAAATAAATAAATAAATAAATAAATAAAGTAGCAAAATTGAGGGGCTATCACTTCCATGGTTAGGGTACAGAAAGACCATTAACTTTCCTCTCAGTCTGTTTCTCTCTTGAAGCTCTCATCCTGGGGGAAGCAAGCTTCTGTGTTGTGAATAGCTCTACGGACAGACACAGAAGGCCAGGAAAGGGTGTCTCCGGTCAAGAGCCGGTGAGCTTGGAAGCGAATCTTTGCAGGTTTGCCAACAGGCTCAGGAGTGGGCTTTTAAGCTAATCCTCCCCAGGTTGAACTTTGCAACCCTGGCAAACACCTTGATACCTCCCCCACCCTCCCACTGTGTGACAGACCCTGAGCCAGAGGACCCAGGTAAGGTGCTCCCAGACTCCTGACCCACAGAAGCAGAAAGATAATACATTTTTATTGTTTTAAACTGATACAGTGGGAGCTAATGTGTTCTGTAGCAGTAGGTAATGAATACATAAGATCAAAGATGGAAGTCTTTGAGGTTATTTGCCTAACTCTTCGGGGGAGGTAACGAAATTTGTTGAATGCTGCTTCTGAAATTCAAAGAAACCATGGGACACTCTTTTTCTTTCTCAGTAGAAGGTTGTGTAAGCAGGAGCAGCTTTTCCTTTCATTATGGAGGAATATCGCAGCATACCCAGACCACTGGGCCTGCCGGAATTTCACCGAGGCGACAAACCCTTTTCATTCCAGAAGTCTATTTCTGATTTTCAGCAATGTGCATCTTACCAGGTCAAAAGTTGTTACATGGAAACTTGAGGTGTCATTTATGAACAGAATAGCAGTAAAATTATATTTTCAATGATATCTTATATATTTAAAAATAAACACATATAGCACCTTTGTTTGTGTTCTATAGAAATATATTACCTTTTAGGTAAAGAATAATCTTTAAAGGGCACCTGGGTGAGCATCTGACTCTTGCTCTGAGTCGGGCTCTGCACTAACAGCAAGGAACCTGTTTGGGATTCTCTCTCTCTCTGTCTCTCTCTCTCTCTGTCTCTCAGAATAAATATATATATTTTTTAAAAAAGCATAGTATTTAATATAATTAAATAAAAAATTAATTACGTGCACAGAGGGCAGCATCTACTCTGATTTTTTGGATGGACTCTGAGTAGCCTAGTGTGGCCAGAACTCATCATTGTACTTAATATAGTAGAAGATACGCACGAGCCAGGGCTGGTGGAGCAAAGCCCAGCACAGTCATCATGAATTCAAGTCCGCTTTCCTTCTCTACCTTGACCTATTTCTTCTTGAATTTTAAATCCAGTTACCGAAGCTCTTTTTTTGTGTGTGTAGCTAATTTACATTATTTACATACAAAATAGGAAACATTTCTACTTGCTTGGCTTAAATAATCCAATAGCGAGACGATCTGAATTTCCCAAAAATGTTTCTCAGAAAGGCTTCTGTAAGTGAAGTCTGTTTCCTTCATTGTCAACAGGTCTGAGCGTGTGTTCCAATTCTGCTTGGGGCTAGCTGCTTAAGGTGTCAAATCGTTTCACGTCTCACAATGTCAGGGTTTTTGCTAAAGCTTATGGGCGAGTTTATGAATATCCACTAATCTTTTTTGAAGGACCAGATAGAATTACATTATGAGCAGTGTTTTGTGAGGTCGAGTGTCAAAGATAAGTTAGGTTACACATTATGCAATATAAAATACAGATGATGAAGTGTTTTTCTAGAAAAGCAGCTTATTGACCACCCTTGGGTTTCTGGCGACCAGAGACTGTCTACCTGATACTGAAACCCATTCTTAATTCTCTTTTTTCATCGATATGTTCATTCGTCATTCAGTCATTAATCAATTCACCATTCAGCGTTTTATTTATCCATTAGAATTATTTATGTGGTTCCTACAGAAGGTAATAGACAATAGTTCCATTTAAAAATGTATTACAGTGAATTCCTGGAAGAAGACCAAGCAAGAGAGCCGAGTCCTGGATACGAGACCAGGTTGGCTGCTAAGTTGGTTTGTGATCTTAGAGTTTCTTCACCGCTTTCTAAAGCTGTTTCCTTAGCTTAAAATGAGGACCGTGTTAGCATAGATGATTTAAAAACGCCTCTCATCCCTGATTTTCTCTGAGCATGCAGAGCACCTGATTTCAGAAGTGACTTCTTCCAAGAGGCTGGGTCGTGGCCGCCACTCTCTGCCCTTGCCCATAACCAGAGTCTGGATCTGCTATGGCAAGATGTCAGGAGGAGACAAGATAGGGAGGCGGGGGGAGCGCTGAGCCCTGCCAAGGTTCAGAGCATATTTCTGGTGGGAAACATGTTCATGGAAAGGTCAAAGAACAGGAGGAGAGCGAAAAGGAAGTGAGAAGTGAAAAAAGCAGACAGCTGTGAGTCTTGCTTCCTTAACCTTGAAGGGGAACATAAGGTCCTCGTTAAAACAATCCTTGTTCTGTAATCACCCACAGCCTGGTGACTCCACTACCCGTGCATGCCAGCACCCACCATGCAGCCAGCCTTCTGTGCTTCACGCAGAACTTCTTACTTCCCACTCGCAGCTGCTGCCCCACCGTACTCTCATTCTTCAACGCAAGCCTGTTTGCCCAAGGCAGGGTGCCTTAGATCCCGGATTCCCAGGAGGCAGTGTGCAACGGAATCATATGTCAGGTTGTTAAACATCCTGATTCATGGGCGCAATCCCCAGATAGTCTGCCGCGGTGGGTGTGGGGTGGTGTCCTGCAAACGGAACGTTTGACACACATGGGAGGACTCTGATAGAGCTGACCTTTGGGGTATGGCTTGAGAAATGTGACTCAAATCAACTGCCGGGGAGTTCTTTGACTACACAAGAAAAATCCTAGGTTGTCACAATGTGTGTGTGAAGTCACTGTGTGTGTGAGCCTGTTCTCTCGATGGAAGGGTGTGGTTTCTATTTTTAAAATCTTTCATTTCTTACGGTGCAACTTGTGATATCTTAAAAACTTTTACAAGTTGCTATCTAAATATAGTATTATATGTCTACGTATAGTTCTCCATATGCAGAAATAATATATACCCTCCAAGAACATCATGTTTATAGGTTAAAAATATAATATGTATCCAACTATTTACATAAAAGTGTCTGCCCCTGTTCACATGTGATACACATAAGAAATTTAAACCTAATAATGTACTTTTGTTGAAAATGTATTGTATAGATACGTAGAGCCCCATATCTGTCCATAGCATGCACAGTTGTATGTTTCTATGGATTTAACGGCTATTGTTTATTTGAGGTATAGTATCCATCACTTTCTAATTGACTGATGATATTAACTGAATAATCCATTGTGCCTATTATGAGTACAGGAAGGAAAAATTATGGAAAGACAAAAGGAAATCAAATGCATGAAGGTAGTGTGCCAAGGACTTGCAAAGATTGTATCGTATTGATCAGTACTTGTCTTTACAAAGCTTCAGCAGTAGAAAGTAAGTGTAAAAATGCAAGTAGAAAGTAAGTGTAAAAATGCAAGCAAGCAATGCTGATGTAGTAGGATGCACACAGTAATACAGGAGAACAGATGAGGTTGAAATTAGTTTTGCCTGTGAACTTAGTTTTATAGAAACAGTGCTTTCTGTCTGGGCTTTAAGGATGAATATTTTTGCACTCTAATCACTTCTAGGTGCTAGGAGTCCAAGCATGAGCAGGACACAAATCCATGTCCTTGTGGAACTTATTGTTATTTTTAATGTTTATTTATCTTTGAGGGAAAGAGTGTGTGGCAGGAAGGGCAGAGAGAGAGGGAGACAGAGGATCCGAAGCGGGCACAGAGCCTGATGCAGGGCTTGAACTCACAAACCATGAGATCATGACCTGAGCCGAGGTTGGAAGCTTAACTGACGGAACCACCCAGGTGCCCCTTATATTCTTCAGGGAACTTATATTCTGCAGGGAAGAAAGATAGGTAGAAGATAGTCCCACAAAAAATGAATGCCCCCTTTTGATCTAGGTAGAAGGGGAAGGACAGACAAGGGCGTGAGGGACAGAAGAATGATAATACTTTTGAGGGTCTAGACGTGGTTCAATGTGCGTGGAATATAAAGTGGAAGAGTGAGCGTGGAGAAGAACAGAGCTGGGAACAAGTCAAGGGAGAGATGATGATCTTTCAGGTCAGGATCAAGTTTAAAGAAACCTTTCCCCATAGAGTAATAGTAAGTCCCTGAAAGGGTCCCTGTAAAACAGGCACATCATCAAAGCAGTGGCACATGAACAAAGCCACGTTGGCCACAGAAGGGGACTGGATTGGAGGCTACGAAACTACAGCCAGGAAAACCAATGAGGAGACCAATGGGAAATAGTGGGGGATGAGTGGAGCTGTCTACAAG